>NC_092797.1:27440243-27757816 GCF_918797505.1 Bemisia tabaci
GCTTAAAACTAACAGCTCTGTGCCTAAGCCCGACGTAAATGATTTGAACCCGAAATGGGTGATACAGTTCTGCATGGCCAGCATGTTATGTTTTTGTTTCAGTCAAAGAACATTACCCCAATTTGATCCAATTAAAACATTTTAAAACAAAACCTTTAAAGCTTGTTGCTTGTAGCTTGCAGCTTGTAGGAAAACTTTGTAAAAAAGTAAAACTTACCTTCCACACCGGCGAAAAACGTGCTGATAAAATAAGAGGAAGAGAAAGCACGCGAAGAAAAAAAAGCACTTATGAATAAAAGAAATATTAAAAATGAAAAGAAAAACGTTTAATTTTGCGCGCCAACGGGTGTTGATGAGGTTTGGTGAGGTGTAGGTGTAAGCCCGTGCAAGAGCCTACTGATTCCAGTGATTGCAGATCGTCAAGCGACGACGCCCAAACTTGAGACCATCGCGCCGGTAAGCCGGCTTCAATTTTTTGTCGCACCGGCTTAATGTAAATAAAAACTGCGCAGGAATCGTAATTACCTGTAGATAACGAGGTCAATGTGAGAGGAAGGGGATGACCATGGTGACTGGTGAAGAATCACGCTGTTTTTTGACACCACAACAATAGCGAGTTGTAAGCAAAATATTCTCAGTAATTGTTCTCTGTCATAAAAATATACTCAAACATTTTAATTTAAGGTCTGAGAAAGCTTGAAATCGTGTGGACATCGTTTTCTTCAATTTCTATTAATTTTTGCTTTTTGCAAAGAGAAAAGCATGTATAAAAGGAGAATTAAGGGGTCGGAGGACAAGGCGCATAAGTGCAGTTTTTGAAAAAAATGAGATTTTAATGATTTCAAGTAAAACGAATCTTAATGCACATTCTGTGAAAAAATCGCCTCCCAAATTCCAATCTCTAAGCATCACTAAATCAGTTCGGACTTTCTTCCTGTCATAAGGAGCCATGTAATTTCGAAAACTTCAAACATTTATTTCTCGAAATAGCAAAAAACTGCACTTGTCGCTTTGTCCTCCAAACCCTCAATTGTACTTCACTTTATTACAATTTTTGTTACATCCCATCCACTAATTAAGTAGCTTGTATCAAGCAGATAATTCTTGAATTGCCGCCAAGAATTTTCTTTATCTTGCTTTAAGCTGACTTTTCTTGATTCAAGAAAAATAATCTGGCTAGCAAAAAGTAGCTTATATTAACCAGCAAAATTCTTATTTAGAAGAAATACTTTTGGCGGCAAAAGATTTTTTTTTCGTGAGGTCAAAATGTTACCGCATTCATACTTATACATACATATCGATTTCCGGTGAGAAAATTTGCCTCACAACGAATCGATTGTCTTACATACATTTAAATGGAAGAGGAGCAGTGTTGCCAACTTTCAAGAGTCGCCGCTGTCCACGGTTCATCGCATCAAGTTCTCGGGTGATTTTTCTTGCCGTGCGTTCAAGTCTCCGAGCGATATCATCCGCTAGAAACGCATTCTTGCTCCAAACCAAACCTTCCGTCTTGCACCTGCTTATAAAGGGAAAGACCTAGTATTTCTAACTCATATTGATGGCCAAATTTTCGAAACCACATATCTCCCGTCAATGCCGTTTGTAAAATTTTCCATCATACTTTATTTTTGTTTGGAAAAGTAGGCGACGTAATTTTTGGTAACTACCTTGATTTTTCTTCTCTGTGATTGGAAGTATGTTCTGGATAAATTTCGAGCTATAGAGTTGACTTGTTTCTCTTCCAACCAAAAAAGAAAGGGAAGGGGGGAATTGGGTGCCGAATTTTTGAAACAACGCATCGGAGATACGTGCGCGGTACGCACTTTGGCTATGGAAACAAAGCGGAGGCTCACTTTAAATAAGTATCCTTCTTGTACCGGACACAGTATTTACTAATGCTGAAAAAGAATGATATGCTCGTCTTTGATAAAGTTTATCTTTCGTGAAAATATTTCAAAGCTAAAAATGCCCCTTTTTAAGTCCCCGAGAATACCGACATGGGAAGGGTACCATTATGAAAGGGATGATACCTCGACCAACAACGAAGAAGTAACCCTCAATTATTTTCATTTGACATTCTAATACCTTCCCTCCTCTCTCCGGATGAAACCTTGGGTAGGCGCTCCACCGCATCATACACAAAAAATATAAAACTGAAAAGTTGCAACACAGGAAGATTGAAAAGAATTCCGAATCCTGTGTTCGTCTGGATGGATCGTAACCCCAGTTGGGTCGAGCAGCATTCTCTCAAGGAAAAACTAGCAGAAATAGAAAATCTCACTTTTCATGAGAATTTTCTTTTTTATCATGAATTAGATCCACGATGTCAAATCTACAATTTTTCTCTCTAAACGCCGCGTGCGTTCTTTCTCGCTTTTTTTGGCTATAATGAAAATGAAGTTGACACCCCTTTTTCGCGTTCTGTGTGAGGAAAGAGAGAAAGCATAATCAAACTCAATTCAATGCCAACGCGCCGGCGGGACGTAGCAGTTCATCTTACGTAATCGATAATTTCAGCACTAAATTACGACCAGCAGCATCTGGCTTTGCGCTTCTTTGTTTTATTGCGTAGTTAGTAGACGGAAAAGCATTGTTTTATTCCAAAGGACTCGTAATGAGTCAACTCTGTGCAACTGTATTTTCCTTCGAGTGTTGTTCGTAAGTGTGGAATTTGGTGGACTTATACTCGGAGGAACACGTAGCTCAGCAACTAACACGAAGGTAAGATGATTGCTGTTTCTCGTAAAAATATATATTGAGTCTCCTGGACGCAGGACTGATAAAATTTCCCGCCATTTCCACCATACTAAGGAAGGGTTTCTATTTATCTCTGCTCAGGAGGCAGTGTGAATCTCTATCTTCCGTTTTGTCCTCTCACCAACGAAGTTACCTATAATCAAAAAATAATTTTCTTCTCGGAAATTGGATTTAGTATAGAGAGTTAGATATTAGTAGGACGAATTTATGATAAAAGGAACTATGTGCATGAAGATTTGAGTGCAACATAATTCTTTTTAGCATAAATTGTGCAATAGAAATATAGATTGTCGTGTTTCGGTCCACGGTTCCGACAACAGTGTCTGTAATATCGCCTGAATGCAACTATTGCTGCGCAGGAGATACCTGTGTTACATATAGATTAAAATGAAGGCGTTTGACTTTCCTCGTCATCTCATTGTCAGTTTGTATCTGTCACCTTATCTAATCGTCTTCAAGAATTGAAAAATCAAGCTTTCACGCCATTTAATCATAAGAAGTCCAGACTTAGAATTAAAGCCAGAACATAATCGTAGGAACTAACTTGATTGGAGATAGGTGCAAACTATTATTGATCGAATTTTGACACTCACGCCCTCAAGCGTGCTACCTTTGAATTTGAAATGTAGTATTTTAAAATGAGTAAATTTGTCATTTTATGCAACAGCAGAGCACTTACAAGTATGGGCGTAGGGCCCCCATCGAGGAAATTCCACCAAAAGCCTTCAAACGAGCTCCCTTCACTAAGCCTCCATTCACTCATGACGACCTCAGGAAAGCTATTCCTCCTCACTGTTTCCAGCGCTCAATCCCTCACTCTTTCCTCTACTTATTTTACGATGTAGCCGCTGTGTTTACCCTCTACCACGTAGCCACCGATTTCATTCCCCTTCTGCCCATCCCATTAAGGTATGTATGCAACGCTAAAGAACTCGACAAATAAAATAAGTGTAAGAGTCGTACGAAGGAAGATAGCAAAAATAGCGATGGGTACTTATTTTTGGCTGCAGGAATAGAGACTACAGTAAATGGAACTCAAATTCGATCTTAATTTTCTCACAGTTTATGAATATTTATTTGACTATTCCGATCTAAAAAATCTTCTTTTAATTTTCGATGAGCGCGCACAGTTCTGCTCTTTGAATCAGTGTGTGCCAAGTAAAAACTCACTGGGAGATGCGCGGCGAGCGTGTGATTATTTTTTGCAAAACGCGCTATCAGAGATTTCCTGTTTTGCATTGAGGAGCCACACTGAAAAAAAAATCTCGGTGTATTTACTAAGGAAAGGGTAAAATTACCAAAAATTCAGGGTTCTATTTGATCCTAGTTTTTCTTGGTAAAATTACCATTTATGGAATTGGTAATTTTACCGAGGAATCTCGGTAAAATTCTTGAACTTTCTCGGTAATTCTACTGGACCTTGGTAAAAACGCCAATATTTTTTATCGACTGTGGTAGAATTGCCGAGATAAAATGGCAAAATAACCAGGAATTGATTACCAATAAAAGTGGTATTCTTACCTGAAAAACAGTAAAAATACCGGTTTTTCGGTAAGCTTACCAGTCTGTCTCGGTTAAATTACCAATAATTGGTAAAAAAAAGTGAGAAGGTAAAGGTACCAAACGGACCTTGGTAAAAACGCCGATAATTTTTTTTCAGTGCACAAGCTGGTTTCAGCTGGATCACTGTGTATCTGCGAAAGAGCTCTCATAGGCACTTACGCCCCTTCTCTTAGAACGCAGTTGCTTCGAGGCAAACAGACCTCCTCTCTCCCAACAAACTCTGGTTTCTTCTTGTAAAGTGCCATCCATTTGTACCATTAGTTTACTTAGTTTAGTAGTAGATACGTGGTTTTATGGATGAACCAGAGACAGTGGTTTTTTGCTGCATAGTGTAACTATCCATGGTTCGCTTGAACGGAAATGAACTACATTTTGCAGTAAGGATTTACAATTTCTGGCTTATTGTAGAAACAACACATGTGCCAAAAGTTTTCCTACCCAGATAGGTGTTGTTATGTATGAGCTAGAAACTGTGGCTCCTTATTGCAAAATGCAGTCCATGTAATCAGAATCAGGCTAACTACATCAGATGGTTCGTATTCTCTAGTCAGTCTTGTACATTTGGACGTATTTCTGTTGAACGGAACTAAGCGCCAAATTGAGTTCTATTGGGGGATTTTGGAATCCCGGATAGCGCGTTCTGTCAAACGGAACTAAGCGCCATGAAAAAGCATTGCGAGTCTAAGACGGAACGAGCATCGCGTTCCACAACACCCGCCAATCCAAGCCCCCCCCCCTCTCCCTTCCTCCTCCTATGGCGCTTAGTTCCGTTTGATAGAAATACGTCCATTTACAAGCCCATACTTTAAATCTTTCAAGATGCCCTTACTCTCCCTCTATACCCAGCACCTCTAATTCTGATAAACGCGTTACCTTGATGTAGCTCTCTATAAGACGTCTTTACTCTTCCTCTATACCCAGTTCCCCTAATTCTGATAAACGCGTTATAGTTTGATGAAGCTCTTTACTTTTTCTGACAGATACTTGGCATGGCTGGTGTACTGGGTGGCGCAAGGCTGCGTCCTGGTGGGGATCTCGGAGATAGCCCACGGGTGCGGTCACCACTCTTTCAGCGACCACGAGTGGCTTGACGACGTCGTAGGGTTGCTCCTCTTCTCACCTCTCCTCATCCCTTACTTCTCCTTTCAATTCTCGCACGGCAGACACCACGCCAACATGGGCTCCATCGGCCGCGAGGAAGCCCTCGCCACGAAGCGGAGGGATGCCCTCAGCCAGGGAGGCGAGAGGATCTTCCAGTGGCTCCGCAAAACGCCTTTCAGGCTCATCATCATCGTCGGGGGACTCCTCTTCGGGGTCCAGCTCTCCCTCACCGTCGGGTTCGGTGGCAGGTAAGCCGTAAGCTAGCCTCGATTCTTATTAAGTGAATGCAGCTCGATGGACGGGACTGGGACATGTCGTCGCTCCTCCCACGTAAAAGCGTGTCTCGATTTAGCTCGATTCAGCGACGGTCTCAAGCTCCATATAACGCCATACTTTCCGGGGCCCATGAAAAAAACGGAGTTATGACCAAGACCATACGTTGGATGAGTAACGATTTGTGACAGGGCCTAGGAATTGTGGACTCGAAACAAAAGGCCAAGCTTTACAGGAGAGCGTATAAACGCGATTTGTGTCGAAATTATCGCAAATTCCTCCGATTGCCTACCTCGTAGGTGGGGGAATATTCTCAGGATTGGCTAAGAATATGCCAAAAATGATTTGGCAGATCGTCAGGAGAGTACAATTTTTGAGGCAAATCTCTCCGTGAGGAGAGAAGGATTCTAAAAAGATTCTTAGCGTACTCCTAGACAAAAATATGCCAAGTACATTTTCAAAAGAACCATGAGAGACACTTACAGTGGGGTTTTTTTAGGAGCTGTGTTTAGTTCTAGAGAAAGGCAATAGTAGGAATATTCGAGGAAAATTCTGAGCAGATTATTACATGAAAATAGTATTCCCGGAATATTCTTAGCGTAATTCAAGCAAGTTTCTTATATAAATCGTGGAACATTTTCAAACTATAGCTTACTGACAGAATACTCTCAACATAAATGCTTCCTAATCTTTCCAACAACGTTTTTCCTCTTCTTTTTGACAGACAATATAACCAAATCTCCAGTCTCCTCAATCCTTGGAGTCCGATCTTCAGTCGAAAACAGCGGCTCCAAGTCGTCATATCCGACGTCTTCCTAGCAGCCGCCCTGTACACGTACTATCAAATAGGAGCGACGCAAGGGTGGGAATGGTTCTTATGCGTTTACGGAGGCCCTTACGTCGTCCACAACGCTTTGGCAGTCATGATGGTATCCCTGTCACACATGCACCCAGCGCTGCCGCGTTACGACGCCGACGAGTGGGACTGGCTCCGGGGATCCCTCAGCACGGTCGACAGAGACTGGGGCGTCCTCAACCACACGTTCCACCACATGCCCGACCTCCACGTGGTTCACCACCTCTTCCCGAAGATGCCGCATTACCACCTCCAGGAGGCCACCCATTACGTGAGGCCCATCTTGGGCGAGTATTATCAGCGCGACACAACGTCTATCTACAAAGCCCTCTTCAGAGAGGTTCAATGCTTGGCTTTTGTCCAGAAAGATAACGACGTTGAACATGGAGGTGTATTCTGGTTTGCCATCGATAAATCATGATCTTCTGGCATGCACAGGAAAAAAAGTATCTTGCATTCAGAGTGCAGACTCTTGAAAAATTTGACAAGAAACTATATTCTTAATTTATCGGGCTTCAATCAAGGAGCTCACCTCTTAATGTAAGCGGATTTCCTTTTCATTCAAGCAAAAGTCCGATTGAATCAAGAATATCTTTTCTCGTCAAATTTTTTGAGAGCTTTGGACTATACGGGATCCGAGAGACATTTTTTCCGGTCAGGTAAACTTGGAATTTAGTAGGTGAGGAGGGGGAGGGAGACCGAGGGATGTTGACCGTAAACAATTTGGAAACTCTGTCTACTTTAAGAACTTAAAACGAGCTACCAATTTTTTAATAAGTCTTTGGTTATTAGCTCATTTTTCGTGCTATCAGAAGTTTTATCGTTCTGATAAAAAAACTAGATGTATTTAATATTGTGTGTTTTAATGTAAATTCAAATCTGGTTAAAAGTAGAATGCGCAAGTAGAAATTGGATGTATAAAAGCACATCTTGTGTTCACATATTAGGTAGATTTGTTGTGTACAATGCCAAATGTTATAGGTAACACATTTTTTTGCTTCAAAAAGGTTTAAAAAGGTTCCCGTTACCGCATATTTTGAAAATAAAATACTTCCACAGAACATTCAGCAGTGTATTTTTAGCATTGATCTGCCGGAACGCCTGTCACGTTTTTACTCATTTACTTACTCCACTTATTTTTTATGTTATGCTCTTTTTCAAGACTAAACATACTAATGTTGCGTCTGTCGCAGAAAAAGTTCTCTCAATTTTTCTCATATTCTTATTTTTGATTGTACTCAAAATCATTACCTAATATAAAATATTTTAGTTCTTATTTTCATTGACCATTGCCATGAAATGAGCTCGACACTATGGACGAATTTCTTTTATCCTCTCATGTCCATAATAAGTCTATACCAGGATAAAAGAATACAATAATAGGTTGGCTAAATTTTAATCAATATAGGGGAGAAAATCATCAATAGTATCCTCAAATTCATGCGATCTACTCCGGTGGATTTGAATTTGCCTTTAAGCGTATCTTTCAAATATCGAGTATGCTTAAAGAAAGAAATGATCATATGTAATAAAAATAAATGAATAATAATTTAAAGAATGAACGAAAGAGAATGAGCGCAGAAAATGGATGCATTCGTGCCCATTCCCCTCCTCCCTATATTAGCCGCTCACGGGTGGAGCCCGCCAAAAATTTGAATTTTCGAGAGGACGCAAGCGCCCTCTAGCAGATTTGTTTTTGTTGTCTGACATCTGGGGCATCTGTTTACATTTACATTATTGAAATGTTCTGGTTCAACGTTCTCGTACTATTATAATTAATTTTATTTTTGTGTAACTCTTTTTAACACCTATCTTTCCTCTAACATATTTACATGATAAGTGAGATTTAACAAAATGTTCTCAGTGTGCTTCACTCACAACAGGTGTTTATTTTAATTCTAACTGAATGATGAATAGCTCATTGTCATACTTCAGTCAGCCTGAGATTTACATTTACTTTTTCGACTCCGACTGCCATGATTTCCATTATATTGGCTCATTGTAAGTTCGATCACTACACGGTGAATTTTTAGAGTGAGTATTAGAGTGATTTCGTGATCTGCTCCGGAAGAAGCTCGAAAGATGCCCACCAAAGTTTACACGAGGAAGGATACCAGCGAAGTCAGCTGTTGCTTGAAGTACATCATCTTTAGTTTCAACGTTCTGTTTTGGGTATGTTATCCCCCTCTAATTTCTCCTGAACTGCTTATTGCTTGACTCGCGTTTGTATGCCCATGAAGTGGAACCTGATATCGTTAGTCCTGAAACGTCACTAGGTTAGGCGCTGTCCTGGATTAATCACTCTCTGTCCTTGTCAGCATTTTCCTGGCATGATGTTTTTCCTCTAAACTTGTTCCACTGCTCTTTCAGTTTCTTCAATTGCTCTCTTTGCTGAAAAAAGTATATTAT
Source organism: Bemisia tabaci (assembly GCF_918797505.1). Taxonomy (NCBI): domain Eukaryota; kingdom Metazoa; phylum Arthropoda; class Insecta; order Hemiptera; family Aleyrodidae; genus Bemisia; species Bemisia tabaci. Next base: position 27,449,203 of record NC_092797.1, read on the forward strand.
AGGATGATCAGGATGCAAATAGTAAAGCACATCCTTCAAAGGTCGTGTCATAGTGCTAAACAGTAGTAAGAACTTGAAAGAGTCACTTCCCAAGATTTATTCCTGGAACTATTCAGAGGCAGCATTTGAGTATTAGATTTGATACCCTCTCGGAGAATCAGTCATATAAACAACACTAAGATATTTATAGATTAGTTACTAACGGGTTATTTGTTGAATGTGCTGAAATCCATTACTATTTGATAATAACCAGGTATGAATAAGATACTTTGTAGACCTTATGATTTTGACACAAAACCTAACTTGATCTGTCATGAATATTCTTTATTTTTTTTTTTTTGTAAAAAATGAAATTGCAGCTATTTGGGTACATTCCTGAAGCCCATCAAAAGAAACTTAATTTAAGTCTATTTAGTGACTCTCTAAGTACGCTGTGTTAGACTACTACAGTTTACATCCGCAATTTTTACTCCTTTACCCTCCGCAGCTCACTGAGTCTACAACTCTCCCTCCTAGCTTCAAAGTAGTAAAGTACAAAGTGGGACTTTTTAGGTCTAGGGGCTTGGGAGGCGGTCAAACCATAGGAAATTCTCACGATTTAATTGTAAAAAATGAGTCTATACAGTAGTGACAGTAGTATACAGTATACAGTAGTATAGTAGTATACAGTAGTAAAATAGTTGCAAGCTATCTCATATTTTTTTAAAACTTATTTTGTCTTTTGGTAATAATCTTGACACTTTAATCCTCACATTTTTTTCCATCTGGCACAGGATATAGAAATATGTTAGGTCTTTGAATGACTAGCTCTAAGTAGGCTACAAGCTCTTAACCAACCAAGCCATCTGTTGTGACTTACCTTTTTATAAAAGTAGCTTTCCTCAAGAGCATATTCTCTTTTTCCAAAGGCTCCTCCTGCATCTCTGATAGACCCACCGCCTCCACCTCCTTTTCCTGCCCCATCGCCTGGCTTACCACAATAGTGTCTCGCAATGTGGACAACATTCCTGCAAAATTAACGAACTTTGTTCAAAACACATTCCTCGACATGCTTATTAATAATTTACAAGACTATTCAAAGCTTCGACCTAAATGGAAAGCTTGTTTAAGGGCTGTTCATAAATTACGTCACAAATTTTGGACCCCCTCCTCTCACGTCATCCCTCCCCCCCCCCCCCTCCCGAAAAATCTCCTCGTTCCTTTTGCATAAAAATTCCGCATTTTGTTTCGATTTTTGGCCAATGCCATTGAACTTTTTTCTTAAAAATAAAAAATCGGCATTCTGTGCCAATTTTCTTCGAAACCTAAAAATTTTGTCCTCTAGCAAAAACATAGCATTTTTTCCATTTCATGAGACTTGATTTTCAATTTTTCGTGAGTATAATTTTCATGAGATTTTATGCCATAAAACATCTATTGGGGGAAAAAAGATGAAAAAAATCTAAAAAATTGATACGTGAGGGAAACAACAATGTGTCGAATCCCTGCAAAGTCAGGGAATTTTGAAATCCAAGAAAAATGGTCATCCTCATTGTCATAGATACTCGTAGCGCGTATGAGGACATGGTTTTTTCTGTTTCGTTTTTTTCTTCATAATTTACTCCTCCTCCAAGTCAGTATTGTACCCAACGATTGCGAATGCTATGCGAAGTAGCGCAGTATGCTGGATACGATATGTAATGAATCACCACGCAGGCTTTTACATTACAGGTTGTCAACCTTGACTTATCGGAGAAGTGCAAAGCTAATTTCGTGAAAAAAGCTTCCACTGAAGGTGTGTCGTTTTAAGTCGTCAATCGTTTCTCGTCAGAAGAACGAAATTGAACCCGGATACGAATCTGGGCAGACGCCGGCTATTATACTGTGCTAGTAAGAACGCCGTATGAGGCATTGGGTGTTGCCAAAATTTCTTCGACAAATCACGAATTTTCGGGAAAATTTACAAATTTCCCTCTTACGATTTTTTAGAGAATTTTGCTCGTAATTTGGTCGAAAGTGTCTGAAAATTTCATTAAATGATATCCATAACTTCCTTCAAAAATGAATATTTTTGGGGAGGCAATTTGACAACATTCGAATGCTTTTACGGTATTTTTCCTTAACATCGCAAATCGTCAGAGTATTTACACCTTCAGGAGTTCTAAAATTTCCGGATCGCGGGATTTCTCATCGACGACCCGATTATTGAAACTGTATCGGCCTGACAACACCGTACTTAGCTCTATCTTAACAATGAAATATATCGCATTTTGATGTTTTATCGGGCTGCTTCAAACTTTCGCTAATCGGCCCGCAGTTACGTTAGAAAAGGCACGGGTTATTGAGAAAGCAGCGATCATATAGTTCTCAAGGGGCCCAGGGAGGGTGGGCTTAGGCAAAGGGATTTTTGGATTCCTCGTCTCCTTCTGTATACCCCAAGTAGCATTCTTCAACAGAAAAACTGCTATATTTTAAAATTAAGTTCGATTTCTTTACGATTTTTGGCGATAAAATCACCAGGATCATCCACATCTGAGTGATTATCCTCTATCTTGTCACAATTTTATCTGTACAAAATCGAAATTTTATCTCAATTTATCACGATTTTTTGTTCGATATTATTTCGATAAATCGCCGTCGATAAAATCGTGATTTTATTGCAAATTTATGTGATAAAAATGCAATTTATCGTCAATTATCATCCGTTAATATTGCAATAAATAAACGTCATCGATAAAATCGCGATACATTCTCGGATCAAATCGCAACTTACCGCGATCACTGCAACTTGGGACTTACGTTATCACTAACCTTGATTTCCAGGTTGATATCGCACTGCATTTCTGCATTTTCGTAGTTTTTGTTGACAGTCGGAATATTTGCTGGAAGATCTTATTTTCCATCGTTTACTTTTAACAACCTAAATTATCACCATGGAGTTCTTAGTTATTATTGCTGCCGCAAATCATGTGCTCAGCTGTTCGAATGAGTGAGCATGGAAGGTGTCAAAGCTGAAGCATTTACATCTTTTCTCACTCTCCTTCTCAGCTTAAGTTGGAAACAATGTTCTCCAGAGAATGATCTGAGGGGCTTGGAGGACACGGCGCATAAGTGCAGTTTTTGAAAAATTAAGATATTAACGATTTGAATTAAAGCTAGTCTTAATGCATATTTTGTGAAAAATTTGCTCCCAAATGCGAATTTTTAAGCATCTAAAAGTCAGTTTGAACTTTCTTTCCGCCATAAGGATCCATGTAATTTCGAAACTTCAAACACATATTTCTCGGAACAGCAAAAACTGCACCTGTGCGGCTGTCCTCCAAGCCCCTCATTTTCAAGCGCGACTCAAAACTCGTATATGTATTTCCCGATCGCCGAAACTGCAGATCTTACTGCGGGAAATAAGAGATTTTCGGGATTTTTTTCTTCCACTGAAAAATTGACATTTTATTGAAGAATTTTAAGATCATATTTGAATTTTGCAGCCAAAAATACGAAGGAATTTTTCACGAACGCCTGAGACTTTTCCGAACTTTCTTAGGTAGTAAAATTCCTCCCGTCTATCGACCCCATCCGCCTCACAGTGGATCGAGTCAATCAGGGAGGTCGGACATGAAATTTTCGACTAAAACTGCAAATTTTGATGTTTAATTCGCCAAATTTTAAAGTTTAAGGGGTGCTTCAAGTCGAAAATTTCACGAGGAAATCAATGAAACCACTTTTAAAATCTCAAAACTTTGTCTGAATGGAGTTAAAAGCGTTTAAAGTCTTCAAATTTTGTCCGACCTATCCTATTGGTTCGATCCATTGTGCGCCTGTTCACGGTAACGTTGCATGCTACGTAATCCTATTTACCACCGTATGAAACTCATCCGATCGGTTATTCTGTGCTTAAAAAGTAGGTTGATAATTTCCTTGGACAGCAGGCTTGGACGCCTGGAATGTTATTCTTGCCGTTAAAGACGAATATTAATGTACTTTTTATCCAGCATTTAGGTACCAGTTTTTCGGAAACTTCAATTTCAGTAGCTGAGACCAAAAATGGCCTTAATTTTTCTCACGTTGCACCATTTTCTCGGAAAATCTAATATCTTCTCAAAAGAAAGAAAGAAATAAATAGTTACACAATTTTTTAAGGAAAATTTCGATGTTTTTATTTATTTTTTTTTTTTTAACGATCTGAGTTGATGGATAAGCACAGATATCAATTTTAGAATCGATTCCATAGACCCATTCAGAATTAGCTTCTTCAAATTTGGAGGCAAAAGTTTTTTCGTCTGGTGTTATCATCAGGGCCAGATTTACCTATTTGCCGCCCATGGGCCGCCTGTATTTTGCCGCCCCCTTCTCATTCGTTTTGAAACATCAATAAAAACCATCAAGTGAACGTGCCAGAGAAGGAGTGGTGCATGAGACGCGTCTAATTGTGTTGGACACATTGTTGCGAAAGCCCTGTCAACACTTCTAACAAAAGTTCACGTAACTTTGCGCGAAAGTGAAGTTCCGTAAACCCACCTTTGTGTGGACAAGGCCTTACATGTATAAGAAATGAACGATGAAATAATGAAAGAACCAACATAAATGTGGTTTAATGATTTTAACTTCCGCCGCGCCGCGCAAACCGCACTGTGTTTGACGCAATGCTTGAAGTATTCCGACAGTCTTGTAGGCGCTATGATTTTCACGCCGACCGCTGCTGAACGCACTGTGTTTGACGCAATGTGTGAAGTATTCATGCAGTCTTGTAGGCGCTATCCGTTTCACGCTGACCGCACTATGTTTGATGCAATGCGAGAAGTATTCGTGCAGTCTTGTAGGCGCTAATATGTGTTTCATGCCGATCGATTGCCGCGCCGAGGCTTCTCCTTTTCATCTCAAGTCCTCGTCATCGCCGTTCCAGGCCAAATTGCGTGTTTGGTTTCTCTCTCAACTCGACTAATTAAAGGTGCTATCACATGTATCACTGAAAGATAACAAAATTAGAAATTACTAGACTCTCAGGAAATGAGAGATTTTGTCGCCTTTTTTCGTTCATAATTTTTTTTTCTAAATCCGATTTTTTTTATACCTATACATTTCAAAAAATTGCAAAATTTGCCGCCCCCTAGATTTTACGCCATGGGCCGCGGCCCATTTGGCCACCCCCTTAATCCGGCCCTGGTTATCATCAATATTTATGATAGAAGTTTCACAGTTTTCATCATCAGATATCCTAAAATCATCATGAATTATCCTCATAATGAGCTATGTTGTAGCTATCTCTTCAATCTTTCAGTACATTCCACACGCTTTGAAATAACCAATAAAACCCCAATCTTGCCTCCTAAATGAGTATTTTTTGAAGTTTTGAAGCCCAGGACTGAATACATCAGGTCACCTCTTTGCTCTTGAGGGCATTCTCATTTCAGGAAACTCACTCAAATTTTAGAAGTTGTTCTGCTACTTATTTGAAACGCTGAATTCGGAACCAAAATTTTTCGTCTAGAGGAAATGAAAGAAGGCAGCTCACCTTTCTATGCCCTCATCCTCCCCTTTCGTCTACTCTAATTTCCATTTCCACGTCTACTGATTTTTTCCTTTTTTTCAATCTTGTTTCAGATTTTCGGGTTGGGCATTTTAGTCGTCGGAATATGGGCCTGGCTAGAGAAAGATACTTTCAACAATCTAAGTCAGTTAACTCATATTGCTCTGGATCCTGCCTTCATTTTAATACTTGGTGGTGAGTTTTTTGGGTTGAATTTTAGCGTAGCCGATAAAGTTCATGTAGTGTCTAAGCCTTCATTTAGTATTATTTTCCTAAAGTCCCAGCACTATTGCAGTTATTTGCTTAAAGTACCCATTAAATCTCAAATATGGTAGTACTCTTTATCTTATCATACGACCCCTTCCATTTTATTTCTCCTTTCTTCTATTAACTGAAAGGAAGGAAAGGGTTTTTTTATTCTCAGTTTTAGAAAATTAAAATATCATTTTCTAGTAGATCAACACTGGATTTGCTGATAATTCCTGGTGTGTAAATTTTTGGGTTGTGGTTTTCCTCTGTCCACTTTTTTTATTAATTTTATTTTACCATTTCAAGTATCTCTTTTTCTTTTTTTCTATGCAGGAACTCTTACATTTGTAATAGGTTTTACTGGATGTGTTGGAGCTCTCAGAGAAAATACTTGCCTGTTGGCAACGGTGAGTTAATGATTTTTATTCCTTTCCTTAATGTCCTCAACTTTCATCGGAGGCATATTTTAATGTGTTGTGTGATTTTCTGTATTTCAAAGCATGCGGCTTTGTTACATCACTGATCCAGCAAAAAACTGAACTATAATCTGTCTTATTGTGTGTCCCGAAGATGCATTTTGTTGCATTGTAAGATGTCATGACAAAATACAGTTAAGAATTTCCATCGTGTATAGGCCTGTTTATTTGAAAGCATGCGCCCTTGTCCTTTTCTTTTCTAATTTTTTAGCTTCTATTGTCAGATTCAAGAAAAATAAATCAATATTTCTAATTTTCAACCCCCAGAATTATATGATTTTTCAATTTATTTACATACTTACATATTCTTAACTTATTCTTTGTTTCTTTTCCAGTATGCAATTTTTCTTGCCCTAATACTTCTTTTTGAAATGACAGCTGGTACTCTTGGTTTTATTTTCAAAGACTGGGTAAGTCACTAGTATTCTAATTTGATGCTTGGTTTCTGTTTGCTTTTATGTTTTAATGAATCAGTATATCTTGGTCTGCTGCTTTTAAAGAATATGATATATCTAGGTAATCACTTCAAATATTAATTTAAAATTCATAGGAAGGTTACGCAACAAGATTTAAGAGCAACTTTGAGCAAGATGATAGTTGCACAATTTCTTTATTGAGAAGTTGCAGGGAGGCATGCATGAACATCCAAGAACATTGGATCAACAGCAACAAGTAGACGTGAAGAGATAAAACTAAATTTAACATCACAGAATCCATTAAAGCGCTTTTCTCAAATCGATATTCCAATGCGTTTGTTTTTTTTGGTTCACTGGGGAGGGTGGTGTTAAAATTTTTATTAAAAAATCTGAAAATATGTTTACCTTCATCTGGATGCCAGGCTTAAGTGGGGCACCGGTACCCATTTGAAAAAAAAGAAAAAACCATTGAGCAATTGTAACTTGAATTCCACACTTTCCTTTCAAACTTTTACAACATTGGTCCAAAACAAACGCTCTCACAAGCAAGAAAGAGAAAAAGTTAATACGTTCTTTTAAAATGTAATTTTCTAGATAAAAAACCAAGCAACTGGAGGGTTCCAAACTTTCATTGTGCATTACAGAGAAGATCCAGACCAGCAAAATTTAATCGACTGGATTCAAGAAGACTGGGTAAGTGAGCTCCTTTCCACTTAATACACCATTCCAATCTATTATTGATATTCCATTTTTGCGTGATATTTTGTACCTATCAGAGTGCAGCGCATGGTTTGATTACTTTGATGGAAGAAGAAAAAGAGGAAAAATTTCCTTTGATAATTTAGGTTTTTCTTTTTTTTATCTCCCCCCCATTGTTCACATTGTTTGACCCGTGCAGGAAATCTTTCCTCTCAAATTGAAAGAAGTGGTTTGAAATCCGTTTACCTCAGAATAATAGCAGGCCGAGAGTTAATAAATAGCCTTACTGCCATGAAAAACGAAGTTACTGATAGTAATAGATATGATAATACCGAATTACAGTGTTGGTATCACACCACGAACTGGCCAAATGGAAGTTCAAAATTCACACATCAGTATGATTAAAAATTCTATTATCTAAGTTTTCATGAAAAGCAGGAGAAGAAAAATGCGCCCAGCTCAGGGTTTTTTCTACTCTCCACTTAATATCTTTACCCCCTTAAGAACCATTAACTTAATGCTGTTATTGGTCTATGTTATGTTACAGTTACAATGTTGTGGCATTGAAGGACCCAAAGACTGGGACAAGAACAACTATTTTAATTGTTCTTCTCATGATGTTGGAAGCAGAGAAGCATGCGGTGTGCCATTTTCTTGTTGTCGAAGGAAACCTAATGTACGTTCTTTCCTTTCTTTTTTTCTGGCGCAATTATTTTTCTTTTTCAGTCATGACTCTTATACCTATCTCGCCGTAATTGGATGAGTCTAATGAAATAGAAGTGTCCACTGGATGAAATCTGCAATTTTTTTGAATTTGTTAATTTGGCCTTGTCTCAAAGAAGGAAGCAAAAGCTTTGAATGAATGGGTATTCCTCATTTTGGATGTTTGAACAGCTATTGAAGGAGATCACATCTGTTTTTAGCAGTGAAAGGGGTACAATTTTTCTCTTGACTCATACTACCCAAACTCTATTACTGTCACTTTTATTTTCTCCTTTAAAGTATGCATATCGTCGATTCGAAATACATGCAATCAAAATGTAGACACTGGTTCCCCCAAATCATCATAAAACATTAAGATATGATGAAATTACAGTTTTTATCCCTCTTTCTATCGTTTTATGTTTTTATGACAATTTTACTTCCTCTACCTGCATTTCTGCAAGGACGCGAGGAATTAAAAACCAGTCATGTGTAAATTCACAGGTCTGAAAACTTTATTAATATCATTTGCTACACAAAATTGATTCCCTGCCGTCAATATGTAAAAGATCTTTTTAAAAAGTAAGACACCTTTATGTATGTATGATTTCCAATAATGATTCTTTTGACTTAAATGATTTTGAGATTCGTAGAAAAATTGCTGTTTTTAAAAATAAAGGTTCCTTACTGTGGGTTTCTGCAATAATATCTTTTATTCCTTTGATGCACTTTTACTAACCTTTCTGTTTTTGTGCTCATCAGGAACTGATAAAAAATAAGCAGTGTGGCTATGATGTGCGGAAACCTGGCTATGTAAGTATTTCTAAATAGTTCAAAAATTACCTCTTTCCATTTCCAACTCGGTTTCAACAAAGCTATTCAACTCAAATTATAAAATTGAGCTGCAGGAATTTCACATAGTTATGAAACATAAAAAAAACAACAACAAGGATGAAGAAAAATGTCTTGTCGCAGCAGCAGAATCCCAATGCTTTGTCTGCAGAGAGTGCTCATAAAATGTAATTAAAAAGCAAGGCTAACACATTTTCTACACTCATCTGATCTTTCTGAGTAACTCTGGTTGACCCTAGAATCTCGAGAATATTGCAGCCATTTTTTTTTCTTTATTTTTTTATTTTTAAGGGTTGACTCATTACTATTTAGTGATTTAGTGCGAGTTTCGACTATTCATCAATATTTTCTCAGTTTCAAAGTGCCATTGACTGTGAGTAAGTACAATTAAGTATCCGGATCTGTGAAAAGGGACCTCATCTTCCGGAATAAAATTTTCAAAAAATTTCAACTTTCTTCAAATGCATAAAGGAAGAAAATTTGGTAATTTTTGCGCAAGTTTGACCCTGAAAGCTTGAAATTGAAGAAGACTTGAGTTTTGAAGTTCCAAGACTAAAAAAGTTGTAGAAAAATGTGTTGTTAGCCTTTGAAAAAATCAACAAATACCTTCTGCCGGAAGGCGAAGCACCTTGTCACAGATCCAGTCACATGTTCGATGCTTATGAAAAGTAGAAACTTAAACCGGTTTCTTTTAAATTAGTTTGCTGATGGTTGGACCAATCTAACTCCAGCACAAATGCAAGAACCAAACATTTTTGAAAGAGGTTGCTTACGTGCTGGGGAAGAATGGATGGAAGCTAATATGATAACGGTGACCAGTGTGGTCATGGCATTTGCCATAGTGCAGGTATCAAGTTGGTCATCAGTTTGCTGTTAATGTAATTTTTTTTTTTGAATTTGAATTTGAAAAGTAACCTTACCCAGAGACTTTTTATTTGTTCCATTTGTCTGTAGTGTCTGTTTTAGAATGTATGCTATTCCCTCAATGCACTTTTCAATTTATTTTTTAGATGATATCTCCTTCAAATTAATGCCCTCATGTAAATGTTGTGTAGTGGTCTCAATTTTTATGATTTGGTTATTTTAATCCTATTAGCATCATTTAGTGTATTTCTGCTAGCATTTTGATTACATCAAAAACAATCATATTTTCCAAAAAAACTTCATTGTTTCTGCTTTTTGTTTTTGTTCTTAGAAGCAATTTTAATTTATTTGTATTTTTGTTAGAAACTTGACCCTGCAAAGATAATTTATCAGCGAGGCTGTGTAGATGCGGCAGAAGAATGGGTAGAAATTAATATTTTATACATCGCTTCAATTTGTTTTATATCTGGATTTTTTAAGGTATTACACTCAAAATATCACTGCTTAATTTTTTTAATTGTTCATGACAGCTGCAATTATATTTATGCCTGATTTAGCTATGGTGTGTTTAATGCATGCTTTGTTAAAAATTTCAAATTTGAACGGAATAGTTGGCCAGCTACTTGAATAATTATTTATTTTTATACTGAAGAAAAATTTGTTTGTTGTAATGAAACCATTTTCATAAAAAATGTTAAGTCCTAAGATACACAAGAACATAAGTCTCTTGGAGCTCTCAGGTAATAATTGATCTCCCAGTCGAAAATACAAATGTTTATTTAAATTAAATGTTTAAAATTCCTGATACGCCTGGGTGACCAGTCAAGTTATGTAATTATACATATCACTTTCCAAATTTTGCATTAATTTCTGTTTGAAAGTAGCTGATCCTAATATTCTGCCACTAAAATATTTACCATCAAGAGTGCATAATAACATCTTCCAACAACGATGGAAATTGGCGAACTCACCAAAATTTAGTATTGAACATCGAAAATATAAACTTCTTATTTAAATGTGCTCAGAGCGTTTCCTAATTTTCTTATGATCTTTCCTCATTTCCCAGTCACAAAATTCTTTGTCTTTTTCTGATAACTGAATAGTAATCTTTAATTATTCCTTTCTTTTTCTTTCCAGATTTTAGGAATATGTTTTGCGCAAAATCTGAGAGCAGACATATTTGCTCAGAAAGCCAAATGGCATTGACATTCACAGATGCCCACTATGGTTTAGTGGACCCAACTTTACTATTTATCCGTAGCTCGTATGTATTCATTAATTTATATATTACTATATTATTATGTATCCTCAAATTTAAAGCCGATTTTCTCTTTCACAGTAATTTTTGAACTGCCATGATGAGTATTTAGTTTTTTCAGGCATTAGGTTCTCATTTTGCCCTAATTTTTTTCGAATTAGAGGGCTAGTTCTAGGACAGTCGTGACTGTCCAATATTTTTCTTTGACAGAATATTTTTTCCCGTCTGATCTTGATTCCTGTTAGGTTTTTATCAGTAGAACTCAGATGATCAATAGTATTAAAAATCGGCTGAGTGTGTGATATTTAGAAGTAAAACTTTCATCCAATGTATTATTACATCATAATCTTAAGTGTTGAAAAGTAAATTTATTTTTTCATTCATATTAAATGCAATAATAATGTGATAGTACAAACAATCGTATTTATACATGATGATGCCATGGTCATGCTTGGAAATGTATAAAAGATTTAGGCACCCGCGTATGTGAAATGGTAGTCCTGTTGTGTAACTGGTGTTTATCGGCTTGATACTTAATTTGATATGTAGGTCTCTTGTTAGTATTAGAGGAACAAGATCGATTCAACAAAGAATTGTTTTCTCAGATTTGCCTTGGAACGAAGTACTGAGTATTTTTCTTTTTACAACTTGCCTCCGACCATTTGATTCAACTTTTTCCACTCAACTTCTCCAAGAAGAGAGAAAACTTCAACAAGCTTTCTACTTTTTTTTTTTTAAAGCTTGTGCTATTCTTTCATCCAAGTAACCGAAAATTAGGATTCAGTCGAGCAAGTGCTGCAAAAAATTGCAATCGAGAAAATGAAAAAAAAGTACTTAGCTTCCTTTCTATTTTAAATGTTTGATTTTTGGTTCGTCCATTCCAAACTCTTGATGATCGTAATTCTGCTTAAAAATGTTTCTTTCAAAGAAATGGGACAAAGAAAAAGAAGTGAGTAATTTTTGCTTTTTTCCTGTAAAAAGACCGATTTTTTCACTCATACACAAAAAATGAAACAAAAACTCACTAGATGTTCAATACACTGCTTTTACTTAAGGTCGTGTATTACTTCTATGATCTTATATCCAGTCAAAATAAATATTATACACTCCGATGGCTAAACCTGGAAACCTTGTGCTTTCTTACCAGTGTTTCAAAATAGCAGTTCCACTTAAATTTTTTCGAAAAGGAACAAGCCAAATTGTCTTTATTTAGAGTCCTTTTAAGACTAGCTCTGAAATAGAGATGTGAAATCACAAAAATTTTCAAGGAACTACGTTCATCAATGATACAATAATACAATGAAGTCTCTTATGGCGCAGATAGAGGTATGTTGTTTCTAAGTTTAGTCATCAATATGGAACCTTCTCTCATTTTGTTTATTCATGCCTTCCCACTTAAAACATATATTTCCAAGTGTCAATATTTTAATACTCCTATTTATTTTTAATAGCCCTAATATTTGCTTAATAATTTTTTTTATTATTTTGCATGTTCTATTAGTGCTATAAGTTAAGATGCCAATCTCATCCCGTCTTTTGGTGATGTATTACTAAGCTTATGACTGTTTTGCGGGATCATTGTCGTCTTTATGTATGTAAAGTGTCGGGCCAGAACTCATCTCCATTTGTAGTATCCAGTGTTGTATGGAAATACATGGCTCATCATGAGTTTTTCTGCGAATCTGAGAAAATACTTGGCAATTTGCATTAACTGGCTGTGTGGTCCGGACTTTTCCTACTTTTTTGTTTTGTTCCAGTTTCCTCTTAATATTGACCGAAGTTTGTTTCCCTCAATTTTTGAAGCTAACTTCAGTTGTGACCGGATCTGTGGAAAGGGCCGTATCTTCTGGGAGAACATTTGTCTTAACTTTTTTCAAATACCTAAAGGGAGACAATCTGGAACTTTTGGCGTAAGTTTGACCCTGAAAGCTGAAAAATTGAAGGAGACATGAGCCATGAAGTTTCAAAGCAAAAATTCCCAGGTTCAAGTAAAACGTGGTATCAATTTTCGCCAAAATTAGGGAAAATTTTCTCCCTAAAGACAAGGTTTCTTTTCACAGATCTGATCACGAATGCAATCCATGAAATAAGTTGTAATCCTCGCAAAATTGTCCACTTTTGCCCTGTAATTATAAGCCAATTTCTATGTTTTTCCATGAGATGTGTGTGTCAAAAAAGAGAGTCTAATTAGGCAGGCACATAGTTGAAGCTAAGTTCGGCAAAAAGGGAAGTGTTTATCAAGGTTATGTGCAATGAACCGTAGACTGGCAAAGTGGAAAGAATGATCTTCATAGGTTTGAAGCCAAGTATTCATGAGTAGTATTTGTTGGAGTAATGTTTATGAAAAATTTGAAATCCAAAACATGTTTTACTTCGTATAGTTTCCTCAATTGACCTCTATCGCCCTCGTCCCTTGTAGTCGCCCATGTTTCCTTCAACTGAGGAACAATGAGAGGAACTGTATAAAAATAAGCTTTCAAGATTTATTCAAAGATATAACTTTTATGTGTTCCTTATGCCTCTACTTATTACTGTTTTCATCAGCCTTGTTTTAATTTCTTTAGCTGATAAGAAATCTATTACCGCTGAATTTAAATTCAGAGTGCTTAAAGCCTGAGATCTGCTCAAGCGTAATTTTACTTCAATAAATTGATTTAAAATCAATTATTGAGTAGGTAGGTAACGAAGTCTTACTTTTTATTCTGCACTTTCATTAAGTTTCTACTTTTCTCTCTGTTACTGCCAATTGTTGTTTGTTTTTCTATGGTTTTATTTAAAATCTCTTCGCTGTTTATTTGTGTTCATTTGTTCTTTGAAAAGAAGTTGGATAAATCTAACTGAATTTTAAGCGATTAACTTTGCCATGAGTCATATAAATTTTAGATCTCTACTAGCTAATTGTAGGTATATTCAATGAGAGTGTCAGAGATTTAGGAAAACGGATTGAATTAAGTGAAAAAAAACCCACAAATTGTGTTTGTTTTTTGCGTAATGCCTCCAGGGTGCAGTGCAGAGATCTTTTAAAAGCACTAAAGAAGTGAAGGGAAAAAACCTAATAGACTTAACATTTTCAAATTGATTCAACCACCTTCTTTTTCTACTTATTCTCATTCTGTGCCACCAATTAGATATAAATTTTATTTTCACTCTATTTTGCTATCTACAAAATACATTTTATTTAAGATACTTATTTGCCTCTATCGCAAGAGCCACATAGATTTTCATGTGTACTTCCATCCATTCCTATTTTCAAAGCAATATTACTTGCCTGTTAAAATTTGAGTCAATTGAAGGGAAAAATATTTTCTACCAATTATTATGTTCTCTTGTACCCACAGAGCTCCTTTGAACCTTTCACCTACTAAATTCACGATTGAAATTCTTTTCCCCGTATGTTATCATGTTCTTAATTGTGATCGTATCCTGTCAAGTACTCATGTTTGCTGTGTCTCCGTTTTGTCTCTTTGTTTTTTCTTTATATTATTTTTTTTTGGGAACAGTTTTTTTATCTCCTTCCCTTCATGGTTCTAAAAAGACTTTGAGTGAGATAATTTATTTATTTAAGTTTCAGCTTGCTTTAAAAATCATCAATTTTAAGTTAAAATTTATCCCGTTTCTTCCTATTGTTTTTGCCAGTGTGAAACACACTTAATAAAGTAGGTACTTAACTTTTTGTGAATCTATGGTATTAAACTAATTTGTGATTATTTATGTGAATAAACTATTTTCATTTTAAAATATTTTCTTTTTCTTTTTGAAGACCGAGTACCCAGTCTAAATTTTTATTTTTAAATTCCTGAAAACTGAATGTTTTCCTTCAACGACCAGAGGGTTGACAAGGATACAGGATCTCGTAAATTTGTTTGTTAATTTTTCCAAAAAAATCATGTCTCTACAAAGGAAAGGATGTGTCCCAGCAAGGGAGGTTTTTTGCCAAAAAGATTTGGGGTTCCAGTATGATGGTCTTATGGTTCGGACTTTAAACCATTAAGAAATGCCCATACTTGCTGAGTTGGTTCAGCAGTTGTGTATATGAGGAATAGTAGGCACTCGAAGTTCACTGATCATATAAATAACATGGGTCTGCAAGTAAGGAAAAAACCGTTTCAGTTTGAAACCGTTGTTGGCACACATTTTCATGATGGGTTTGTAGAGTCCTCTCATGTCCATCTACTTCTTTATCTCGAAATGGAAAATATGACATGGTATTTTCCCTCTTCTGAAAAGGTTCTGAACTGGATCGAAGCAGCATTACTTTTTAGATGAGAATGGTATAGATTGACAGTTTGTGAGAAGCTCATTTACAAAGATAAATGAACTCCTAGACGTATAAAAAAGTCAAGAAATCTTGGAAAAATAATTTTTCATCCGTTTGAAAAAGAGAAAAATACAGGAGATGTTTAAGGTAAAATGATTATTTTATTAATATCCATATTTTTATTCATGGAATTTAATAACCACTGCAAAAAAATTTTCATAAATGTAATTGAAATAAAGTTCGATGAACAATAGACTATTTCACAAAAATATTCATTGAGAGAAAGTAAATTAATAAACAGATTCCTAATGTTGATAGCTTCATAAGAAGATGAAATGGTGAAGGAAATAACAAATGCACAAAAACTTAAAAGTATTCAAGAATAACTGAGCTGTTCATTCAAAGTTACAACCATAAAAATATACATGTAAAATTTTAACAACAATAACATTATTTAAAGAAACAACGCTAACAATAATTAACAATACAGGATGAAAAGTAGGTAATAGTTTGACTTGGCTGGATTAGGTGAAGCTTAGCAATTTACTTGACAGAGGAGACATTCATTCAGTCACTTGCTAGTGTCACATAAAGGGAGTTTTGACGATTGAATTTTAAGAATGAATAAAAAAATAACCAAGATTGTTCTAAGTAAACGACAAATTATTTTGAGGAATGTTGCCTGTTGTAGAACAATGTCTGTGACTTGGAATTTTGCAATATGTATTTTCCACAGTTTTTCTCTCTTTTTCGTCTCAATCTGTAATGAATATGTACTATGATTCTTAGACGTTCATCACTAAGGTAACCAATACACAGTGAATCATGCCATTCGCTAGCTTCACTCATTACATCACCTTGTTTTTTGGAGGACAATACTTCCATCGATACAAGAAAGGGAAACTTGGGGTCTACTGTAAGTGGCGCCAATTAAACTTGTTGGCTGGTGGCTCTTTCAGGAATTTTATAAATCAAAAGATTTGAGCTCAAACAAGAATTACTGGGACTCACATAAGTTTGGGATAAACTTAAATTAGCTTATTCAAGATGAAAATTTTAAGCATCTACAACTGAAAAAGGAATAAAGAACCTTTGTATACAGCAGAAAACTCGGAGTAACAGGAAAGTCTTTCACAAAAAGTAGATTAAAATTTAATATCTTTAAGTATTAACGCCAAGAGAAAAAAATAAATAATTACAGAATTTTCAGATACATAAAGAGAGGATACGTATTTTTACAAAAAAAAAAAAAAAAAAAAAAAAAAAAAAAAAAAAAAAAAAATTGAATAAATGAATACATCACGAAGAAAAAATTGTCTACCTGACAAACAGAAGACTTTACACGGGAGTGAAGTAACAATATAAACTTAAGTAAGTCTCTGAAAAAAAAAAAAATATTAACTATAGATAGAAAGTATTCTTGTAATATCCAACAGTCCCTTCTGTAAGATCATTTCTGCCCATTACCAGAATTTAATTTAAGCGTAACTGCTCGCGAATAGTATTTGTCTTGACTGTTCTAATAGATAGTATTTTTTCAGCTGAAAAACTGTTCATGTTGAGGATTTGATAAATACAGAGGATCGAATACTTAATACATCGTGTAAACTAATTAATCTTTTATTAATTGCTACACATCCCACTTTGATTTGTAATCTATATACTATCCTTACAGTATTTAAGACATGTTTTTGATTCTGAATAAAGAACTTTATACTCCCAAACCATAGATTATAAATTGCTGAAGATTTTTGTTCTTGTTTTTTGACATTGTTCTAAAATTTGGTTTTGCCCTGCTCCACACTAATTTCCTAGCAAGATACTAAAAGGTGAATAAATAGGTGGAACCAAGACCTTATTCAGAAATATTTATATTGATTTTAATTAATTTAATTTAATTTAATATTTGATTAAAAAAGCTAAAAGGCAGTGAACAATAACGACATTTCGACTAGTCTGCAGTCGTGAGTAAAAACGCAGAAATTCATTCAGATTTGCAGAAGACTTGCTACTTCCTGTTCTGGAAGATTCAGAAGTCATAACTTTTAAATTACCAAAAAAAAAAAAAACAATGGAAATAAATACACAGATTAAAACTATCAATCAAAAATTTGGAGCAATGAGTGTATTTGTTAAGAAGAAAACTTAAAAAATGTCGTTACCTTGGAAATATATTACTGAATTTACAATGTTTTTCATAAGGATAGCGGAAGAGGAAATCATTGCAAATTGATGTTTATGAATTCCTAAATACAACTGTCATCAGAGAACTTTGTGATAATTGTGGATAAAAGCATCAGAAATGAGATATAAATGGATAGCTGATTTGTAATGAAGAAAGAATCTATACATTATTTATATATTTTTTATAAATATAGTTGCGGTGTATAGTCAAATAAAAAAATTTGAAAGAAATGAATTTTAAAGCTGGCCATTTCTGATGAAAAACAAAAACTCTATCAGCATCCTAAAATCAGTTTGTAAAATAGGCGGGACGGAAAAGAAAGATCACAAGAATCAAAATACATATGTTGAGCCAAAGCAGACTTGCAAAACGCGCTATTCATGAACAAGATAAAGTTCAAAATTTAGTCCACTTTGGATCAACCTTTATAACACATGATATCTTGGATTCAGATAGGTTAGTAGATAAACCACCACCATCCACAACCGAAGGTAAACACATTTTTTCCAACATTTTTTGGTTCCAAGCACCAAAAGCACCACTGGAAGGTACTGTATCAAGGTGATTCTTATGTGAAACTTACACGCGTAAGAGCCACTTAACACACACCTCCTCCTAAAGCCCTTCAGGAAGTTTCCTCTATTTCTTGTACAAATTTTTTTGTGTAATCTTATGCATTTTAAACTTTTTCACAATTGTTTTTCTTTTTTTAAGAACAAAATTAATTTAAAACAATGTAGTTTTCATGGCTTACAGACTCACCAAAAAATCGAATTGCAATATTGCTTTGAATAACGCTTCGTTGCGATCTAACCAGTCAAATGCTGAGTACTTCATTGCATCAAATACCGTTTCATTGCAACTTTTATGAAATATGTACCCACACATACTTTCGAACTTTAAATTATGATCAGTGAATGTATACTAATTAACGCTTTAAGTATACACCTTGCATTTTTTTTAACATGAGAATATGATGATTCAGTAAGAAATGTCTTTCATCAGGAATCACCTTAACACCTGATGGTAAAAAAGTTACTTACTTTCATCAAATTTTTTGAATTCAATATTCAATACTGACACCTTTAAACATCCTACCGTCCTCAAAAAGCCACTTACTTGATGACCATTCTCTAAAAAATATCAATAGAATGGAGGTTCTAACAGCACCACCTAGTGCATGAAAAGGAAGTATACGTGATAATTGAACAAAACTCCAGAGAAAGATTCACAGCAAAGGCAGTATTAGTAGGAGAAAAGTTCCGGGAACAGGAGTTCATACATCGGCTTTTGACCTTGTGGCGATGTGACAGCTAAACGAGATTCAGAGGATGGAGATATGATACGAGAATCTGCATTCAATTTACTGAAAATCTCATTAATTGTGGCTTGCAAAGTCTCTTCATCCTGTATCACAAAAAACACAAAATTTAGTGAACTGTTATAAAAATTCTCAAAATTAGGGAAGTCAACCTGAGAGGATGTCTTAAAAATGAAAATATTACCTTTATTATCACAAAAAATTGAGGTATCTTCCATGTTCCAAGTTCTTTTTAATTATGATGCACCGAAAAAATGAGTTTGCGTCGGAGGAACATTGTTGACAGATCAATGGGTATTACCATACGTACTTATAACCCACATCTGCTGTTTTAGGGGTAAAACGCAAATTAGGGTATGATGTGGCCAGTGGGTATGGTACGCAAAAAAATAAAGTAACGCCAACTGACCTATCCATCTTGTGTCTTTGATGCAAACTGTTTTTTCTTTATATTCTGAATTTATTCATAAATTATTAATTTGTAATTACAAAATTTAATCTTCTATTAATCTTGTTGAATTTGAGTGAACCAAAATTATGTCATAGGCTCTTATATGTTCTTA
This sequence comes from Bemisia tabaci, assembly GCF_918797505.1. Taxonomy (NCBI): domain Eukaryota; kingdom Metazoa; phylum Arthropoda; class Insecta; order Hemiptera; family Aleyrodidae; genus Bemisia; species Bemisia tabaci. Next base: position 27,468,549 of record NC_092797.1, read on the forward strand.
TTTTTTCTTGTAATTAGACTCAACCGTCTGCAGTTTAGATGTCATGGACGTATTTCTCAAAATTACAAAAGAAGATTTAAATCTTAAGTCAAGTTGCGGCTGAGATGGCTCTTTCAGGTAACAGAAGTCTGGCTTGCGTTCAAAACCGTTAAAAAAAACCAAGATTTGGAATAATGGCATAGATTAAAGACGGATCACTTACATCAATAATATTCTTCGTGACAAGTTCATTGAACGAAGTGGTTCTAAATGTTTCATACAATTGGTTTTGTCGCTCAGCTTCCCTTTCACGTTTTGCGTCTGGATTTTCAGAAATAATTCTTTTCATTGCCTCAAATGTCAAATCTTCATTGGGATATTTCTGAAAAATTCAGTCAATGATATTAGTTAAAAGTACTAGATACATCGGTTGCCAAAGCATCAATGCTAGACTCCAATCTGGATTTACACATTTTGTTTGTTCGAATTCAATGTTCCATGAAAAATGACACAAATATTTGGCTACAATTGAAACGCAACGCTCAAAAACTGCACAAGTCCATGGTCTTGAAATTTTGTGGGTAGATAAAATTGTTGAAAGTAAGCTAAAACAATGAAAATTATGTAAAGACTCGTTTTAGGGTTACTTTCCAACACCTGATAAGTATTATCGTCACAAAGCTGGAAAAATGGACATCAGCGGTTTTTGCACGACACAATTCAATGTACCACTAGACAAAGTGCTGCAAAATGCAAATTTAAGCTTCATCATGTATACATTTTCTCATTAAAATCTAATGTAGAGTGCAATTTGTGTGACAAAAATTACTGAAAGTAACTCCTAAAATAGTAAAGAATGCCTTTTGACAATCGCAAAGAGGGGTCAGAATTTAACCTATTGTGTGTGAAAATAAAGACAAGGAATAGGATGACCGAGTGACAAGTTTTCTTGTAGTTTGAAGTTCCCTACCTTTTCCATGAATTTTCAATGTTTATTTTTTACATAATTACTCATTAAAATGCTTCTCATGAAAAACATTTGGCGCAAAGTTACTTGAAATTGGAAAAATTCAAACTTCGAGAATTAAAAGGCGGAAATTCTAACTTTCACAAATAGAGTCTGCAGGTGCGATAGAAAATGGTTAAGATTCTCGACCAGAGTAAAGAATTTTAAGGTTTCTCAGCAATATTTTCTGACTTTTCAGGGTTTTCAATGACTTTCCAAGAACTTGTCACCCTGCGAAAGGAAAATTTAATTACACAAATTTTTGACCGGAAGAGTTGGTAAGGAGTAGGCAGGTCTCTGATCAGGGACAAGGGATCGGGTTGAAGTTCATGACTTAAGGGATATGACGACCGAGGAAAAGATTGACAGGAGTGACTGCGGAGGGATACAGAGTCTTCACTGAAGCTCCCAGTTTCACATTTCCTTGCCCAATGCCAAAATTTTTTACCTGCATCCAAGACCTACAAAAAAGATGAGCCGAATTCACAACTTAACGCTGTTGAGGAGATTTTTATAGCTACTATATACAGCTAGATTTTGGGTGATGGTAAAGACATTTGAACAGTTTGAAAGCTGGCCTTCAAAATATTTAGATCATTCGTGTAATTTAATCTTAAGCTAATGACATCTTTCAAAAATCCTAGCTTGAACAGGAACTTATAAATTATGAAGCCTTCATAAAAGTTGATAAGAGTTTGAGTTTTCTACTTCAACAAAGCTGCATTAACCAGCTCTAGTTTCTAAGACTAGGGGTCTTCTAAGAAATCTTACCCTCTGTATTCCTGGTGTTGATGAGCCACTATCTAAATTGGAATGAATGTCAGTAACACTTCCTTTCATCGCGGCGGCACTTTCAACCCAACTGTGTCTGTGACCTAAACTTGTTGCACCTGGAGAGATAAAAATTAATATTAGTATTATAGTCTTAGATTAAAAATAATTCCGCAAGTTTGGCATGCTGGGTAATGCAAGGGTCACATAATTGAGGACTTTTTCCATGAAAGGGCATATGAGGCTTCCAATTCTGAGACTAACAATAAGATTATGTAACGTAATTCTTGTCAAGTAACTTGTGCGAAAGCTCTGCCACGAATTTTTACCTGAATCCACTCTAAATTTTCTCCACTTTCATGTGAAAGTAAGTAGACTGTGAATGAATTTCATTTAATGCGAATGCAGTAAAAAATGGCACAATCTTAGCAGTGATCAAGTGATAAAATCAATATTATATATTCACACCATTATCCCTCAAAAATGCCTTGATTTTTTGTTTTTCGAGATGAAAATAAGCCCTGATAGGAAAATAATCAATACATACCTGGCAACATTGAAGGTGAGCTACTCAAACGAGCAGCATCCACTCCGGCAGACTGCAAAATTTCGATCAGTTGACTTTGTTCTAATAGGCATCCATTGGGGACAGGTGTTTCTGACTTTACTGTATGCATTTCTTCCATTGGAGGTAGCAGATGGAAAGCACTGGTTGATGAACGAGTCTCAATAATCTAGAAAACCACAAAACCGCTTTAATAATCTTATCTCGGTGATATAGACTTTTTTCAAAGAGGAACTATTAACTGGACACATTTATGCTAAAAAAAAAACAATGTTGCTCGCAAACCCTAAGCACATAGTTCTTTTTGATTTAAATGCATTCATTATTGAATCATCCATGGAAACATCATTCTCATTCATCTGCATACGAAAAGTAATGGCACATATCCATGGCAAAACTGCAAAAAACCGTATCTTGGTTGCTGTGTTTCAAAATGTCCGCTTATTTTAATTTTAAAAGGAAATCAAACCAACAACATGGCTTGAAATTTTTACAAATTATTCACCTAGAGAAAAAATCACCTATGTTTTTAAAAAAAATGACATTTAGTAGTTTTCAATACAGAAAACGCAGTACGACAGGAAGTCTGCAACGCAGCAAACCAAGGTAAGCATTCCTGCAGTTTCATCCATTCACTTTCAATGTGCTGCATCTAAAATAAGCAGAAAAAAGTTGTTCCTTGTTGCAAAATGTATGGAGTCCAACAAGTTCAGTTCTCATACAGTTTTTTTTCTTCCAATGTTGAAAGACAGAAAAAATTAGAAAAAAAATTGAGTTCCTGATCAGGTTTAAATTACTTTTGATCATGCTTCCATTTATTATAAAATAAAAATAAAAAATCTTCGACAAGAATGTAGACCAGATATAAGACAGTAAATATTGATTTTATTTTTTGACAAAAAGGCAATTAAAATTAGATTAGAGAAGTTCATTTGGTGATGTGATGAGACAATTAAAGTAATACATAGCAGCATCACGCATTTTAGGACTTTAAACGATTGGTTACAGTTCTCTATTTTCTGTGAACATTTTAGAAAGCACACAAGTTTGAATACTGCAATTAAAGTGTAGATGAAGAAAATAGAAACTAACCTTGTCTGCGTAATCTTTCAATGGAAGTGGAATGATTTTTGGAATCAAGGCGAACAAAGATATGACGAGTATGTGCAAATTATACATTTGCGATTCAGACAACAATGTACTAGTTAAGGCCAGATCCTGAAACAAGGCACAAAGTATTAATTGGCTATTTAGACAGACAACATTAAAAACAGGTACTTATACAATGCTGTCTTCCAGTATGACACCTGGGTCATTCCACGCCTAGGTAGTCCGGGGGGTATTTTTTTTCCCCCCTCCAAATGACCCAACAATATTTATTTTTGGACTCCTTAATACTCCTAAATTTTGGAAATATATGGGGTTTACATCCGTTTTGTTTTTTTTCTCGCAATTTTCACGTGTTTTGTAACCCCATTGGTTAGCTCCATCCTACTGTAAAAAGAGTGACAGTTTGGTAGCAATATTTTCTGGTGTTCCCGCCAAAACCAAGTTTCAGTTTATGTTTGCAGTTGTCAAGAAACTGATTCAATGTGCTCCTGCCAAGTCTCAATTTTTAAAAGTAATCACTGTGTATTATATGTAACTTTTAAAACTTAGTGTACTGACTGTCACACCCGTTACGCAAAACATGGGTTTTTTAATGTAACTATTTTAATTCATGTTATTTTGAGATGCTAATTTTTTCCGTACGTCTTCAAGTCAAGTACAGCTTTGGAGTATTTTTTCCAAATTTTTAATTCAACAATTGATAGGCAAAACTGCGTAACGGGTGTGACACGTTACGGGTGTGACCAATGAGAAGAGGCTTCAATTATGCAGATGTTGCCTCACTTCTCACCATTTTTTCTATGGTTTTCACAAGAAATACACTCATATGCACAATTAGAGGTATGTATACATCTAATAAGAGAGAGATCGCCATTTTTTTTGCCATATTTCAGTATTTAAAGTGAATACACCTATCTCAAAAGGACTTCAAATAGAACTCGTTGAACTCTCTCCGATTGGATTGAAATATTTTCACTTTACTATAGACCTAGACCTACCGTACCAGGATTTTTTTTTTGGTTAATTTGGATCATGCGAGGTCCAGGACCGCGGGGACGAAAGGGGAATCCTACCCGAAGAAAAGCCCTGGGACGGTAGGTCTGGGCCACCCTGTAGAAAAATGTAGTTTTGGCATGTTCTACATTAAAATGCGTCAAATTGCTGATTGATTTACTGCTTAGGATTGACTACAATAAGAGTATGAAAAGAAAAGTAAGTTTTTTAACTTTTAATTTCTCTCAGAAATGATGGACCTCAGAGAGACAATCTGTCACACCCGTTACGTCACACCCGTAACGCAAACGGTAGGCCTGGGCCACCTTGTAGAAAAATGTAGTTTTGGCATGTTCTACATTAAAATGCATCAAATTGCTGATTGATTTACTGCTTAAGATTGCCTGCAATAAGAGTATGAGAAGAAAAGTAAGTTTTTTAGCTTTTAAACTCTCTCAGAAATGATGGACCTCAGAGAGACAATCTGTCACACCCGTTACGTCACACCCGTTACGCAAACTCTCCCATTTTTCAAGGAAAGAAAAAAAGATAATCGAAAACGGATCATCGGCAGATGAAGCAAAAACCCTTGGCTTCATCATATAATTTAATCAGATTTTTAAATTCATAAAATTCGCTGAGTTTTCACTTTACACTCACTGAGGAAAAACTCACTTCCAAAATCGGTCACGCCCGTTACGCAGCCTTTTAATTTTTTCCTGAGGAATGGAACAAAGTAAAAACAATTTCTGATAAACTAAAATGATCTATAAAAAAAGTTCTTTCTGCTACTGCAGATAATTTTTTAATTAAACCCCAAGAAAGAGTTCAAATTCTTGTTTAAAGTTAAATTGTTGTCACACCCGTTACAATGGAATGACCCACCTGCTCTTATCACCACTTTGATGTGAGATACACTGATGAATATGGAAATAATGTATAATTCAGTTTCGTCAAAGCAGCATTTGATTACTACAACATGTAACTTTTCAGTTAAGTAAATGCCATATTTTGATGACTAAGATATGAGTAGCAAAAGAGACAATTTATGCAAGAGTTAAAAGGGAATGTTAGTGGCAACGTAGGGTGAGAAGGAATCTGTATATTTGCATTAATCTGAAAAACAGCACACGATAAGAGTAATATCTCTACTACTCCATTTTATGGAAGACGACTTGCAGAAAACTTGAAGCAAGAATTTCAGTAATTCAAAGATTTACTCTTCATTGGATTTGTAATCTAAAAAACTTACTAACTCACCTGAATTGTTAGAATGAAGATAAGAAAATCTAGCACCATTTCTTCTGAATAAAGTTCAACCAGCAAAAGGGCTAACGTTGAATAAATTGCTTCTATATTATCTACATCATTGTTTTCGAGCTCTAAACTTTCATAGAGGCTTATGTAGAATTCGCGACCGAATTTATGCATAAATATAGCATCCTGCCGTGAACAGCTAACAAGCACCAAATCTAGATTATTTACATCAGTCCTGGAATAGAAAATAAAGGTTATACAATAGAGGCATGGTAGAAAGTGCATTGATTACGATCATTCTACTGAAAACTTAGCTTGATAATGGTCTCATTGTGATTAAATGTCTTATTAATGAAGAGATCTCAGGTAGAGTCGATGAGCATGATATCATGCTGAATTGGTAAGGCATGGCAGAGAAAACCAGTATGTTATCTGCATAATACCAGCGTGATATCATGCTGATATCATACAAATATCAAATAGGAGAATCATTGATTCACACAAAGACATCATGTTGATCGACTTTACTAGGATTATGCTCTGTACGTGTAAAAATCTGATTTGACAACCATCTTGAATTGGCAAACCTAGAAAATATTTCATTTTCTGAGATACAAATTACCTACTAATGCTTTCAACATTAGGTACCAATTTTTCAGATCAATCCTCTGAATATTTTTTTTTTTTTTTTTTTTTACATCAATACCAACTTTTCAAATATGTAAGATACAAATACCTTTATTTTTCCCCCATTTTTTTTCTTAATTTATTTTTCGGTTTGTTTGAAGAGGCGAATAGATATTACTGTATTACATGCAATGTCCTACTACTGATTCAATATTTAAAGTCAAGATCCAATAACTGAAACTTGCTGCAAATTTATTGCTATAGATTATCTCCAGAAATGGCAAATGTAGTGGGACCAGGAGGATAATTATTGGCCAGCTTTGAACAATTTCCCAATCATCCATGTATCTCTTGCATTCAATATATATCCTACCGCTCATCATCCATCCCAAAAGTATTCTTTTAAACCTTAAAGGTAACTGATATGACAAAATACAAAAATAACCAAAATAAGCAGTAATCGTAAAACTTACGTTGGTTTTGTGAGTCTACAATAATTGTCGTGTCTATCTAAAAGGGTATGCAGTATACGGAAAATTAGTAGTCGGATATCACAATCTGCTGCGGTAACCATTTTTAGCAATGGTTCTAAAAATGATTGCGGGAATGTTTGCGTCATCTGAACGGAATTATATTTTGTGCTCACCTAAATGGGAAAAAAAATACGTCTCATTTTATTACCTATCTTGGACGGACAAGAAGCTTTGTAAGTATATCACTCAAGGCAAATTGTTGTTGTTGTGATGCAACAAATCAAATTCTCTTACTTTTGTTTCTTTTAAAGTATCCTCTACATATTGAGAGAATACCTTTCATCATCATTGGTTTCAAGTCCTTTGAGATGGGACCCCATAGATGATGGGATTTCCTTCTTATAGAAGTAAATTTCTAATAAACAATTAATTAATTTTACTTAAAATGCATTTGATTCAGGGGAATTGATATAAACAGCCCATTGCTATGAGATATTATAACAGAAAAATCAACATCCTCCTGAAATCACGAAGTAACAGATGGATTCAGTGGCTATATCCTTCAAAAGTTACGATAGAGTAATTAAAATCTAAGTTGCCCGCTTGAATCTCAAATAGCTTTGCTGTACTTTGAAAGCGTAGTAAAATTGAAACAGCCGATTAGAGGATCAAATTTTTTGAGATTGAGGTTATGTTTCTGTTTACAATTGAACCGCAAATATATCAATCTATTAAATGATGTAGTCACTAAATCAGTTTATTGCATTGCTGATCCTCTTCAGACCAGAAGGGATTACTGAAATTAGAAATACGAAGGCGTACTGGAAAGTTAAGAATTCAACAGACATTAATAATATTATGGTCAGATACGATAAGTTAGGGGTTCTAAGGACGCAGAGATTTTTTGGCTTCCTCTTTTAAAAAAACCTACTTCCACGGGAATTTCAACATGATCACCTTTTCGAAGCTTTGTGTGCACATATTGCTGCAATTTTGCAAAGTGTACATGATTTTTAGAGGAAGTTTTTGCCAGCCTTACCATTTTTAGAAATTGCTTTCATTGCGATCCCATTTTCGAACGCAACCCACCCAGTTGCATAGTCAAGACGGTTGTAGTCCTGCTTCACAGAGTGATTTGCTTTTGACCATAACTACATATATTACTATGTCCGTTTATGTTGGTAACTATCAATTGGCCTTATTGAAGATATGAGATTTTGGTACGACTTAAGTTACCCTTAGCTTTTTTTCCCCAATTTCGATGACAAACTTACCATCAAAAGGGACTGGAGACAGATCCTTTGCAGAACTATATCTTTTTCTGCTAAGTTCCTGTTGCCTCCTGAAGCCGAGGGTACTTTGGACATGATAAACATCATAATCTCTATTTTTTGATAATTCGGTAAGTGAGCTGCAAATTCTCCCAAGGCATGAATCAGAGCATCCTGATACAGCTGCTCTTCGTCTTGCTCATGGCCTGTAGGACGTTGTCTACCTGCTGATGTCCGTAAATGCGCCAAGAGAGAATTGATAATTTCTAGAACAGTAGGCCCTATAAAAAAAAAGAAAATGATTTGTCAACCAGCTAGCATCAAAGAGCAGAATTTTTTTGAGAACAAACTCTAGTTATGTATCTATATTGTCTCCTGATGTTTAGAAAAGTGACTCGTCAAGAAATTATATTCACTGCACTTCAATTTTGAATAAAAATAAATACTGGAACCAGGGGTTTTTACTTCAAGCAGATAAACTATTTTTAATTATCTAAGATACTAGAAACTAAGGGTGTTCAAATGAATTCTTGCCGGAACACTATCAGTATCGTCTCTTACCGAAACTGGTGGCAGTACCGACAGTGGCGATGATATCGTTAACTGCCGGCCTTACCAGAGTTTCGAGAGCTCGCTTTCAATGCACTTTTGCCCCATGTGTCGGTTTGTCAGATTGCCTGGCGCGATGGCGCGTAAAATAGATGTACAAATGGCAACAGCTCATTTTCATCGGCTGCGAAAACTCAGATCGCTATTGGTAAGAGCACTTTTATTGTACCTTTTTCTTGACGGAACTGTTTTGGTAGCTTACCGACAACCGATAGAACAGCCCTACCAGAAAATGTAACCGCAAAAGATTTTTCATAAGCGATGGTCCAACTTAACATACAAATTTCTGATGAAAAAAAACTTACCAACACTATCACTAGCCGCAATTGCAATAATTTTTGCTAAAACTTCTGCAATGCTGGTGCGAATTTTGATTGCAGTTTTTGAATTTTTATCTAAATGAATAATCAGACTCTCCACAACTGTGTAGGTGTATTGAGACTGCAAAAAAAAAAAAAAGGACAAAAAGCTTAGAAATTGTAACAAAGAAAAGGGGAAAACGCACACTGAATGCAGATTCAAGCTATCCTGAATGGCTCAAGCAGGACAATACGACACTAATACTTGGCTTCCTTTGAAGGTGGCTCATCATCCACTTAACTGACGAGTAGCTCTGCTCAGGCCAAATGAGCAGTAGATGAAGTCTCAAAAAAGTTTGCATTGATCGTCTCGGACAGTTCAGTGGGAATTCTCCTGCTTTATTTTTGAATTTTACATTTTTTTGCTTTGAGAAAAGAAAATCTGTAAGTATATAGGCTCTTGAAGCTAAAATGATAAAATAAAGGTATCTTTTTTCAGGGGTTGCTTCTACTTTCAATGAATGAAACAAACATTTAGCATCCTGCTGATAATTTTTGACAGAAAAAGTGAAAGACAAACAGGTAAAAATGACATCTAAGAAATATTTTGAGCTTTCTGAGGCCAATCAACGAACAAACATGTCAATCTCTTATGAAATATCAGGCATCTGGAATACATGAGTTCACATTAACGGTAGACTAAAAATTTACAAAACGGATGCTGTACCTTGAAATTAAAATTAATAATGTTGAAAACAAACCTGAATGGAAAACATTAGTATTTTAAAGACATGAACAGCAAATGTATTTGGCAGCCACAATCCATGTAAATCTAAATGCCTGGAAACAAAGAAAAAACAGAGTTTAAAAATACTATGTATTTTGAATACAAAAATATACACCAATGCATGTAAAAACACATGTGCTTAAAAGTGTGTACACAAATGTTATCTGTATTTAATAATACAGTTTTAAATTAATTTAAAATAGCCCAAAATAATACAGTAAAATCACAAAACTTGGTAAAATTTACCAACATACTTAAATTTACTTGAGTGGTATTACTGAAACTTATATGGTGATGTGCGTGTTCAGAAATAACCTGAATTAAATATGCTTACAAAGAAGAACACAAATTGGACTCACCTCAGAACTGGTTTGATGACAGAATCAACGTGACCGAAACCAGCTCTACCAACAAGTTCTCGGAAGACAGTTTCAGCAGAACTCGGCGGGTCTATATCGCAGTCGTCAACTATAGGTTCATGATTTTCCGAGTCTTTCTCATACCTACAAAAGAAGGTGAGCATGATTTGTGAGGTAACTGAGATAAATAAAGATACATAAATCAAGTTAGCTCAGAGAAAGGAACTTGGTGCAAAAAAGATTAACAAGTGGTAAAATTTGATGATGAACTGTGTTACTTCTTGTTTGAGAAAACGGACTTATCAGTTAATTCTTTATTCCAGTACAAATATTTAATATATAAGTATTTCTGACAGGTTGAAAACAGCTCTGTTGAACAGAGATTTCAGAGATTCAAAGAATTCAAGAGGCATTTCTAAGATTCATGGTGAAGAATGGATAATACTTCGCACCGAGAGAGGAAAAATAATGTGTCAACACCTTTAAATTAAAAATACCAAAATAAGAAAGCATGACAAATACATAGGTACGAACCTTGAGTCCTGCATGTTGTAAAGTAATGAGGGAACAATTTTATCCATGTGAATCGATTCCCAAATATTTTCCACTAGATCATCAGAGACCGTCTTCCTGATGACTCCCTGAGAAAAGACAAAAAATACTACTAATGTAGGCAGGCTCATCAAAAAAAGCTGGTAAATCTACTGACTGTCAAATTTAAAAATAAGGGGGAGACGTAAGACATGTAGGATTTATTGAGATACTCTATCCTAAAATATTTTGGACTGACACGCTAGAAGGCAATTTTTCTCCTGACAAAGTCTTCTATTTTTTTTCATTTTATTATTTAGGTCAATGGCAAAACTATGAAACCACGTACCTCTGTTTATAACATTGCAGACTTCTTGTCCTACTTATTTTATTGTTTTTTAAGAAAATTAGTCAATGCAATTGCTTGAAAACTTCTTTGCTTTCTCTTCTGTTAGCAGAATACATACTGTATAAATTTCAAGCTATTAAGTTGGTTTGTTTGTCTTTTAGAAAATAGAGTAGGAGCGGAAATTTTGAGCACTGAACTTGAGACACATGCTTTTGCACTCTAGCCATCAATGTGTCTTATCATTTTGAAATGTAAGTCTTCCATTTAGTATTTCTGCCATCTTTATTGTGGAGGGTGGAAGTATTCAGTTAACAACAGAAATATTTTGGATGGGTCGCAAAAGAAGATTTCTATATTCAGAATTGATGCAAAAAACAGTCCTCATTTGTCTTCATGATATTTCTGCTGATGAAAGAAAAAAAAAATTGCTCTGCAGCAAGTCAAAATTTCTTTCCATGTATTGAATTAAAATTCTACAGTCGAAATCAGATAGTAAAGTACAGTGGCGTGGCATGAATGATCGATTATTAATATTTATCCATTTGAAGGGATGCTGAAGAATCGATTATTAAGGTGTTTGTTGCGAACACCCTGTATATTGATCTTTTTCCAGGGGTTTAAATGGCAGATCAATCTATATGTCACAAAGCACTCCACACCACTGGTAAAGTATCTCATTTCATGTGGGTTTACCTGGAGTCCATTGATACCGGCAACTCGTAACTGCGTTAGAGTCTCTGGAGAGGGATGGTTACTGTGGCACATGGAGGAAAACTTAGAAACAAAGAAGTCATACCGTCTGTGGTAGGAAGGAGTGTCTTCTTCAATATTTGCAAACTTAACAAACTGCAAAGTAGAAATGATACACAAATTAGCATTCTACACATCACCATACAAAACAGACTCTAAGTCACTCATCAAACCTTGAAGATACACTTTACTCCGATCAATTTTATATTTTATGCACCTGATGAAAATTACTTGAATGGTCCGAATAACAATAAAATCATAAAAAGAAAACCACTTCTTTCCTTTACGACGGTAATTATTCTTTTGTCGATTGAAATTGAGGAGATCTGCCCCCATTAACTAACACAACTAGAAGCAAGTAGAACCCCTTTTCTTCAGCATATTAATCATCAAATTTTGATCTAATCTGAGACAAGTAAAAAGGGAGAAGCATCGATATCTGATACAATATTTTCTTCAAAAATTACATTAATAAAACTTTAGAGCAGAGAAGCTGCCAGAGACGAATTTATGCAAACTTATAGAAATCAACTTTTCAGCTGAGAAATCTTTTAAAACATCCAAAAGGGAACCTGTGTAGTTTTCAAAATTTAGACATATTTTCCTGATGTGCCTAATTAACATAATGCTTCATTAACACTTTAAATTCAAAAAGTGATTCAAAGTGCCCATTAAAAACATATCAGAAGGTCATTGAATCGGCTTACTGATTGTGTTGCTAAAATCTGAAGTTCCGGTTCACTTGATTCTAATAACTTTTGAACTGTCCTCAGGAAGCTCTCCACAAACAAATTCAGCGACTGAGCATGGCATGCCTGCAGCAACTGATCCATGGCCTCCATTGCAATTTTTACAAATCTGAAGCAGATGAAATCGTACAATTAAGCAAGTGTTGGTAAGATAAGGTCAATTCTGGGACAAACTTACAAGGAAATAAGAGAAAGGAAACAACTATTCCATACTCCAATTTACCTTTCCTGGTAAAATGTTAAATTTGTTGTTGAACTGTAAAAATCAATGGTTAAATTGAAGACAGTTGATTAAAAGAAAAACTTTCAGACACCTTACTTATATTCCGGGTAATATTAATCATTAAAGAAGACTTAACAGTTAAAATATCCATTACAATATACCAGAGCGGAGATTTAAGTCATACGTTTTTATTTTATAGAGATCCAAGACATGAAGTCCCTTAAAAGGTTCTCAGAGTGTTGATTATTTCAAAATAGGTTGTACAGTAATAAAGTATAAAGAATTCAGATATCTCACCCATATCTCCTCCTTGATATGTCACGACTTGCTTTTTCCAGGAGATACTCGCCAATACGATCCAATTTTTCTGGAGATGAGATCGCATAAAATGCTAACTTTTCCATATTGTTTTTCACAAGTCCCTCCTAAGGAAATAAAAAAAAAGAATTGATAACTAAGCTTGAAGACTTATACTAAAGAGTAACAGGTGGCAAGGTTTTGTTACATAGAAACAATAAAATACATAGACGAATATCTCAAATAAGTAGGCAGGTATATTTCTTGAATAGCAAATAAATCAGAGATCAAACATAAATGTCAGATTCTAATTATTTAATGCTTATGACAACTGGAGCAGGTCTCTACCGCACATCTGATGACGGGTATTACTGTGAATTGTTATAAGATCAAAATAAAACATGAAACACTGCGGTGACTTTATATTGACATTGCTATGTCACAGAAAAGCAATATAGCTTACTTTATTCCCATTTCAATGATGAAACTGCTGACCACATATCTCAGTTTTTGACAATGCAGACTTCTTGTCATACTTTATTTTTTAATTGGAAAACTATTCAACGGCAAGTCTTGAAAACTTCCATGATTTTACTGCGCTGTGCAAATAAAACTTCAATGAATGATATTGATTTGTTCTCCTTCACAAAAATAAGATGAAAGCTGAGATTATTAGACACTGCAAACAAGATAAATGGTCTGGTAGTCTGGATTTGTACCATTGAAAAAGGTCATGTCATTGATATTGTTTGAATCCAGTCCAATAACTGAGCAACCTTAAGTACGGTGATGCCATCACTAATGGCATTCATTCAAGGGAAATGATTAGGCAATTAAAAACCTCTACGTCTGCTAGGAATGAACTATTAATCAATTTTATAGATTTACAGGTAACACATTGTGACATACCTGCGGAGAGTTTGGATAAATATGGTCTACAAGGTGCTTGTAGCGAGGGGTTCCCATTCCAAAACAACCTGCAACAATGAGTGTAAATGATTAGTTTGTGATGATGGAGGATTTCAAATAGGATCACTCTTAAGGCAATTATCATAAAACTATTGAGGCTGAAACTTAGGAACCTGTAAGGTGGACCAACCTCTTACAATGTCTGCTTCAACATTAACTGGCATAACAGCCAAACTTGATGATGAATTATAAAAAGCCATCATAGACACTTAAAAACTATAAGAAGAAGAAGAATAGAAGAACTAAGCTGCATTTTCGAAGAAAAATATTTGGGACCGTTTGCAAACGGAAGTACCCGATTCCAAATGGCCATTGACGGGTTCCGTTTGACTTACCCGGTGACTTTCGTGTTTTTACATATGAATGCCCTACGTTTCTACCAAATGCTCAACGATCTTTGGGGGTCGTTGAGGACCATTGAATTGCCATTTCCAATAGAAGAACCAATAGGAATCGAATAAGTTGACATCGGCAACATAGCTCTACTGAGGAGCAAGTAAAAGTGTACGGCTAGTTCAAACAACAGATTATATGCGACAGCTGGGATTTGCGTCCGGAAAGATAGCTCCCTATGTATATTGAAAGAAAAGTATTTCACTGGGTAAATCCGTAGCTGCCATGTGATGATTTCCACCAACAGAGCAGATACCAAATCGCAAAACTGATAAAGGGAAACATAACCTTAAATCTGCCTGAAAACATTACAAATCTAATCATGATGAATAACGCATGTAGTTCCTGACAAAATTTAAAGTTGTCAAAAGCATATTCTTTCTTGTACGTCGTTTTTCCCTCGACCATTCAAATGATCACTTTAATCTGCATGCAAGAGATGAAACACGCATGGCTTACTGCATTGCAGTAGTAGCTCACACTGCTTCATTCACATGTCTGTGATTAGAGAGAAAAGAACCTCAGAAGTAATTTTGATAGAAGCGAGAATACTTTAATCACATTGGCAGTCTTTCTGAAATATAAAGGTTCCTTCAAAAACATGATGAACAAATTAAATAATAAAATTTAGTCTTTAGTTGTGAAGTATTGAGTAAAGTTTACAAAATCCAGGATGAGATGATGAAGAGCTCCTTACCGCAACACATTTTTACTGAGTATTTTCGGACACAAAGGACGGAAAATCGAGTGGAGATTCGTTACATGAAAAACTTAAAGCTAAAAGATGAAATAATGCCCTTTTTTTTCTCTATGAAATAATGCAAATAGAAACTGATAAGGGTGTAAAAAAGAAACACGGCCTTCGCCTTCCAAGAAGAATGTCAACAAACAATTACGTCAGCTGACAGGGTCATTATTTCGTCACCAGAGAGCGTGGAGTGCAACCTATTTTATGTATGTATGTTTGCGTTATGGGGTTTTGAAGGGATTCCAGGGCTGCGTTTTCCAGTACGCAAAGGCAAAGCTTAATGCTAAAAACGCTACATCTTTTTACTTATTAGGATTTCTTTTAATTTTCTGTTGTACTATTATAATTTACTATGATCTTGACGTTTTCGCTAAGTTCCATTTTTTCTCCTTTTTTCTTTGACTTCGATAATTAAAAATATGCAGACTACTTATTTTGCCTTTATTTTCCTTATTTTTCCATCCGTTCATTTTCTTGTAGAAAAATGTCACAGAAGACGCGAAAAAATTAAAGTTCATTAAGTATTATTGATTCTTCTACTTACGGTAGGGGTGGAGGGTTTTACCATCAACACGTGATAACCAGTCTATATTTCGACACACAAAGTCCTTGCGGTATGAAATTGGACCATTGTGAAATAGTTGGATATTTAGAATAGAGGAATTTGTCTGTGATCCCGAGCTGCCCTTCGAATTCGACCGAATTTAGAGGTGATTGCCAAAAAAAGGTTTGAAGCAGGAAGTTGCTTGTTTCGTTGTGGGCTGCAGTCAGTTACGAGCATCATGAAAGTTTTTCCTGAATGTCCAAAAAAAAAAGTCCCCACCTATGTGCGCTTTCGCGGCTTTCCGGTGCTCTATTTTTTTTTTTTTTTTTTTTTTTTTGTGGGTGAGCCGAAGGAGGGGAGGGGAGGAAGAGTCCGCGGGTAGCTCCTAAAATTCAGCGATCTACCAGTTTTAGGACGAATATTTGAAAACCATTCTCTACCTTGAAAGGTCCATGGTGAAAAAAGGTTTGAAATCATCGTCTGAGAGCTATAAAAATAATCGAGGTCGTCGCAGCTTGAACCCTGAAAATTGGAATTTTGTTCAATAATTTAACGTCTAGATGCCCAAGCCTGATTAAATTGACTCGAGGATTGCTAAAAACACGTGCCCTGTGGGTTGTATAGGGCCAGTCATGAGCTTTAGATGTAGGTCTACACTCTACAAATACATCATAAAAGAAGTATCAGACATCATATTTGAAAAAAAATCGATTGTCAACACAGCCGAAGATAATAGATAATGTAATCGAGCCTTATTTTTCAACATTTCTGCCAAATCTGAACGACACCTCATTTATTGGCAGCATGGAGCGGAGGGAGCATTGCGAGTTCACGCCTCGCGCCATAGCGCCTTCAATTTTGCAGATGCCACGTGGTCATCCATCAAGCACGAATAGTTGTATCTCTGCGCCGTCATCAACGCGCGTCCTTTCCCCTGCTCGATTTCCATATTATGCTTGTTTTCATTTGTCTTATTCGTATTGGTGTACGCATCACCGCCGAAGATGGGAAAGACTTATTCGGGTCTCGTTTTATAAATTTTTCCCCAAATGAATCAGTGAGATCGAAAACACACCAACTCGGTAACTCGAAAATGCTCAATTTTTATAGAGGGCATTGAAGTTAGCGCAGCTGTTCTTGGATCTTGGACTTGGACCTTTAAAGTGTCTTTAAGAACTTGTCTTTCTGTACCAAAAATATTTTTCACAGACTATTTTTTTCACTTACTGTGCAGTTTTGTATGTGTCTTGATTATTTTCATTTTTTCGAGTTGGTGTGTTTTCGTTCTTACTGATTCAAATATGAACGACTCCTTACTGGGAGCATAGAGCGGAGCATTGCGAGTTAACGCCTTGCGTCATCGCGGAAAGAAAAAAGTATACCCTACCTTCAAAAACTTGGAAATAACGTAGATAATACTTGCAAACTATTAAGATCGATGTCTTTAAATATTGGTTGACCTGGCAGAAATAAGTATTATTCTACTCACATTTTGAGTTATTGGAGGTGCACTTGGACACGATTGGATTATCGACACAAGACTGCGGTAATTCAATTTGCCGATCGAAGCAGCACTTCACCACGATAGCCATTTTTGAACCGGTCCTTCAGAGAGAGGTGTTAGCTCTGTGAAAGAAAACAAAACCAAAAGTCAAAATAATTATTGAGTGTTCGAGGTTCAAAGAGATGAAGGTTCATGCGGGCGATGTTTAACGGAAGGAAATCGAGTGATATGGACTTGGAACTGAGAGAATTGGGTTTGAGATTTTCATCCCTTCATGACGATCACGAGGAGAAGTAAATTTCAAGGCAAATACCAAGGGCACTGTTCCTATTCCGACAGTGCCTTAGAAATATCATTCGGCGCTGCGGTTTTTTTCACTTTTTGAGAATGTACAATTGTACAATGAAAAAATACTTTTTTCCTTCAAACAGTTTGTAATAATGTCTGTGAAGCAGTATTACAAGGGAACGCTCGGGCGCCAAAGGTGCCCCCCCCCCCCCCTTCGCCCCCGTCTGACAGCTCTGGAGATGCTCTGGTGTTTTCCTTATTTTCTTCACTTTTTGCGAATACAAATAAATGCACTGTTGAAACTTTGACTTTCTAAGCCTAAAAAAATTGTAAGAATTGTTGATGTAAGTAAAATCACTGAATCTCAGTCTTAACCTCCTGAGTAAAATTTGAGCTACTTTGATTTCACGCTTGTAAATAAAAACGATAATCCTTAATTTAGGTAATAGAAATTCAACTTCACGATTTTGATAAATAAGTCGCGGGCATTTTAAGATATGTTCATGCTTGTACGCAGGGGATCTACGCACACTCTACAGAAAATGATTTTTAAGGATTGCACCAAATTTTCAAAATTTTACAGCGGTGCGTTACACGATGCTCCATAATTTTTTTTTAAAAAGGAGAATTTGAAGTCGCTTATCGCATCGGCGGAAAAAACTCATGAATAGGTAGTAAGAAAAGGCTTTATTGGTTTTGGGGGAGATATTATAGCAGGTCAATGAAATGAATAGAAACTATGACTCTCACGTGCATTAAAACAATAATGACTTCGACTGATTTCACCTACCCAAACATTAATATTAATGAAGGGCTATTCTCCGCCAAGTTCAATGCTATCCTTGAACATTTAGAGGGAATAATAAAATCAACAGAGGTTATCGTGGGGAAAATGTGGCGGGAGAAAATATTCCTCCCACAGACTCGCGAAACAAAACTTTACACATAGGTCTATATTTTTCTTTTTCTCACAATAAACGCGTTAAAATGTACTTAATAACGTATAATTTTAACGTACCTGCATCTATTATGTGAAGATTGAGTGGCTATTCCGCGAGGGATGGTAAAAAAACGTCACCATAATTTCAACGAGCGTTGTTTTGGGGGGAATTCACCCGGAATGAGGCACTGCTCCCGTGTCCCAGTTTCGGTGGGAACAAGTGCCAGCAACACCACTACAAAGGCTTCTTTACACAGTTGCTTCTATTTGCGGAGGCGTGACCCGACTATTCATCCTGAAAACGTTTCGGCGCACTCCATGAATGAAAATCCGGAGAATGAACGCAATATCTTCGTGAAGGGGAGTAGTGCGTCAAGTGTTGAATCGATTCGGTGCGAGTAAATGGGACGTTCTTCGGATGGGGCACATGCGCCCTCGAATTTTCCGCACTCCCGCAGTGCTCCCCTGGTGGCCGCGACGAGAACTAAAGAGTAAAGGGGGCACAGCGCGGGGGATTCCCGCTTGTGAAAATTGAGACATACTGTCAAACTTTTTTTATTTTATTTTTAGAGACTTTTAGATTCTTGGAGTGGAGCTTTTTTTAAAAAATAATTTCTGCGTTTTAAATTCTTTCCTGCAGAGTTGTGCCTGGATATCAATTCCGGGTCATAGGTGGATCGAGACATTTTTAACGGAGGGGGGCGGTAGGGGGGTCCAGGGGACTCCCCCGAAAATTTTCGAAATTTTTAAGCATCTAACGTGCAGTTTGAGTCCATTTTGTCTTAGATTATTATCAGATACAAGCATCCTGGCAACAAGTGAGGCATGACGTATTTTTTGAGAGAGGAAAAATTCTATATTAAAAAAACGTCTCGAGGCAGTGAGGAGAGGAATCTAAAATTCCAAATTTCATATTTTATATCTCCTCATAATTTAAGAAATTCATGAATGATTTTAGTTTATATTTAAGATTCATCTCTTCTAACTCTGATATTAACTCTTTGTCTCATGAGCTAATCGTTGATAGTGGAGAGAAAATCTACATTGCACAGTATTTTCTCGACTATAGAGTCGGTTGGAATCGATTTTTATGGTTTTTTTTTTAAAGTAAGGAGATCAGACTTATAATGTTCCGCAAAAATCATTTCTTGCTTTGATTCAATTTAATACTCCAGCATAGAAATAAAACTGAAAACCATTTGTTGCTTTCATGCAACGCTATGCAATAACGGGTTAATTCTTTGAATTATTCTTTCGCATGTAAACATGAAAAATAGAGAATACTTGGATTAAGTGAGATGAAACAATTATAATGGGCAAAATGCGGTTTTATCAATGATGGAAACCATCTGACGATTTTGCATATCGAAGATCAGAACGAGTCGCCTTCGCGTCGCATCGTGTCGTGGCCATACAACCCCCCCCCCCCCCTCCCACCCCCCAATGCATGTACAGAGCTCGCAATGCAGGGTTGAAAATTCAAACCTCGGATGAGTCTGCGTGTTTTGGTCGCTCCAGTTTTCGCAGCTCACGAAATTTACCGCCGTCGTTAGCGCTGTCACTGACCTACTGAACCCATCCCCTCTTCACGCCCCTCTTACACCCGACCCGTAGCGCACCCACTTAAACGCGCCCCTACGTGCTCAAAATGCTGCCGTGCTAAGGAAGAACGCCGTATAAACCATCCAGAGTTGCCAAATTTCCCTTGATAAAATATGCATTTTTGAAAAAATTCATGCACATTTTTCCCTGATATTTTCGGGTATTTTAGATTGAATGGAGAAGTTGCAGGTGTCTGAACTTTGATGGATTCCGTGTTTAAGTGGACGCTACCAAGTGAGCTGAACACGAGAATATCCTTGGTTCATAAATTGATCAATTATTGGAGGAGATCTCACAAAATAACCTAATCTGCTAAAATACATGTGTTTAAATGGGAAATGCCGCCAGATGACGTCACTAGGCGGTGCATTTTCTCACTTGTAAATTTATTTTTATACTATTTCCCATTGCAGAAAAAAATTAGAAGAAATACTGCAAAATCAGCTCTTTATAGGCACTTTCAGGTGAAGCTATAAAAAACTTGCGTGCAAATTCTCCATTGCGTACAAAATTGTCTGAAAATTTTGGAAAATAATATTCGCAATGGAGAATTTGCATGCCAATTTTTTATTGTTTCATCTATCTGAGAGTGCTTAAAGAGCTGATTTCACAGTATTTTTTATGGTTTTTTCTGATATGGGAATAAGTATAAAAATAGATTTAAAAGTGAGAAAATGTACCGCCTAGTGACGTCATCTGGCGGTATTTCCCATTTAAACACATGTATTCTAGCAGATTAGATCATTTTGTCATATCTTCTCTAATAATTGTTCAATTCGTGAACCAAGGGTATCCTAGGGTTCAGTTCACTCAGTAGTTTCCACTTAAACACGAAATACATGAAATGTCTGACACCTGCAAATTCTCTATTTTCCCAGTAAATTCGGTGTTTATTGGAGGGAACTTGGCAACGTCTGAAGGCTCATACGGCGTCCTTCCTCAGCAGGACAGAATGCAACTTGACGGTCGTCATCTGGGACTGAGTAGCGTTGCGACTGCAGTCACGCTGAGTTTGGAGGCTGCTTTTGATTAATATCAAAGGTCAGCTCGACGAGGCGTACCCACGAAGGGGTAGCAATTCAGGGGAGTGCTTTTCCAAGAGCTCACCCACTTCCCACGAGTCCCACGCAATTAAAGCGTTCGATACCAAGGGGCCCAGCACCGAGCAGGAATTTTTTTGCTCACGTGGAGCACCTCATACGGAGGGGTCAGAGGTCACAGTCAGTAAGGGGCTTAAGTGCATTGCAAAGTTGCACATTTTCGTCTGAAAATCAGCTATTCATTCACTTATTTGCTCACTTGGAACAGTCCATACGAAGGGGTGAGAGGTCAGAGTCAGTGAGGAGCTTAGGTGCATAGCAACGTTGCAAATTTTCATCTGAAAAATTATTTATTCACTCGAGAATTGGTGCAATTTTTTATATTTTTTTTTTTATTGTGGAAATTATTTGTGATTTAACGAGCACAAGAGTTCTTCGATATTTTCAATATAAAACATGCAGCCATAATAAATATAGAGGAACGTTTGGACGTATTTATGCTGAAAGGAGCTAGAGACGGGTGGGATATATAGATGGGGTGTGCTCGGAGCACACACTGCCGTACTAAAGAAAAACGCCGTAAGAACCTTCAGGCGTTGCCAAATTTCCTTTGATAAAGCATGAATTTCCTGGTAAACTTAATAATGTTTTTCTTCCAATGGAGATGTTGCGTGTGTGAGGGATTTGCGATTTGACCATTGATTCATATGTAAAAGTTTGCGAGAAACACGATGGTGCCACTGGTTTCCTCTGAAATTAACTCCCAAGCTCAAAAAAAGCTCTCAAAGTGAGGCCCGAATGGAGGGAACATCCCACCCTACCCTGAGAGTCCACCTCTACATCAAAACAAACTCTCCATTCAAAGATAGGGAGCAAATACATTAGCAGTGATGCTGTGTTTTCAATTTTGGAGTCCCCAAATAAAGTGGCAACCCTGCTACTGTATTTGCTCCCTATCTTTGCATGGAGAGTTTGTTTTGATGTAGAGGTGGACTCTCAGGGTAGGGTGGGATATCTCCTTCATGTTAGCCTCACTTTGAGACCCTTTTTTGAGCTTGGGAGATGATTTCAAAGAAAACCAGTGGCACCATCGTGTTTCTCGCGAACTTTTACATAAGAATCAATGGTCAAATCGCAAATCCCTCTCACATGCAACATCTCCAGTTTTAAGATAATTTTGTCTACAATTTCATCGAAACATCTTGAAAATCTCAAAGAAAAATATTCATAACTTTCCTCAAAAATAAACATTTTATCGAGGGAATTTTGGCAACTCTTGAATGTTCATACGGCGTTCTTCCTTAGCACGGCAGCATAGTTGCGCGCGGTAGTTTTTTTTTACTTTCGCTGGGTCCTAGTAATGAACACACGTCGATTACTCTCTTGTAAGAGTGCCTCTTATTCTGCAAATTTCGCCTTCAAAAACCGTGATGGCAATTTGAAAGGGTTGTATGTACGAATAGATGCGCGCAATAGTATACCCACTTTCACTCTGTCGCTGTTTTGCAGCGCTGAAAATTTTCGACAGTTGCTCTTATTGTCAAAAGAGGCTACCCAAAATATCTCCTTCAAATTCTCTCTGATTTTTTTTTAATGAAGGAAGAAAATTCACACAAAATGCCCAGAAAAACTGTTGATTAGTTTTTGCACGTGTAGGAGGATACAAAATGGGTGGCGTTGGGTCAAGTCGCAATTAGAGATATGCATTTTTCGGACTTGCTATCGATATGATGATTTATGGGAGTACACATTTGCATATTTGCACTGAAAAAAAATAATATGCTGTTTTAGTACCTGGGAAGTCAAAAATGTGTCTGGTGATCCCGAGATACTGCCTTTACTGTCCCTGCAGTTATATTTACATCCTGTGAATGGAAAGTCAACTGCTTGGGCAATCAGGGCAGCATCTTAGGATCACCAGACACATTTTTAGCATCGTAGTTGCTAAAACAGCAAAGCATTTTTTACAGTAGTTTTTTTTTTTAAAATGAATAACAATAATCACGAACCTGGAAGGCAGAATATCCATGATTGCTAACAGTAATATTCTGGTCGGCTGAAAAAACACAAGAAATATTGATAATATTCGTCAAATTCTCCGATTCAATCTTGAGAAAAAGCCACGATGGCACGGACTATGCCTTGTATCTACTTTCTTCAGTGTTTTGAACAATTTTCCAGAATGCTTGGAGTGGATAAATGTAGGGGGACATAACATTAGTTTATTGGCCGGAAACAAGACAATTATGTGCATGCGTAATGAGTTGTTATCAGTCGCGCCGACTTTGGCAAGGTCCTATACTGCCGTGCCAAGGAAAAACGCCGTATGAACCTTCAGGCGTTGCCAAATTTCCTTTGATAAAACGCGAATTTTTTGGTAAACTTATAATTATTTTCCTCCCAATTGTTCAGATGATATTGTTCGCGATTTCCCCTAAAGATTCTGAAAATTTAAAGCAAAAATATCCATAACTTTCCTCAAACATAGACATCTTATCGAAGGAAATTTGGCAACTCTCGAATGTTCATACGGCGTTTTTCCTTAGCACGGTGGTATACTGGGATCGAGAGTGCGAGCTCGATACGCGTGTTGTACTGCCTTGTAAATAAAAAGCACAGTATGTTTAGGAAAATAAGTTTTCACCGTATGTAAACACATCCCTTCCATCTCTCTTTTCCCGCTTTCTCTCGTGCATCTCTGTGGGGCGGGTTTCGGATTCCGATGGATTAGGGTATGAGCGATAACTAATTTTGGACACCACCATGGGTAAGACATGACAACCCCCCCCCCCCCAAACCGTACGTCCTTTCATTTTGTAATCTCACTCTACGCATGATAATACATTTAGGAATGGCAAAATGAACTTCTACTCTTGAAGGCAGTTCTAATCTCGGAATAATACAAATGAGGCCTTATATGTTACAATGGCGGATGTAAAAAATTACCTTTCCGAAAAACACCTAAAAAACTGTTTCGGTCACACAAAAATCTAATATGTTCGGCTCTGACATAATGTACAGATCTCGAAGATCACATCTCAAGTATTTTCTCAAAATTTTCTCGATGCCAAAACAGTTTTTTGAACTTGTTTCCAAAAGGTAATTTTTCACATCCGCCATTGTTACATTTAAGTCCTCAAATGCGAAGTTACTATGAGGGAAATATAGGTATCGTAGGAAGATATCATTTTATCAAAGGGGTGTCCCTTTACATTATGATGTAGGTGTTTGAGACCGTGCAAAACCCGAGTGTTCCTAATATCAGAGGAGGCGATGCATTTAGGGCTAACGGGGATTACACCTGAGCGTGACATCACATTTTAATTTAGAGAATTCTCACACGGAAGGGTATACGCACCGACGCAACCTAATTAGTTTTATTCAGCGTAGTTTGCGTCCTATATTTGCATAAAGTCCGGGTTTATAATTGAAGGTTTTACGTGCACCTAAATTCGTTGGGCGATTAAAGAGAACGATGCCCACGAAATTAAGATTTCTATGTTATTTGAGCATATTTTTCAATAAATCGTTGTACAATAAATCTCTGATTTCATTGCATAGCAATTTGCGTATCATTTATTTCCGAATGCGGGCATAAAGATGTGCCACAATCGGAGATCAAAAGTTGATTTGGTAAGGCAAACACCCTATGCACTGTGCATACATGCATACTGTAACTTGAGAGGCAAGCGACTTGCACTCTAGTTGCCTATATGCCGGATTGAAGGAGTTTTCAGCTTCGATTGGATCTGCATATTCACAGGAGAATCAGGAGATGAAAGAATCCTTATTCCAACAATGCTTACGATTCATTCCAGGTCCTACCTACGTTTTCAGTTATATTGGATAATTTTACTTTTACAGTAAAAATACTGCATTGTTACCTAAACCGAAATAATTGTTACCACAAAAGTAACATTATAACTACGACTGGAAAAGTAGGAAGGATGAACATTGGAAGAACAAAGTTTCTATTTCACCGAATAGGACCATGCAAAGCCTTTATATGCACCAAAGTCAAAGTGTAAAACCACGTATCTCCAATGCAGTGTTTCAAAATTTTCGCTCCTGTTTTATTTCGATGAAGAGATATAAGCCAACTTTACAGCCTAAACTTTCTACGGAATATTCTGCAAACAAAGAAGAAAAATCGAAGTAGTTTTCAGGAAATTGCGGGAATTAGTTTCCAAAGAAACAACAAAGTAGGTACGACAAGAAGTCTGCCACGTCACACACGGGATACGTGGTTTCGCACTTAATTGGCCATCGATATGCTTTCTTTGACTTTTCTGAATTTTTTTTCCTTTGCACTTTTTATTGAAGAGACAGGTGCGAAGTCCGTTAGTTCAGAAGAAAAAAACCTAGCCTCAATTTTTTTAATTAAACGTGTATATTTGAATATAAAAGGACCAACATGTGTCATATATTTCTATTCGCTGAGCTCTTTTTAGCAATTAGGTAAATAGCTTATGCCGAAAACACTTTATATTCACCAAAAATTTACGGATGAATTCAGTTCCTTCTGTTTCCTTTTTTTTTCTCTCTCTCAGAGTTGGGCACTTTTCGAAACAAGCTACTCAATTATTGTGTTTGCCTCATACGTAAGCCTTAATGGGACCGATGAAGATCTCTGCATAAGCATATTGAGATCCCCTTTTCATTCAAACTGAATACTTAAAAGTATTTCGGTATCGGATTGAGTCTCTTACTGTCGATTTTTTTTGTCATTAGTTTGGGGAGAAGGTTCACATCGCTGACAGACTTAATGCAATACCGTCGAATGATATTTCATGAGCATACTCAACATCTCTTGTATCACAATAAGTCACTTGCAGGCTCAGACGGCAAAATTGATACAACCGATTAAAAAAAATCCAAAAGAAAGAATATAAACTGGCTAATCTGAAAAAGGAATGAGTGAGGTCATACCTCAGCCTACTAATCTGTTGCCCACGTCGCGCGTTCGTCCAGTTCCAGCGGCGTGGCGTTCTTTGCGACATGTCGATTGCTCTGCCATTTAAACCTGTGTAAAAGTGTCGATAAACACGGTGTTCGCAGCGAACTCCTTATTAATCGATTCTTTACCACAGCTTCAAATTGGGGAATATCGATAATTGTTCATTCACGCCTCGCCACTGTTGAAAACGTTCTTAATGCTCTCGAACGTGTTGCCAAGCTTGCATCTTTATGGCATAGCGTGTGCGGCGAGACATTTGACCTCAGGTTAAAGCACGAATTTGATAGAGGAGCATATTCCTCGGGACAAATGCAGCTTCCTACCATGCTTTCTCAGGAGCAGTTGAACTTAATTTTTGGCATTTAGACTTATTCAAATCCAAAATTAATATTAGCCCTTGGAGCAAGCCGAGAGTTAAAAGCTATAATCCATTAGCGAAGCCAGAATGACCGGTAATTGATGTTTTCCCATTTGAATCCATGGTAAAGAATCGATTGTTGAGGTGTTCGTTGCGAACACCATGTTCATCGATACTTCTCGATAGGTTTAAAGGCAGATCAATCGAAATCGCGCCATGCCACTGCTGCAATCTTCATTCCGACGTCTAAAATTTTGACAGATATTTTAGTTTTCAAAAAGGAGACTAATAAAACGTCCTGCGTAAAATCCTGTCATAATTTTTTTCTGACTTACAGAAAATTCTTGAAAAGGTACGTAAATAGAAACTCCCCTGCCTCTTCACAATAAATTAAAACAATGGCCACAATTTTAGGCGGTGAAATGGAAATTGCAGGATTTGAACCTGAAATCCTTATAAAGAAGGCGTGGTGTGACGAAAGATGAAGGGAGGCTGTCTTCTGAATTTGGTGTTTTGGAACTTCTGTCAGCGTAAATTGTATCGTCTTATATTCTTTCTAAAAGCCCATCCCCTTTCCTACTAGCAGCACAATTGGACGTATTTCTAGCAAACAGACCTATGTGTAAGTGAGAAATGTGGGGTGTGCTCGTTAGTTCTCTTTGCGTAAGAGTGAATGGGAATAATTGTGCGCCAGTGACGTCAGCGGCAATGATAGTGCGCACTCTAACGACGGGGAGATCGTCGTCGGGGCGCTTTAACTCGTGAGCCCTGTCCACAACGCTCTCTTGCCATGCCCGCGGCTCATGAGTTCCGCATTCAGTTGCACATAGGTCTGTTTGATAGAATGCAACCTCCCGCTTTTCCAATTCTTCAAAAGGAACCACACCCACTTTTACATTGCTTCTTATCCAGCTTTCTAGAGCACACCCCACATTTCTCACTTCACATAGGTCTGTTTGGTAGAACTACGTCCAATTGAAGGGCTTGGCGGACAAGGCGTATAAGTGCAATTTTTGCTATTTCGAGAAATACGGGTTTGAAGTTTCGAAAATATACGGATCCTTAAGGGGGAAAGTTTGATCTCATACGGCTGGATCAAGGTTTGTATGATTGGATACCGCCATTTGATCACGAGATACGCATGTCTGCAACTAGTTTTTTGAACCACACTATTGCTTTTGATGATTAAGATAAAAAATGGAGTTACTCACACGTAAAACTTCTTCAGAAGCTTTCAATCAAGAGCGTTTGCAACATTACTAACAAATAGCAGTAGCTAACCCCTCTTCCCTCGACCTGTCACTAGCATTCCACTGATTTCATGCATGCTGGACTGCCTAAATTATTTTAACAGCCACAAGATGATAGGGGACCAAATAGTGAGTTATTATTATATTCAAATTCCTGCGCGAGGATTGCGAGAGTGAGAAAATAAATAAAAGCACAGAGGAGCTGATTAGCTGATGTAATGCTAATGGCAGGAAAAACTGAGGAGCACACGTTGTGCGTAGGACACGCCGAATCCAATGAAGGCGCCAGAACGAGGTACGCATTTCTGCAACTGAGCCCGAGATACGCGCAAAAACATTAGGTTTTACGCGAATTCCCGATTTTTTCGATTATAATCTCTTGATGGCAGATAGAAAACATCTTTAACAGCACGTTTGCAGGGCCGGGTTTAGGCGGTAGCCACATGAGCCGCCTATGGCGGAAAATTTAGGGGGCGGCAAATTTTGCAATTTTTATTTTCAAGTATAGGTATAAAAAAAATCGGATTCAGAAAAAAAATTACCAACGAGAAAAGACGACAAAATCTCTCATTTCCTGATAGTTAAAGTATAGTAATTTCCAATTTTTTCGTCTTTAGGTGATACAAGAGACAGCACCTTTTATTTACTAGTTAAGAGAAAATCCAAACACGCAATTTGACCTGGAGCGGCGCGGCGCAGAGAGCAATGATGACGAGGACTTGAAATGAAAAGGAGAAGCCCTCGGCGCACCGGTCAGCAAGAAACACATATTAGCGCCTACAAGACTGCATGAATACTTCACGCATTGCGCCAAACGTAGTG
The DNA here is from genome assembly GCF_918797505.1 of Bemisia tabaci. Classification (NCBI taxonomy): domain Eukaryota; kingdom Metazoa; phylum Arthropoda; class Insecta; order Hemiptera; family Aleyrodidae; genus Bemisia; species Bemisia tabaci. Next base: position 27,496,969 of record NC_092797.1, read on the forward strand.
CAGTCAGCAGCGGTTGGCATGAAATGCATAGCGCCTACAAGACTGCATGAATACTTCACGCATTGCGCCAAACGCCGTGCGGTCGGCGCGGTGGCGGAAATTAAACTTATTAAACCATGTTTATTCTTCCATAATTTTTTCGTTCATTTTTTATAAATGAAAGGCCTTGTCCACACAGAGATAGGTTTACGTATTCACATTGTCTTAACTCTCAGTATAAAGGGACTTTAAGTTTACGGAACTTAACTTTCGTGCAAATTTCTGTTAACTTTGCTAGTATTGACAGGGCTTTCACAAAAAATGTGCCGCGCGCGCGTGTGTGTGTAAACGCGCGCGTCTTATGCACCCCTCCTCCTCCGGCACGTTCACTTGATGGTTTGTATCGATGTTTCAAAACGAATGAGAAGGGGGCGGCAAAATACAGGCGGCCCATGGGCGGCAAGTAGGTAAATCCGGCCCTGCTCGTTTGTGCAGATAACTTGAAACTGCCAGTAACTGAGATACGCACTTCTGCAGTTTCACCATCGAAATGTCGTTACACGATGCAACTATTCGAGATCCACGGATGTCCGTGTTGCATAAGCACGGAAATTAAGGCGTTTTGACTCTCCAGGCACCCACAACTCACCATTTCAACCGAGGCGCAGCAGCGGGTTGTACTGCGAGAATTCAAAATGACAGCTAGAGTGCTTTCAATTCTTAATTTATACCACAAAGACATCCACTGCGCACAAATAGTTGCACTCATGTGTTTAGGATGTGGGTATCTTCTGCGTTTCAGTTTTGATGTAGTGATGTGTTGGGCATGATTGGTGGAGCAACTATTCGTGTCTCCTCCCGGAAGTGTGTTGATCTCCCCTCCCGGAAGTATGTTGACCCTTCTTCTCGAGATCAAAACTCCCGGGAGGTGGGAGGTCTACTCCTCGGAGGGATCAACACTCCTGGAAGGGACCAATCTCGATTGTTGACCACTCGATTTGTTTTCTTTAGTTTTTCGGTCACAGTTAACTGAGGAAGGGTAAAGCGCCCCCTCCCAGATTTTAAAATTCCGTAAATTTCAGATCAGACGAGAGCTCTCAAATCAAGTGGCTGCGTTTGACGTAGGTATAAATACAACAATTTTAAGTCAACGTCATGGAGAATTGTACACGGGTGCCAAATTATTTGAAAATAATTAAATATTTTTAAGAAAAGTTTGGTGTTTTTTCTGCAGAACATTTTTTATACGGTGATCGTGTTATTTAGCATCCAATTGCCTGCCTGCTTTTTGTTAAGTGAACCGATCAATTTCGGAGGCTTTTGAATGATGGTTTAAAAGTTTTTCGACCCGGTTCGACAGCGAGGATACGGCGGGTGCTGACAGAGATGACGTCACAAGCCCCGAGCCGTGCGGCCAATGTTATTTAATTGATATTCGCTTTATATGGAAGCTGCACAGGTAAATCCCACGTCGCCAGATTCTATATCTAGGTTGCGCTTCAAGCGCCGCGGTCGGCGACAGAGACGCTCCGCACGTTGCTAAATCGTCGTCATCCGTCAAAGGAACGTAACTACATTTAAACGTTGTGAAATTTGTCCTCGTGAATTGCTCTTTTATCTGAAAAAACTTGGATTTTTTAACTGGAAATATCACTGATTTTCCTCGTGGTCGCATGCAAAAATCATACACATTTTGGATAAAAATTGCGAAAGTACATTCTCATAAAAAATGGAATTGTTTGAGTCACTTTTGCAACCTCGGGATGGAGTTACGTTCTTAAGTGCAAGAAACGACGAAATCATTTCGTCGAAATGTAGCGCTGGGAAGTTACTTTCATCGCTCAAAATCAAATAGGAGGAATAGAAATTTTTTGTTAACCCCATACTCATCCGGTCGTGTCTCGTGGGTTTCAAAACGCCCCAAAGGACGGGCTTGCTTGATACAAATGGTCATATTTTTCATGGTTATGCTGAAATGAACTATGTGCAGATGAAATTGACCCCACCGCAAGATAGAGTAAGAACTGAACGGCCGAAAGGCATCATCTGTCGTCAAAATCTCGCTCAAAATATGCTGAATATATCGAAAATTCTAAAATAATGTCATTTGTGAAAAATTAACCATTGCAGTTCATATAGTGAATAGCTCGTAATTTTCAGTTTGGTTGTTTTTGTCTTCAATTATATTTTTTCGAGGGAATTTGTGTTTTAGAGGAATAGAACTGAGGAATAGAATGTGCTTCTATCTATACTGTCGTGCTAAGGAAAAACGCCGTAAGAACATTCGAGATTTGTCAAATTTCCTTCGCTAAAATTTTTATTTTAAAGGAAGTCATAAATATTTCTCCTTGAAATCTTCAGGAACGTTAGGTGAAATTGCGAAAAAAATTATCTGGAAAACTGAAAGAAAAATATTTACAAATTTTCCAAAAAATTCGTGATTTACCAAAGGAAATTTGACAATGCATATGAACCTTTAGACGTTGTCACATTTCCTACATTGAAAAACGATTTTACCGGGAGAATGTCGTATATTTCGCTTCAAAATTTTCAAACAATTTTTTTCACCTTTTCATCTAAAATATTTGAAAATTCGAGGGAAAAATATGCAAATCTTTCCCTAGAGATACTAATTTTATCCGCGTCAATTTGGCAACTCTTGAATGTTTATACGCCGTTCTTCCTTAACACTACTGAGTACAAGGGACCCGTTTTTCCCCTAAAAATTAAAGTTGCAATCAACATTTGAGCAAGCATTGTTCGATATACTGATTTTCCCTCAGATCAACTGAGATTTTACCTTTAGGTTGAGATTGGGGAGGAAAAAGGGTTGAAGGGGGTACGGAACAAAACAGATGGCCATTAATCGTCCGGCGACTGACCTCAATTTGAGTAAAGAATCGCACCGACGACGACTACGACGGCACGGCGCACAGTGGACCGAATCAATAGGATAGGTCGGACAAAATTTGGAAACTTTAAATGCTTATAACTCCGTTTATACGAAACTTTGAGGTTCTAAAAGTGGTTCCATTGGTTTCCTCGTGAAATTTCCCTTCTGAAGTACCCTTCAAAGTTTAAAATGTGGCGGAATAAACGTCAAAATTTGCAGTTTTAGTAAAAAATTCCATGTCCGACCTCTCTTATCAACTCGATCCGCTGTGCGGCGACGGAGCCCACGACGGATATGCCGTGGCCGTACGCGAGTCCCAAGGTTACATTATTGTGGCATATATTTTTGTGAATGAGAGGCGTAAGGTATCTCAATAAACGTCGCCGTCGCCATAGTCGTAGAATGCTCTTCGTTCACCTTTTCGCAGCACGCGTTCCACGCCATCGAGCTGTGCTCCTCGCTTGGCACTTGATGAACCTTTTTTCACGATCTGCGAGTGCCTACACGGTGAGAAAAAGTAACCAATATTCTGTGGTAGTATGGAAAGTAACTGTAAAACACGGAGTAACACAAGTTGTTTCTTAATGTGTGTGTGTTAGTTTCTCCTGTGCCAAATGAGGGGCTTGGAGGACAAGACGCTAAAGTGCAGTTTCTGAAAAAATTGAGATATTAACGATTTGAAGTGAAACTAATCTCAACCCTTAGATGACTAACCGTTTTTACCTACACGAATGCCTAACCCGGGCCTACGAGGCCCGTATTGAGAATGTATGGTTATTTGATAGCTGCGATGTTTTTTTCTGTTTTTGAAGAATTTTATGGTTTTCATACTTCGTCTTCTATTACCAAGGCTCCAAATTCTCTTTCCACCGATAAACTGCCCCCCTCCCCCTCTAAATCTTCCCCCTCCCCCCTCTCTCCCCAGTCCCCTTAGATTTAGGAGCCTCTCATTATATAAACACATTTTTATGTCTTTTTTGGGATTTTGAGGAAGTTACATTGAAGAAACATTATTACCCCTATACGTATACTTGAATTTGAGAGGGAGGGGGCAAACTTGCCCCCTCCCTCCCCCCTCCCCATCCTTCCGGTAGCCAAACAAATTTTGGTTTTGTTGGGAAATTTTAATACGTCAAATATTCTCGGCCATGAACGTAACCGCGCCTTATGAGTGATGGCATTTCGTTTAGTTTTGATTTAAAAAAAAAAAAAAAAAAAAAAAAAAAAAAAAAAAAAGTTATCGTAGAGAGAAAACTGCCCGCGCAAAACAAGGTACTTGTTGGTATGCTAATCACCTCTGTTTTGTAGCGACCCCTTCTCTTCCGAATTGGTTCCTATTCTGCCGTGCTAAAGAAAAACGCCGTATGAACATTCAAGAGTTGTCAAATTTCCTTCGATAAAATGTTTATTTTTTATGAAGGTTATGAATATTTTTCCTTTAAATTTTCAGAATCCTTCGGTGAAATTGCGAACTAAATTATTTGAAAAATTTGGAGGAAAATATTCTTAAATTTACCAGGAAATTCGCGTTTTATGAAAGGAAATTTTGCAACGCCTGGAAGTTTTTACGGCGTTTTTCCTTAGCATGACAGTATTAGCGTGACAGAGTGACGCGACGCGACGCGATGACGTAGCAGTGGCGGCTGTGGCGCGGCGCCGCTGTCACGTTTTCAGAGCGAACGCGCGTCTTCCATTCATCTTTTCGTGTGTGCCGGCCCCGGGAGCCTAGACGCGTGGGCGAGTGTCCAGTCTATCACGCAACACAAACGCGCACAAAAGTCCATAATTCTTTTTCTGTGGACCTTTCCAGTTTTCAGAGAGAAAAAAAATTTGAAAAACGTCATTCAGGTCGATTGGACGTCCTTTTATCAGGGAGGATTAGGATTATCGCAGAGCGCCAGAGAGACTTGTAAAATCGAAGAAGATACGAGCACTGAAGTTCCAAGACCAAAATGCCTGCGTTAGAGAAAAACGAGGTTTAAGTTTTTGCAAAAAGCTAAGAGAAATATTCCTCTGGGAGATAAAACTCCTTCTCCCAGACTCGGTCACGTTTGAGTACGATTAAAAATGAAGGTTAGCCGGCCAGGTTGGCCTAGCGGTCAGCGCGTCTGACTCTAGACCAATAGGTCCCGGCCTCAAATCCCGGTGCGGTGCGGTGAAAAATTTTCACGGAACTGAGATCTGCAGAAACAGATTCTACTCTGCCTTAATCCTTAATTTGAAAGCTGGAGCATGGATGTGCCAAAATCCCTGTGATGTCTACTGACAATAAAAAATAATCTCTACGTTAAACTCTTGCCTACAGATGTCTGTAGATTCCTAAAACTTGAATAGAAGCGAGAAAAACTGCAAAAATAAATGAAAAAAATGAAGGATAGAGAGCAACTATGAACATAAGCTTTTCTAGCCAATGTTCAAGCTTACTGATGGACCGAATTTCTTGGCCGATCAAAGTTCTACTTCGTTTGTTTTGATGAGATTCAAAGTTTAGTAAAAATGAGTTTAGTGATTCTGGAAGATGAAGAGCAAAAACATAGCCCGAATATACGAATAAATGAGGAGGTTATAAGGAGGAATAAATGAGTGGTTACTTGATAACGGCTGGGGTCAGGTCGCCACTCAATTTTTTATTAATTTTTTTGTGTTTTTTGCAGCTGAAAATGAGCTGGTAACAGCTCGAAACGTCCTGCCTTTTAGTGTTTTTAATGTTTTATCCTTGTTTACCCATGTTTTCATTCCCTCCTTATTTAATGCTATGAGTGAATAAGTCTTAGTGATTAAGTCTAGGTATATCCTTTTGTGAATTCTGAAAGAAATTAGATCCCCCAAATCTTGAGGGGGATTAAAGATAGCTGCGGGGCGATTATTGAAACTGATGGACAAAGCGATAGACAAAGAAGACATAGGGAGTTTGGAGCGATCATATTAATTGACATGATTGGTTCTTATAGACTAAGGAAGAAAATGATGGATTAACTGTCGGATCTTTAGTTGGTTGCCGTTAGTTATAGTCCATTACCAACCTCCTATGTCCATTGCCACCACCTGCTTCCACCAATAGGATCCCTCCAAATCCCTTTTGTCGTCTTTGTCTATAGCTTTGTCTGTCAGTTTCAATAATCGGCCCGCTGGTCGCAAAAATTGCAGAAGCCGCTCACCGTGTGACGGGACCCAAGGCTCGTGCTTCTTTATCCGCCCTGCCGGACGAGCAACTCTCTCGGCCGAAGATATAAGATCCGTCCGGAAAGGAGGCAATTATCGGAGCAGGATCACTCTCCATTTAGCCGGGACTCATAACTTCCTCAGAGGGTCACACCGGCCCATATAGGTGCTACCGCCGCGCATGACAATGGATTTTCGTCTGCCCGCATCAAGGCCATCATTTTCGCACTCAAGGGAGGGGGGGGGGGAGAACGAGGTAGAGAACACAGAAAAATTAGATTTATGTAGTCTCGGTGCTTTGGTGGGCTGTAATTTATGAAAAAAGTCATACTCCATGTGAGCAGGAAATGCGCCACCAGACAGTATTATTAAATAAGGAAGCTTTTGGGCCGAGAGCAAGGGGAATTCAGATCATCGTGCATCTTTTCATGCAGCGTACTGGTGGCTACTCAGAACTTGTACTTTGGTGACATGATTTGCGTGTTGTATAGATAAGTGTAATCAACCCGATGTGGGGTATTTTGATATTACTACTCCAAATTGCGAAACTCAATTCTTTTGGCCTACGCTGTAAATAAAGGCTCATCTGTTTTTCTCGAAAATTTACAAACATACGTTTTTAGTGCCCTGGCAGACGCGTAGGGGCATAGCTACAGTAATTTTCTGGGGGTGGGCTGGTCCCTCGATTTTCCGCATTCATTGTGATGATTACTTAAGTTATAAAAAGTAAACGATGGGAAAGTAGATTTTCCCATCCCACACGGAGAAAAAAACTTCGTGCGTAGGACCCGAAGTTGAGGTCATATGGATCTCTGAAGTTTTCGCATCACGTATCTAAAAACTTGAGGCCCCGCTGCCGAAGTTCGGGTCAGACATCTGAAGTACTTTGACATATACCGAAGGGTTCGGGTCACACATATCTGAAGATCACTCCGGTACATACCGAAGTGCCTCGATGTCTGACCCGAACTTCGGCAGCTAGACCTTAAGTTTTTGGATGCGTGATCCGAAAAATTCAGAGATCCATATGACCTCAACTTCGGGTCCCACGCACAAACTTTTTTTCGCCGTGTATATCTATTTGGAAGACAAGATTTTTCGGTTTTCGACTACTCATAACGTGAAAACAAAAGTTGAGCTATTAGCCGATTTTACAAATATACGACTCAGGCCATGCTTAAATAAAATGTTGTGAATATATTAACATCCTTTTGCACATTGTTTTATTTTATTACAGCGTGGCCTGAGTCGCAATCATTGCGTATATTTGTAAAATCGGCTAAAAGCTCAACTTTTTTTGGATGTATCTCTTGCATGCAACAAACCCATTGTCAAGGTTAAATGTTCATCAATAGTGCCGCTATTTGCCAGCGGTCGTCATGATGTTAGACTCCCTCGAGCCCGTTGAGCGGGTGCTCCTATTAGAAACACTTAACAATGAGCACTGGGAATGGGTGCTCGCGAATGGCCGAAGGTACACGAACGGGTAGCGTCGCGATTAATTTTGATTTACATTTGAATGGTGGCATTAGGGGGCGGGGGGCACCGGGGGACACAGGGGGCTGGCTGGGGCTGTCGGGCAGCTCCGAGTGACGCGTGCACGGCTTGCGCTCACAGCTCACTCGAACCGCGTCGCGGCGCGGCCCGGTCTCGCGTCTTTAATCTAAACGATGGTTGCTGGAGCCACGCATGATGAGTGTTATTATTTCTATTACGATTCAATTATTTCAGTTGGGATCCCGGTTCGGAGCATCACCGCGTTGCCAGGTAAACTTCGAGGACGCGCTCTTAAAAATAGATCGCATTTACCGAGCACACTGAAAAAAAATCTCGGTGTATTTACTAAGAAAAGGGTGAAATTACCAAGAATTCAGGGTTCTATTTGATCCCAGTTTTTTCTTGTTAATTTTGCCATTTATGGAATTGGTAATTTTACCGAGAAATCTTGGTAAAAATATTGAACTTTCTCGGTAATTTTACGGGACCTTGGTAAAAACGCCAATATTTTTTATCGACTGAGGTAGAATTACCGAGATAAAATGGTAAAGTTACCGGGAATTGATTACCAATAAAAGTGGTATTCTTACCTGAAAAAAAACAGTAAAAATACCGGTTTTTAGGTAAGCTTATCAGTCTGTCTTGGTAAAATTACCAATAATTCGTAAAAAAAGTGAGATGGTAAAGGTACCAACGGACCGTGGTAAAAACGCCGAGAGTTGTTTTTCAGTGCAGAGGGGACGTAGGCACATAGTTTGAGGGGGGCTTGGGGGGCTCAAGCCCCCTCCGAAAGCGAAAAAAAGGAGGGAAAAAATGAAGAAAAGGGGAGACAGAAAATACAAAAATGCGAGAAAAGAGGAAGTTTGAACTTTCAAAATGCGTCGAAATAGATTTAAAATTTAAAAAATTATCTAGATGTGTTGAATGCAACAATTTGAAGGTATCGTCGGCTGAAAGTAAAAAAAGATGCGTAATTTTTCCGCAGAAATTGATGGAAAATCTGCGTTACGGAAGCCTCAGAATGCGTCCGAATAGAATTAAAATTTCAAAAATTTGCCGCAGGAGCCCCCTCTCTTAACTAGGAGTTATTCCATACCCCCCGACCCCCCTTAGCTGGGGGAGGAGGAGAACCCTATTCACCCGACCAAGCCTCCCTCAAAACAAAATGGCTACGTGCCTGCCAAACGCGCTTTTGACCGTTTTAAGGAAATGGAGTCGAAAGATTTAATACTCCCGTTTTTAAATACCGCTTGAGACAACTGAAGTTTTGCTTCTCGTTTAAGAAGCAAAACTTCAATCATTCGACTGATAATGAGTCAGTGGTCGTCTGACTTTCCTATATTTTCGTTGAAGTCTCTCAAGAGCGCCACTGTAGAATGCTATCTATGAATTCATGGGGGGAGGGGCCTTTCAGGTCAAAAAGTTCTTGGGGGGGGGGATCCAAAGGTACATGTCTGCCATTAATTTCTCTTAGCAGATAGGTGTTTTTATTGATTAGCAAGAAAAAGTAGTAATGACTCAGAATTCGGTAGTCGTCTTACTTTCCTATATTTTCGTTAAAGTCTCCAGACCACGGTGGAATTCTACCAAGATTCATTCATAAATACGTCGATGACTCGAACCCCACAAGAATAAAAATCCTCACGTGGAACCCATTATCCTCTCGTTGACTGATTTTTATGATGTTCAACCGCCCAAAGCGAACAGGAGACAACTGGAGTTTTGCTTCTCGTTTAAGAAGCAAAACTTCAATCATCCGACCGATAATGAGTAAGTGGTCGTCTTACTTTCCTACATTTTCGTTGAAGTCTCTCAAGAGCGCCACTGTAGAATGCTGCATCTATGAATTTATGGGGGGGGGGGTCCAAAGGTACATGCCTGCCATTAATTTCACTCGGCGGATAGGTGTTTTTATTGATTAGCAAGAAAAAGTAGTAATGACTCAGAATTCGGTAGTCGTCTTACTTTCCTATATTTTCGTTGAACTCTCCAGACCACAGTGGAATTCTGCAAAGATTCATTCATAAATACGTCGATGACTCCAACCCCATAAGAATAAAAATCCTCGCGTGGAACCCATTAATGTCTCTTTGGCTTATTTTTATGATGTTCAAACGCCCAAAACGAATAATTTCTACTTGCAAAAAAGCCGAAGTTTGTAGAACTTGTCTGTCTCATGACGTCACCCGAAAATCATCCACCATGTACGTAAGTCAACAGCCGAAAAAATAGTGATGACTGTTGCTTCCTTACAATTGTCCACAAGGAAGTGTTGATTGTTGAATCCCTGAGAGTAAAAGCTTCCACCTGTCACCGGAGGCCAGTGGAGGGTCTCCTGTCTCTGGTTAGTACTTTTCTGATAATCTCGGTCCAATTTGCCCCTGCGAAATTGAATTATTTTCTCCGGTGCACAGGTCAATAACCCAGATGACGGCGGGTGACGGATTTGGGCGGTCGGCAACGGTGGAAAGTACAGGGCGAGCGGAGTCACAGGTGAGCGTGGGCCGCATCGGCGGCGGCGGCGGCGTCCGGGGACAGCTTGAATGGTGGCTCTATGGTCGGTCCGGCGGCGTGGGGCAGCGGGGCGGGGGGGGGGGGGGGGCGCCGAGCCCGGCAGATTTTTCTTTCGCCTCCCAAGCTCAGTCGCTCCACCGCCGCCGCAAACTTTTAGTTCCGCGCGCTCCCGACTTTGGTTCCGAAACCGAGCTTTACCGTTGCCCCCCGCCTCCCTTCCACCCCCGCGCCCGGCGTCCGTCACCGCGAGTTTTCGGCATCCACTGATTTCCGCACCGGGTTTTTTTTTTCGCCGGTCGGATTTCCCGCGTTTCCGTTTTCGACAGTGATAGTGATAGCTCCGGTGGGCTCTGTGTTTGGCGGGTTGCGTTTCGCTTGGATTATTCAGTGATAACGAATCAGTGCTCCGGGAACCTTTTTGGATGATACGAACGAACCACGCCGATACTCTGACTCAACGTTTCAAGAAAAAGGTACCTGATTCTTCAGAATTATACCACATTCTACTGGTCAATAAGACTACTTATGCAATAAATAACTATAATTTTTGGCTGATTTTAAGAACAAAATTTGTGCCATTGCATTTCATGTGTTAAAGTGTACCTTCATTGATTAATCTGAAATGGAATTTCCTCATTGCACATTAGACCCGACTAAACAACCGATCTTTTATACATGTTCATGTTTAAGGAGTCTTAGAGTGGGACTTAAAAACCGTCCTTACTTTAATTCTTTGCATTTGGAACGTTTACGTGATAATTAATTAAGAAACCGTGAAGTAGAAATGTTAATGTTAAATGTTAACATAGCATGTACAATTTTTCTTTGAAAATTTTGGCAAACTAATGCTCACAGTAAAGTATTGCAGCGTGTTGGTAAATACTTATCACTCTGTCTAAGGACTTTTCAGTTGGGTGGGAGGCTTCATATTGATGGGGGTAAGTAAGAAGGGAAAGGGGGTGTTAACCTGTGTTACACAAATATTCTTTGGAAAAACCGAGTAAAAATAAAATCAACTTTTCCTTATGCATGTGAATAGAACCATTTCAATTCGATCTGAATTTGTAGAGATAAATTGTCTAACCTCTCCGACGAAAATTTTGTCTGGATTCCTTTTCGCACTAAAGCGCCTCTGCATAACGAATCATGCCCTAAATTAAACAATTATTTACGTCTTCAACAATACTTTATATGAAAAGAGTTAGGTTTTTGCTTCCATGTTCGTGGGGGGGGGGGGGGGGTTAAAAATTCTAAGTTCACCAGCGTAAAACAGCTGCAGATCATAAAAGCTCTCAGGACTTGGTAATAGAGTCGTAACATGTTGTCAGTGATTTGATTTTTTTAAAATTGGCAGTAATGAGAGCGAATTGCAAGGAGATCCTTGTCCGCTTTCGTCGAGTGTTCAAATGATCGTGGAAGCACTTCAAGCACGTCAAATGTTGTGTTAATTGTTCAACTATAGTGCGGTTCTGTGTAAGGAGGTCTCATAATTACACTTGCTGTAATAATTGTAACTTCGGCGATCATGGATGCAAGGGTAACAAGACTCTCTTGCAATTTACACTTATTTTGGTCATTTTTTAAAAAAAAACATTAAGACAATGACCCGTAACATTCCGGAAGCTTAACAGATTTGGAATTAGTTTTACCGACTGATTTCTCCCCGCAGCAAATATAAGGGGAGTCATAAGCTTCTCTTCTCACAATGTAAAATTCATTGATGCAAAGCTGCACTTTTTTTAAGAACTTTACAAATACACTTTGAGAAGAGTATCTGACATTTTTCGTTAATATAGGAAGTAAATCACAGCAAAACCTTAGCGTAAGTTCAATATTTTTGGTTAGTTTTAATTAAGTTATACAAGCCGAATAAAAAAGGCAGGGGATAAAGGTTAAAGTCCTCGAGGCTTATCCTAAAAGTTACGAAAGTGCGACTCCCACGATGGAATGGCGGTGGATGGAATGAGGAGAGGAGACATTACCTTATTTGTTATGCATCGATTGCGAGTGTTCTGAAATAATGAGCTTGCTCCAACACGCGAGCCCGGAGCCGGTCCACGGTTCATCGAATCAAGTTCACGGGTGATTTTTCTCGCCTCGCGTTCAAGTCTCCGTGCGATACCATCCGCTAAAACGCATCCATGGCTCCGAACCCTCCGTCTGGCATCTGATTTTAAAGGCACAGACATACATAGTATTTCTAACTCCTATCAATGGCCAAAGTTCGAAACCGCGTGTCTCCGTCTGCGAAGTTGTAGACTTCCCGTCATACTTTACTTTTTCTGTGGAAAATTAGGTGACGTAATTTCTCAAAAACTATTCTTCTATTTTTCTTCCTCTTTGGCAAAACAGTCTGTTTCAAGTTAAAACTATGAAGTTGGCTAATTTCTCTTCCAAAAAATAAAATAGCGGAAATTTTGAAAAACCGCAAGTTTAGGCTGGGCCATCAATATATAAAATCAAGTATGGGAAATCAAAGTGGGAGAGGGGGAGGAAAATCAGGATCGGGAATCAACTAGGAAGAATCAAAGTGGGAGAGGAGGAGGGAGATCAGGAAGAAGAAAAAGAACAGAGAGATGAGGGAGAGAGAGATAGAAACAGAGGAAAGCGAGGCGAAAAAAGAGGAGGATGAAGATGAGAAAAATAAGAGAAAAGAAAGGGAAGAATAAGGAGAGGTGAAAACGGTGAAAGAGGTTTTTTCTCTGAAGGAAGAGGACAATGGAAAATCGAGGACAGGAGGAAAAATGGAAAGAAGAAAATGCGGAAAGAATAAAGAAGGAGAAAAGGGAAGAATGAGGAAAAATAGAAAAAAGAAAAATAAGAAAAAAGCACGAAATACGGAGGTAAAACGAGGGAAAAAAGGTGTAGCGGAAAAAAAGTAAAACGTGCATAGGAAAACAAAAACTTTATACAGAAGAAAAGGAAGGATAGGAAGGAAGGGGTAGGGAAAGAAGGCGAAAAAGTTTTTTTTTTTTTTTTTTTTTTTTTGCTATGTACAGTGCCTTCAATTGTCAGCCATTTTTAACACTTTTTCGCGTTGAGCTCCGGTACTTCTTTTCCAAAGTGAGCCTCGTCCAGAGGCAAAGAGTATTTTCCGTCCAAATTTTAGAGCGGTATTTGAGACCGTACTGCACATTCAATCCACGCGCAAGACCTTTTGAAACGGGTACAATGCCGTTAATTACAATCAATGCGAGAGGCGAGCGAATCTTGGTTCCGACGCGGTAGAGATTTCTATTCGGCCGTCGTCGGTCGCGTCGGCGGGCGATGCAGAGAGACGATTCTGTTTTGACGGTAAATGTTGGCAGATGAGTGTAAGTACACATGTGGCACGGATCCATTTAAAATGTAACTAGGAGTGGTCGCAAGGTCATGGACCAGCGCGAGGCGCGTTGCGTTGCATTCGACCCGCGGTTGCTGTTCGCTGTTCGCCGGCCGTTCGTCGGCACATCGCGAAAATCGCCCACGGTGCCGCGCGCGCGCGAGAAATGCACATTTTCACCCACTGACTCCCGGGAGTTTCAGCATGACGTCACAAGGTCTAAAATATCCATGCCGTCGCAATAAATTGAGCGTATCCTTCTTAAGCATCGAATCCATTGCTTCATTCATATCCTAGCTTTTTGGCTCAGTGCTCAGTGCCTCCTCCACGATTTAGGTGATTTATGAATAGCGGTGATCAGATGTAACGATACCGATTTTAACAGAAACGCACTAAGTCACATTTCGTAAATAACGGAAGTAGGAGTAGTTGTGAATCCAAATAATCGTAAGTTATCTCTTGTCAAAAATTCGAAGTCAAGACAATTTTTTTAAATGTGAAAATAGTCATAAAACTTAGTCCTCAACGCTAAGTCTAAAGAAGAAATAGAACTGCAAATCTAGGTATTCTTCTCAATTTAAACGAGTATGAAACTTGGTAAATAAACTAAATTCGGCACAACAAATAGTTAATATTACTTCCAAAGATTTAATTCATGATAGTGTTGTTATTCTAAATATCATACATTTTTTTCTAGCTCATGAAGCTTTTTTCTAGTTTTTTCCGAGTTTTTCGTGACATTCGAAATTCGAGAAATTTACAAAATTAGTTTTTTCTTAAAATTTGCATTACAACCTCGATCAAAATTTAATCGGGAATAATTGAAACAAATTTCCAAGGATTTTAATGAAGTTGCAGCAAAATAAAATCACTCCGAAGACCACGGATATATTACCACATTTCTCGCTACTTAGGTATCTCCAAAGATAAGAATTCAAAATCTGAAAATTAGAAAAAGGATAGAATGAAAAAATTCCCACACCACCAAGTTCGAGATGGCAACAATGGTGTAACCTGTACTCTCCGCCGCGAATCCATGCCCGCCTTTTAACATCTGACCTCGGCTTTTTCATTAGAGCGTTTTCTCCAAGCGCGGTCGGATGTTTGGAACCCCTTTCAAACGACTCGTCTTCATTTTTCATCACGCACTTTGATTGGTGCAATGAAAGTGAGATCTAGAAACTCGACTCCAGACTTGGGGGCATTTGAGGGAAAGCGTTGTATATCCGGTGTCGAAGTTTGGCCTTTGCAGGGTTAACAGCAGCCACCAATCCCTAATCTTACTTTCTTGTTCCTACTGTTATATTACGAGGATCCAGGAAAAATAATAAGATCTGCCTGGTGAAATGAGGTTGTCAGAATAAGAGATTCTTACCCGTTCAGTGTCTCCCACGCAAATTACCCTGAAAGTACCCCAGAAAAAATAATTACACTTATTTGATGATAGTTTAACTAAACGGGGGAAATGGTTTAGAACGCATTTCTAGGGCGATAGGTCAAATGACATCACCTAGATTTTGGATAGGTTCCAGCCCTTCTCCAATAATTCGTGTCTGGTCTTGTGAGGATAGGATTGGTGCCTATTGAACAAGTGATGCCATTCCAAGGTTCAGAGTTTTCTGGAGTTTTCTGGAGGGTATGGAATCGACCGACATGAATCGTTGGGGAGAAAAAACGTGAACCGGCTGACACTGATTCGATCGATTCATAAATTTATCGATCGATTCACGGGTTTGTCGATCGATTCACAGGTTTGTCGATCGATTCACGATGATCCGTTCACGTTTTTAGTTTTCGATCGATTCATGCCAATTGAATCCATATCCTCCGAGTTTTTTTCCGAGTTTGTTTGCGTTGGATTGATTTGGCGCTACAGATTCCTGAGCGCGGCACAAATAAAGTATCAAAAGTAAACCTGAACTTTATCCGTTCTTAAAAGTTTTCTCAGTAGAAAAGGAGACCCGCACCGACCCTTCCCCCTCCCTGTCTTCCGCTTTTTGGATTTTATGTTAGTAATAATTTCGGTATCTTTTAAATGGAACAAAAAAGTCATACTAAAGTACCTAGCTCAGCATATGATGTGAAGTGAGGCCGCGATGTATCGACCGGAACTTCATATTTAGAGAGCACGATAGCCAATAATCTATGTAATGATCTCACAATAAGAACCAACATCCACAACACCTTACCATTTACTTGGCGGAAGACGGATAGGCGCAAAATTCAGGCCAAAGCTGGGGTTGTTTGCTGATTGACACAGCGGAAACCAAATTGCAAATGACCGCTCCAGTGTTGGCAGGCAAGCAGGAAACGCACCGTAATTTCTAAACAAGTTGCCGCATTACGAAATGAAACTTCCGCACCGATTAGAAGAACTGACTAGAAGACTGTGCACACTCCATCTCTCCAGAAAATTTGTAAACAGAAGAGTATAGTCACATAAAGCTGAAATAGTTGAAACGAAAATTGCAATATTCGTACTACCATTATCAGAACTGAGAGCGCCGTATGAATATTCGAATTTTCTTCCAATAAAATATGACATATAGGCATCTACCTAACCTAACCTTCCGGGTTCTCTGGTCCGTTTCTTCATTGATGATACCTCGCACCCTTAAAATCCTCGATACTGTATTAATTTTGAAAAAAAATGTTATTGATGTTTCACGTTAGATTATATTTAGAGGACTAACTTCTAAAACTTTCGAATGAAAAAAATCCGTGAGGTTCCCAGAAGTATTTTACACGAAGAAATGTGGCAATATCTACGGGCGTTCTTCCCTAGCACAGCAGTAAAATACTTTTTTACCTGCAATCTGGCAAACCGACTACTATGGAATCAAGTTTGATGTAGAAGTCAGCGTAGGCAAACTTCATGCATCAATTCGGGCCTATCAGAGGCAAAAGCTCACATTTATGGCCACAATTTGGGATCCGCGTCTCGGTGATGGATTTATAAGGGACACAATGGGTAAGTTTTCATACTCACCATTTCATTCCGCGCTGAGATCTATCTCCTTCTGAGCGCGTCAAGAATGCACGGGCGAGAGAGAGAGAGATCCTCGATGGATAAATTGGTGACCATTAAAACATGTCCGATTCCGATATTCATTGTATGGCCAACCGTGGCAATACCGAGTCCGCAACTTGCCCACAAAGCAATTGTTTGCCTACACAGCGTGGCTCAGGACCCAACATAGAACGTGCCGGGCCGCTACAAGGGCACTAACTTGGCACGATTCATTCTGCAACTGGTCAGCGTCACCCAAAAGAGGTCTATCTGCATTTTGTGGTGAGCCCTCGTTCTTAACAGGATACACCAGTAGTAAGGCCCATGACAAAATGTGTATAAACGTATTAATTTGAACCCGTCCAATCGGTCCCTAATTCCTTTTCCATCTCAATTAGGCACTGAAAATTTATCATGGCAACTTTGAAACGGTGATCCCACTATTAATAAAGTAGTGACAAACAGTAGCTAATTTTCATTTGTTAAAAGAACCGAGCTTGACGAAACGTGCCAAGGCGGATCTTGGGAAAACAATTTGTTGAGAGCAACGTCACGAAAAGGGATCACCTAAACGACGGCAGCCTTTCTTAGAGCTTTCGGTAGATTAAATGGACTATACATTTTTGCAATTTGGAACTATAAATTCTAGCTCGGTTTAAAAACAACGTATGTGTCATTAGTTTCCCTATGCACAAAAGTGTTTTTCCAGAAGAGCCAGAATTTATAGTTCCAAATTGCAAAATGTAGTCCAAATGTTCTAGATGATATTGAATGAAATTTTTTGATCCACGAATTCCCAGAGTTTCTAGGATGACAGATATATAATTCTGTTATTAACGCTGTTACTCCTGGTTTGTAAAACTATTAGGCAGTTGGGGTATGAAATTGATTCTTCTTAATTTATCCCTTTCATAAAAATAATTACTACTCACACTAGTTTGGTCTACATAGCGAACAACTAGCTATTGTTTCAATGTTAATGCAACAGCCTTATCAGTATTGCCGCGGTGTTAGGGATGTCGATGGAGGGACTGCCTCTAGGAACAAATCACAAACTTTGGGTCCCATGACCCCAGAGATAAAGATAAATGGCGGGGCCTTTGGGTGGACGGTTATCACTTGCTTATACTAATCTTGCCCATATGAACGTATTTATGCTAAAAGGAACGATATGCATGGGGTTTGCGTGGAACATAGTTCCTTTTAGCAAATAAAATAAATAAATAAATTCATATGCGGATCCAGACGCCTCAAACGGGAAATGAGGGTCCAGGGATCTCCCCCATAAAATTTTCGAATTTTTGAGTCATCGAATATGCAGTAATGACACGTCATGAGTATAATTACAAAATGTAAGCGTCTTTCCTTCTTCTTTCCTCCGTTCATTTCTTCTTTCTTTCTTTCCTTTTTCTCCCTCCTTTTTTTGGGCGAACGGGGAAGGGGGGCTCTACCCCCCTCCCACCCTTGGGTCCGCCCATGATCTTGCCAAAAAAGAGGTTTAGATTTCGACATTTTTTCGAACGTGCGATGCAGAAAAGTGGTTTCAAAACTGAATGAATACACCTGGCTATGTATTTGAATAAAACGTCACGTTTAGAGCAAGTAAAATCTAATTTTCTTCACTTTTAAATTACCTGTCATTTTTTAAAAAGTTTATTAGGAGCATTACCAAGTCTCCCTGGTAGAAATTGGCAGTAGAATGTGTGTTCCAAAATACTATAGACCTAAAGCCGGCTGTAAGATTTCCAATAGCCTCTGTAGCCGGCTGTACAATTTCTCATAGCCTTTTATAGCCGATGGCGATTAAGCAACAGCCAGACGATAAAGTTTATGCTAAACGTTACTAAATAGGGATTCTAGGACTTAGTTAGTTTTTAGACTACCGCTATCTTTTTGTGCCGTAGTATCTTGATTTATTTTGCAAGGGAAGCTTCGTACTTTTGAAGGATGCCTGTCATTCTTCATATGTTGGAGCGCCTTCAATTTCTTATGATACCATGCAATACCTCTGGTGTGAAATAGTTGCTTCAGATGCGTGCCACGCTGCGGCGCGGCGGGCGGGCAGAGAGTGCGAAACGCGCATTGGCGCCTACAAACCTAACAGGGATACCTCACGCATTGCGCAATGCAGGAAGTATCCCCGTTAGGTTTGTAGGCGCCAGTGCGTCGCCGCTCCGCTTTGTGTTAGGCTCTAATATTTCATCTCGCGGAGTCAGCGTTTTTCAACTCATGATTCTGAAATGTTTGCACTGTATGGATTATTCTCATTTTAATTGATGAAAAAAAATAGGTTTTAAAGGAAAATATAATGTGTGTTTTGTAAACATTAAGGTAGTTCCGTAAAAAACTGAATGATTTCCAAAGCACACGAATTTCTACACAATTTCTTATAGCCTTTTATAGCCAATGACGATGAAGTGGCGATAGAAACTATAGCTCGACTGTATACTGTTTTATAGCTTCATGTAGCTCGGCTATATGATTTGCTCCGCTTTCTACAGCCAGCTATATGATTTTCTATAGCTGTTTTAGTCGGCTATAAGAACTCCTATGGTATTTTGAAACGCAGCTCCTATCGCCAATTTTTACCAGGGCTAAGATGATTGATCTAATTAGAAATTGATCCTCCAGTGGCCGCACTCGCCCTAGATGGGTAGTCTAAGGATATTGAAGCAATATTAAAACATAAAACAATATTGTTTCGCAGAAAGGGAAGCGGCGGCGGCGGGCGACGGTAAAGGCGAGAAGCCGGGAGCCAGTCGATTTTGGAAACTGGATCGACCTGGAGAGGAATTATGCGTGACTTATTACGAATCGACTCCGCGCCGTTTGTTTTGACCGGGCATTCCAATCTGAAATTGGCCATATTACGAAACCATTCTTGAGCCAAGCCTTTCTTAATATAGAGTGAACTCTTACTAGTTATTTCTCCTTGCTCGAACGAAATTTTTTCACCTGATGCGGCTTCCTGTGCTGTCGGTCGCAGGTTCGCCCTGAACTGCTGTCACTCATGACAGAACGAAAAGGAAGAACGCCGTCTGAACATTCGAGAGTTGCCAAATTTCCTTCAATAAAATGTTTATTTTCTAGAAAAGATATGAATCTTTTTCCTTGAAATTTCAGGGACATTAGGTGAAATTGCGAACAAAATTATCTGGAAAATTGGAAGGAAAATACTCATTAGTTTACCAGGAACATCGTTTTTTATCAAGGGAAATTTGGCAACGCCTGAGGGTTTATACGGCGTTCTTCCTTAGCACGGCAGAACGATGAAAGTTGAGGACAGGTCGCGGAAGGATGTCGGTTCTGGGTTTTGAATATTTTTTTAGGTGGGGCTCTTTAGATCTGCCGTGTTAAGGAAAAACGCCGTATGAACATTCGAGAGTCGTCAAATTGTCCTCGATAAAATGAGCACTTTCGAGGAAAGTTGTGCATACTTTCCCTTGACATTTCAGATAATTTAGATTAAATTGAGTACAAAATTGTCCGAAAATTTGGAGTAAAAAACTTCACAAATTTTTTTGAAAATTCGTATTTTATCTAAAGATATTTGGCAACGCCTGAAGGTTCATACGGTGTCTTTCCTTAGCACGAAAGAAATGCACCAAATTTTGCAATTCGGAAGTACAATTTCTGACTCAGTTTAGAAACAACATTTGTACCATTCGTTTCCCTATACACATAAGTGTTTTTACAGATGAGCCAGAAATTTTGGTTACCAAATTGCAAAATGAAGTCCAAATGGACAAGATTTTGCAATTTGTAAAAACACTTATGTGTATAAGGAAACAAATGGTACATATGTTGTTTCTAAATGGAGCCGGAAATTATAGTTTCTAGTCACAAAATGTAATTCAAATATCATTTTATCTCTTCGATTTTCACCACAATATGAGACTGCAGTTGAATTCAACTTTTACTCCCTTCCTTTCCTTTTTACAAAAAATATTCCAAGTCAGGCGAAAAAGACAATTTTTTTCGTTTGCACGTTCCGCAGTCTATTTTTCTCTTCTCCAAGAAATTGGTTTTAAAATATTATTCTTCCACCATTGAATTTTTGACATTCCGTAATTCAGACGTGAAGAGTAAGCGGTATGAATCCTTGATGATATTGAGTGTTTTATGGTGTCGGTACAGACTCACAAGACTGGAACAAAAATATGGAACGTGTATTGTAAAAGCGTGTCAACGTCGGAACTCAATTTTATTGTGTCAATAAAAAATGCACCATCACTCAAACAACGCACCGCCAAGTATTCTACTTTTTTTTTCTTTTGTGAAACTTACATTCAGCTTTTCATCGGTCAAAACTGTACAGAACGAAAATAAAATGATACTTATTAACATAAAGGCAAATGACTCTTCAAACGCATCTTTAAGAAGACTTGAACCGTTACCACTGCTGCCAAATCAAAGCCAAAACATGTTTCAAGATTTCGGCTTGCAGGCCTGCGTTGGCAAATTTCAACTGAAAGAAAAATTATTTTATTCATGGTAAAAAAAAAACAAAACAAATTGATAATCGAGACATTAAAATGGAGGGAGAGGCGTAGGATTATTTAACTGATTGTATCTCCTAAGGGTTGCACGAGTGCTTTTTAGTTTCATTGGTTGAATGCGTGAGTTTTCTTGTAGAGCTTTACATTTTTCTCCGAGCCTTAAGCAATGACCATTCTTGGAGGCAGAGTTTGCGTTGTACTAATTTCGACCGCACCCTCAATACACTCATCTCAACACATCTAATTTAACACCTGGGAATTAGTTTTACAGGCATATCAGAATATTTCACGTAACTCTTCCATGAAAACCCTAAAAAGATGTAACTGACAACCACTGAAGCACGGTTTCGAAGCAATTGAGAAAGTGCGCTGTTATCAAAATCTTAGGACTGGATGAAGAGAGATTGAAGGTTGGTGGTTGCAGGCTGAGGGAAGAAAGGGATGGTTTAGAGCTTCAGCGGGCCGATTATTGAAATTGATTGACAAAGCCATAGACAAAGAAGAAAAAAGAGATTTGGAGCGATCCTATTGGTGGAAGCGGGTGGTTGCAATGGACAAAGGAGGTAGGCAATAGACAAACTAACGGCAACCCACGAGGGATCCGTTAGTTAGTCCATCATTTTCTCCCTTAGTCTAGAGGACTCACCCTAGCTCCAAACTCCCTATGTCTGCTTTGTCTATCGCTTTGTCTATCAATCTCAATAATCAGCCCGCTGGTCAAATTCTAAACTGGCAACAGAGTTTCATTCACCGAGACCCTGAATGCTCCAACAGCTTAATAAGAGGGCATAATAAAATATTTACTATGTAGGTAGCACGATTCACAGAGTCCGTTGACACTGACATATTTTTCTTTCACTGTGGTCCTCATTAAGAACTAGACTCAATACGAGAGATACGGCGGAACTGTGGTCTCAAATTAGAAGCTCTGTTCTGGTTCAATGTCAGATCTGGAAAGGTGCTGTGGTTCCATTTTCTAGTGAATGAAAAACGCAAAGTTTTTCTTAATTTTTCAATAATCAAATTAAATAGTCATTCTACCTAATTGAACGATGAGTAGACGACGCAACTTTGAATCCGCGAATTTATAATGTACCAACAGTTTCGATTAGCCGGCAAAATCAATTTTCCATTGTTCGTGGGCACACTTCAATTTAAATGCTGATTAATAGAAGATAGAATAATAGTGTTTTTTTTCTTTCTTGGAAATGGTTGATTTGCTTCCTTCATCTTAAGGAAAAAAGGACCGCCAAAAAAGTTTTGTAGAATGAAGGGAGGTTTAAATTAATACTTCCAGGAGATAGTATGTAAAAACCCCTCGGATTAATTCATTTTATCGGAGAACCGTAAAGCAATAGTTCTATTGGATATGAACCAAATATTCGTGCATTTAGTACTTTAGTAGAAACTATTTTCATAGGGTAGTAAGATTATGAGATAATTTATCACATTACGAAAATCCTTATTTAATCAAATTTAATTTAAACAAGTGAAAGGACTATGAGGCCGTCGATGGCTCCTTCACATAGATGGTTATGCAATTTGAGTTGCTTGAACGTAGAAAATGCCATATCACTCAATTTTAGAGCATGTTTGGTTTTTCCCATTTTTTATTCTTATGTCTCCAATTTTTTTCTTAATAACTAAACATTATTCATGCGTCAAACATTATTGAAAGCCGGTCTGAAGTCCAAAGTGGTCCAAAGGTCACAATGACGGACTTCAGACCTAAGTCAATTACGTCAAAGCAATATCAATCCGAGCAAGTCTCGTCAATTTTTGACCTAGTTTATACATTCATATTAATTTTAGTCAATGGAAAACGGGACTGGAGCCTCTAGCGCCCTAATCCAGTAGGACCGTTTCCCTTGTCAATGAACTTTATCTGCATCATCCTGAAGAAAACTGGGCGTTGAAACTTATATTTAGAGTACTGAACTATACCTTTGACAAGATTGAGCTGAATATTATAGCCTTACACTTTTTTCTGGAACGGGTAAAAATACCCTCACTTGAGTCAACAAACGAATGAGATCATACTTCTATTAATAAAATCCGAATTGACGAGAATAGATCGACTGACCTCATAGCAGTTTATTTTTTTAGAGCGGAAGATGCAGATAATTAACCTATTTCATGTATAAAATTGACGAGACGGGAGGAGATAGAATGGGGAAAAGAATCAAGAAACACAAAAAGCACGAATGACTTTTACTTTTCTCCAAATAAAGGCATCCATGATAGGCACAACCCACAACTCCAGAGCGCTATGACTACGAAACGAGTTTGAGCGGTTGAAAATATTGATGGCTGGTATGCGATTCTTGGTCTTTGGGTTACTCAATCATGCCTATTTCGCGCCTGCGTGCAGAGCTGTGCCGTGCTAAGGAAGAACACCGCATGAACATTCGAGAGTTGCCAAATTTCCTTCTATAAAATTTTCATTTTTGAGGGAAGTTACGAATATTTTTCCTTTCAATTTTCAGAATCTTTACGTAAAATTGTGAGCTAAATCGTCTGAAAAATTGGGAGGAAAATATTCATAAATTTACCAGGAAATTCGCGTTTTATGAAGGAAAATCTGGCAACGCCTGAAGGTTCATACAGCGTTTTTCCTTAGCATGGCAGTATGCCGTGCAAAGCGCCGCGCTATTATTTCGTCAGACAAGAGGGTCCAAGCTGTCTCAGAATTCATACTGTAGATAAAAGTAAGAAGACTAATGTGAAGTTAAAGAAAGATATGCGAAATCATAAAAAAAAGAAAGATAAAGAAAGAAAAAAAAAGAAAGATGAATAAAGATATTCGGAGATCATTGCAGAAGTCCGTAATTAGGAATTCGACGGGTTTTGAACCATTTAGGCATGTAGGGAAACATCGACGTAATAGAATTTGAAGGCTGCGCCTTTTCGACTTTTCGAGCTGCAAGAACCTCTCAAAAACTGCTCCCTTTTCCGAAAACCGGGAGTAAAACCCAATGTAAAGTTAAGTCTCTGCTAACATAATTTTAGCTTCAGTTCCAAGTTAGATTTGGTTATGGGAAGGAAAGTTTAAATTTTTAGCGCAACTAAAGGCATTTTCTAATGTTTCATAATAAAATATCGGCAATGCTCTATCACTGGCGCCAGCTTTGAACTGAAGCTGACGCTTTTATGAGGGGTTCAATTACTGTTCTCTCATCTTAATTTCAAATTTTATCCTCATGTCAATGGAATCTCTGAGTTCTTAGAAAAAGGCAAACAACGACCTTTCTTGAAAGTATCTTATTAAATTCCCTGTTATTTGGGCCCAAGAGTACACGTGAAAAATTAATACGTTCATAAACATGGGAATAATTTGGATCCCTCGATTAAATGGAGATTTCCTAGCTGGAGTTAATAATAGAGTATCTGTGCTTTAATGGTTTATGACACAGAACTTCTATGTCTTGTAAAGTTTTAAAATGCACCTGTAACATTAACCTTCGATATTATGATTGATGGTGATAAGCCCGAAAGGAAAAAATACGAACCCAAAACTATTAAATGCTGAGAATTGCGACTAAATAAGGAACGGTTTTTCTAATTAAACCTTGGAACGACTTTGGCTCATAACACTGACTTCATTAAATAATCTACATGAGTGTAATACAAAAACCGAACACTTACATACTCATCATCATTTTCATTCATGGACAAAGAGATCCTTCTGCCAGTAAGTTTTGGAGACATGTCAAGCTTGGAATCAACAATGAACGCAGTCTGATAATTGTGCAGATGTTTATTTTATTTGTAAACATTGTAGAGGTGAGTGACATTGATTATGTAGGTACACGCGACCCTAGACTCTTTCAAATATTTACATTTTTGATGATTTTAAAACGCCTTAATATTAATATCAAATTTTTGCAGCAGAGCATGGCGAAAGTCTTTGATCATAGAGAGAGAGAGACGGTTAATTAGAAATTCAGCTATTATACATTTTATGAAATTTCTTCAAGACCCTATATTGTTGTATCAACATAATTTGTAAAATATTTAATTGAAAAGCAAATTATAAGAATATTTTAAAATTCATTTCCGACATGAAACCTTCTTCTTTCATTACACTCTGATTTAACCGTTTTTTTCTTTCCTAAAGTTTTGCGTAAGGAAGCTAAAAAGTAACTGTGCCGATGTTAGCCGATAATGTTCTTGATTACAAAGATACAAAAAGGACAATGAAAACATCTTTACGATTGCCTCACTAATCTATGAGGAGTGTCTCCTTTAATTTTATTACTGTTTCACTCGAATCTAATTGTAATTTATCACGGTGTGTGTTATGATCTCCTGACCTTCAGCTAACTGCCTCCAGCACGTCGAATTCATGAATGAACGATGACGCTGGGCTGTAAACATGAATGAAACTAGTATCTCTTGTAGATGCCCAATGCCGACGGCACGCGTTACGAGTGTAAAAACAGCTCAGCGCCTCCGTGAACTACACAGATTTTGGAGAGCTGCTATGCAGCAAATTTCTACCAGAAATAGTTTGATCACAAGTTTCGCCATCCCGTATGATAAATCGCTGTCGGGCGACAGTCACTAATATCAGTGGCGATACAAATTGCAAAGGGAGGGTCAGTGGAATAAAGGTTTTGCGTGAAGATGTTCACTTTTTTTCTTCTCTGGACGTAGATCATTACGGAGACGTAGGGCAAAATGATCGTACGTCCTTTTTGCTTGATTAGAAATTCTATTTGTTTTCAACCAGGAGAAATCGGAATACACGGGATAAAAAAAGTGGCGTGTGACCAACGTAATACTCACGTCATCACGGCCACAACACAAGTTTGAATTGAGGCAATCAGAGTCATAGGGACGTAATTGCGCTGCAACGCTTCTAAGCTAAACTCGGAAATCGTTCCTCCTGCATGAGAGCGGTTGCATGTTCTTAGAGGCGCAACGAGTACTCCTGCAGACCCTGCTTTTCATCGGGATTTTTCATTTTTTTTTAATCAACGGGTTTTACTTCAAACCTTGAACCTTTCTTATCATCCTCAGAGCCGGATTCACCTACTTGTCGCCCACGGGCCGTCAGTATTTTACCGCCCCCTTCTCATTCGTTTTGAAACATCAATAAAAACCATCAAGTGAACATGCCGGAGGAGTAGGGGTGCATAAGACGCGTTTACCCGTGTTGGACACATTTTTTGCGGAAGCCCTATGTCAACACTACCAGCAAAAGTTCACGGAACTTTACGCGAAAGTTAGGTTCCGTAAACCTTTCTCTGTGTGGACAAAGCCCTCCATTTATAAGAAATAAACGAAAAAATGTTGAAAGAAAAACTTCAATGTGGTTTAATAATTTTAACTTCCGCCGCCGCGCCGCGCTGACCGCACTGTGTTTTGCGGAATGCGTGAAGTATTCATACAGTCTTGTAAATGCTTTGCGTTTTACGTAGAGTGCTGCTAAACGCACTGTGTTTGACGCAATGCGTGAAGTATTCATGCAGTCTTGTAGGCGCTATGCGTTTCACGTCGACCGCCGCTGACCGCATTGTTTTTGACGCAATGCGGGCAGTATTCATGCAGTCTTGTAGGCGCTATGCGTTTCACGTCGACCGCTGCTGACCGCACTGTTTTTGACGCAATGCGGGCAATATTCACGCAGTCTTGTAGGCGCTATGCGTTTCACGTCGATCGCTGCTGACCGCACTGTGTTTGACGCAATGCGTGAAGTATTCATACAGTCTTGTAGGCGAAAATGTGTGTTACATGCTGACCGCCGCGCCAAGGGCCGCTCCTTTTTCATCTCAAGTCTTCGCCAGCATTGCTCCCTGCGTCACGCCGTTGCAGGCCAAATTGCGTGCATGGTTTCTCTTCGTTAATTCGACTAACTAAAGGTGCTACCTCTTGTATCACCGAAAGATGACAAAATTAGAAATTACTATACTCTCAGGAAATGAGAGATTTTGTCGCCTTTTCTCGTTTGTATTTTTTTACTGAATCTGATTTGCTTTATACCTACACTTAAAAAAATTGCAAAATTTGCCGCCATGGGCCGCGGCCCTTGTGGCCACCCCTCTAAATCCGGCCCTGATCACCCTTATTATTTTTCTTTGGCAATTCAGTTTTGTCCTTTGGTTGTTTTCGATTTATCGTTTCCTGAAGGGCCCTACTCTTATTTCCCAGAGATATAAAATATCATCCTCTTTTTAGGGGACTTACCGGGGTCTAGGCCGTGGGTCCATTTTGGAAATATTGTCATTCACTGCTGTTTTGCCTGAAACTACGTCATTTTTGTGCACTTACGGTTTTCTCATACGTCTCGTTTTGATACAAATAGGATGAATTTTGTTGTTCTAGCCATTTCAGTGATTTCATCTAAAAAAGGTTCGACAGATTTTGAAGGAAACTCGATTCCGAAAATTTGCCACGTACTTCTTCCTTTGCTATCACGGCAGAGCAGGGTGGCATTTCATGAAAAATATAATTATGAAATTTCACGTGAAATATTTCACGAAATTTCAGAAATTTATGAAACATATTGAAGAATACCAGTTCCTTTTCATGGTCCCCATAATGTAAAAATGGTGACTTTCTGTCTATTTTTGTGTCTTTGAGTACGGGTTGTGTGTTCTAGCCCCTGAAAAATATGAAATATTTCACAGCCTCGTGAAATTTCATGAAATATTTCACTGAGATTTCCAACCTCTCATTTATTTCTTACGTTTCATGCCACCCTCCGAGCTGTATCTCTTGCGTGCTAGAGACCCGGGAAAGTGGCAGCGGCGCGGATGATAAATGGGCTTGTGGACTGCGTCCGGGCCGGGGCCGACAAATGGGAGTCGGGAACAGGAGTGGATGTGGATGGTATGGGTTGAGGAGGAGCACCGAAGACGGGAGCTTTGAGCAAGGTCACCTGGAATCAGCTGAGAGGCAGCAGGCGGCTACTGCGGAGGTGGGGCTGTGGGACTGGGACTCGCGACTCGCGGCAGCCCAGCGCGGCGCTCCGTGAGCCGGTCAGGGTGACAACGACGACGATGCGCCATGCTGCTGCAACCGCCACACTTATGCTCTCTAAGCCGCACAGTAAGCCTCCTCTTACTCTTATCGGCCATCGGAAAATTTTCCCCGAAAAAAGGCGAATATCCGCGAGTGGATTTGATTTAACTCTGAGCTCGATTTGATGGAACTGCCAAAAGGATTGCATTATGCAAAAAAAGAACCAAGAGCAATCCGACAATGTTGCTAAGATTGTGCAACTTGCATTCCTTGCAATAAAATTACTGAGATCCTGCAAAAAATCAAATTTACATGGTAATTTTCGTCTTGAAACTATAGTTTATTGGAGTAAGATTAGCTTGTTTAGATTATAAGTTTATTTTTGCAAGGTAAAAAAATGTACATGAATGTGCATGAATACTTCATGCATTGCGTCAAACAGTGCGTTCAGCACCGCTCGACGTGAAACGCAAAGCGCCTACAAGACCGTAGGAATACTTCACGCATTGCATCGAACACAGTGCGGTCAGCAGCGATCAACGTGACACGCATAGCGCCTACAAGACTGCATGAATACTTCACGCATTGCGTCAAAAACAGCACGGTCAGCAGCGGTCGACGTGAAACGCATAGCGCCCACAAGACTGCATGAAGTGTTCCACGCATGGCGTCAAATACAGTGCGTTCAGCGCGGCGCGGCGGCGGAAGTTAAAATTATTAAAGGTGAAAAGAAGGTAATATGCTGGATATGATTAAAAAGATGCAGTATTTAAATTCCTTAATAATTTTCCAGTTGATTGTGTTAGAATAATTCTGTCAACAATATAATATCTAAATTTTATAAATTGTGTTGATTTTTCAGAGCTTTAAATATTTTGTTTACAAGTACTGAATTCATTAAGCTGAAATTTCCGGAAAATCAGTTACAAAATTAGAATAAGATGAATAGCTGACATTTATTTTGTTACAGATGTATTATTTGCCATTAATATAGAAGCAAAATTCAATAACGTCTTGCCCAACACTAATGCAATCTTTGCGGGCAAACGAAGCAACTCATTATTACCATAACTTTTGATGAGAACGTGCATGATATTAGTCATAGCGAGTGAAAGAATTTTGTGTGTGAGGTCCAATAGAAAATAACTCCACGACAAAAATTAAACACGCATTTAAAATAAACACATCTCATTACGAAATTCTTTCATCGAACGGAATATGACTTTCAATGAATTGAGACGACGAATTTCATTAATAGGTAAATTGAAAGTTTGAAATGTCTCAAGCTTCTTAGCAGCGGCTAATTTACATACACATTACCTTCTTTGAACACTCATTAATTGTGGATTACTGAGGCGAAACGAAGGTCATGGGCATTAAGACTTGCAGTTTGCAGCATGCTGTAGGAACCTCTCGTTTTCTTATCCGTCCCCGGCTGATCTAATCTGAGACTCTGCAAGGCTTATTAGGCTCATACACCTCATTGTCGCAAAGACTATGGTTCAATCTGGGAAGTCCTTGCAAATGAGTCACACTGCGTTATTGCTTACATTTATTTATGTAAAACGTGAAAATACACCTGAGTGCTAATTCTGGGCAAAAATGGACTTCATAGAATAAAAGGGAATTGGTGTGAGTGCAAGTTCGGGAAGTTTAATTTGTACTATGTATGAGGACTTTTCCTACCAAACAGCTTATTCCCTCGTTGGCGTTGCTAAGATTGTGCATATATTCAACTGTTTGGTTGGTAGAGAGCGCAGTATTCATATTTAAAAATTTGTTCATGATGAGCCACACGAGGGATCAGCGAGATGGAAAAATTGCAGAAATCACTTCAGAGACTTTAACACAGGGTAGAAAAGTAGGCGCACCGACAAACGAGAGTTGCATCAGTGGCGTAACGGGCGCCCCCGCAGACCCTGCTATGCAGGGGGGCCCAGGCGCCTAGGGGGCCCTCGGCCGCCGGAATTTTTTTTCTCTCTCTCTTTGATGCTTAGCTTTGGTTTCGAACTTTGGGCCTTTACTTTACTTACCGAGATGGGGCTTCTTCCTCTGATTTTTATTGTTAGTTCGGGGTTTTTCATACTTCTTTCGGACTGTTCCGGACTTTTTGTTTGCTGGAGGGCCCCTGCCTTCCAATGTCCACTCAGTGATTACTAAAAATTGTCTCTTTTTTTGTCATTTTTCGTATTTCGGGCTTTGGGAGGTCTAAGAATCTAATGGGTCCCCAAGGCCCTTGGGGCCCTTTGATTATTGGGCCTGGGCCCCCCTGTAGATCCTTGGGCCTGGGCTGGGCCCCCGCCACCCTTTAGATCCTTGATCCTTTAGGGGCCCCATTTAATCGGATACGGGATCCGAGACGGTGAGGGGTGAGGCATTCCAAGTCCAAATCCGTGATTTGAGATGTATCGGGCCCAAAAATGGGAAGGGGCGAGAGAGGGAGAGGTGCGGGAGGGGGATAATTTTGGAATTTTATCGGCATATGGGGGGGGGGGGCTAGAAACATTTTTGCGGGGGGGGGGGCCCAGCGGAAGTCCGTTACGCCACTGAGTTGCATGACGCATAGATTGACACAGTTTAATAGTAACTCGTGTAATTGAAATATATTCCTTGTGGCATACTGATAATGTATTAATAAAACACATACTGGTATGATATTGATTTGAACGTGTCTTTTATTCATCGTTATGTAATCAATGTAATCTAAAAATAATAGCGACTTTGTCAGTTTAACTTCAATGCGGATATTACTGCAGTGCAGTAACAGTGAGTCAATCCTATTGCGTGGTACGCTGCCGCAAACTTCACGCAACAAAATTACCCGCGTCATTGTTAAAGGGAGCTAGAACTAACAAGAGTCCTGGCGCACGGACAAAGCTGTTTCTTCAGTCAATGTTTACCGTACAAATTTAGGCGTTGCTTTTAAAAAAGATGACTCTAATAATTAGGAGCTCCTTAACATGCACCGACCGCGCAACTCAAAGCGGCTGCCTCTCATCGACGTGCCTACACTGAAAAAAATGAGTTAGCGTCAGATGACTAAAAATGGTTTCTATACACTAACTCAAATTGTGTGATTTGGACACACATGATTTTTGGTTTCTGTACACTAACCACTATTAGTGCTGGAAACTAATTCCGCTACTCTAATTCGCATTCGGTAGGGTTGGGTCAACCTAACCTCAAAACTGAGAGAGGAGAAAACGGCTTAGCGAATGATAACTGGACAATACTTTCAGGAAAAGAAGATTTCTTAAAAGATGAGAGGTAAAAATCAACTGACCGGTTTCAAATGAACGACAGAGGAAAGGAATATCCCATAGGTATGTGCAAGTAGACAGAATTATCCTTTAGAGAGACACACACTCACACATGAAACGGTAGCGAATGTTCACACTGAATAAACATATCTCGTCCGAACACTTGAGATATTCTTTTGAAATAACGGGAGAACACGAACTATAGAAGTAAGCAGTAAGTTCACAGATTTTCGTAAAATATAAACTGAACGCGGAACGCTTTAATCGCAATTTAATACAGAAGATTGACGACTCCAACGAATATCATGCTTGTTTACATTTTGAATCGAACAGACGATTTCTAACCTTAACAGGTTTATTTATGTTGTTTTCGAACGTTTTCAAGAAAGAGAGGACACTATAAATCATACCGGGAGTATTTACATTGTCAAACGAGCCCGAAATTTCACATTTTAATTGATTTTCACGAGCTGACGCGATTGAGGCTGTTGTACCGACGCCACTTTTTCGAAACTAAATAAATGTAACGGACAATGTGGCAGTTAGTGTTGAGGGCGAATTAGTTTGACCCGAAGGTGAATTTGTCTTACCACAGCGCTAATTTTACACCTAGTGCTGTTTTCCAATTCTGGTTCGCGCTCTAGTAAAGTCAAGTCAGCGTATGAAGCGAATTGATTGGTGCTTCAGTACAATAAATTAGTTCTGAAGCCTAATTTTGATTCTACTTGGCGAGAACTTACCAAATTAGTTCTCAACGCTAACTACTTTTTTTTCAGTGTACTGGTCTATTCAGCCGTGCTAAGGAAGAACACCGTATGAGCCTCAGGCGTTGCCAAATTTAATTTAATAAAACACGAATTTTCTGGTGAACTGCGATGCAAATCTCTCTTTCAATTTTTCAGATAATTTTGTTCGCAATTTCGCCTAAAGTTCCTAAACATTCCAAGGAATAATTCCCAGAACTTTTCTCAGAAATAAACATTTTATCGAAGGAAATTTGGCAACTCTCGAATGTTCATACGGCGTTCTTCCTTAGCGCGGCAGTATTGAACGGCTCCTTCTGAAACGGAGGGAGGCACCAAGTTTTGATTTTCGAAGTGCAGAGCTGGTTTGTGTCTAGCTGCACTTCTCGCTCTGATGAACAATTGCATAAGCCAGGCACGAAATAATTATTGTTGGAACTTTTACAAAATCTTGAGATTTGCAATGATATCTAACATGAACGTACAATTAACCTTCTATTGCCTTATTTTATTTTGTATTCACTTACTTGCTCACTTACTTTCTTACTTGCTTACTTATTATATTTACTTCGTGGTGGTTACGTGGTGTGCCGTGTACATGCCAGATCAGTCAGTGGACGAATATTTTGCCTCAAAAGCCAACTCCTGAATTGTGAACAGCCGGCGAGTGTCCTGAGGTCATTCTTTACGAACATGGCGACAATTTTTCTGTACTTCACAAAAATCACGTGGATCAATCATATTGATGCAAAACTAATTTTATTATTCTGCGAGTTTGGTATTACTCGGGATGCGAAATTACGAAATCCGCCTTTAAATATTGATATAAGCCTCCCAAGGAAAAATTAATATCCGACAACAGAACTTATTCCGCTTTTTACGGCTTTGACCGTGTTTCCTGAGATCATGTTTTTTATTTACTTTTTTCATTACGCTTCAGGAGTTTGAGTTTTTAAAATATTATGGAGTTTTTAGGTTTGAAAGATTCAAAAGAATTGTATTGCAACAAGAGTATCATACCTGAATTTATATTAGTTTTTTGTGAATGTAGGTTTAGTTTACCGAGTCGATCTTATTCGCAATTTCAATCTAAAATAAAAAGAACAAAATTGAAAGACGTAAAAATTACTCGTTCCCCTTGGAGGAAGAAAGACTAACTCAGATCCTTATCGCCTGATTTCCCGGGGAAGGCACTACTCACACTGAAAGCGGTGCAAAATTGCCAGTGTTGCAATTTGCGGCTGAAATAGAGGCGGATCCAACAATCTGGCAACACCGGATTTCATCCGTTTAAACCTATGTTAAATAATCGATTCTCGTCAGAGCACCTGGCCCCTTAAGATTCGATACATTTCCGTAGATTTATATGGAGAAAAACAATGTTGCCAATTTGCTGGATCCGCCAATGGGCTGAAATTGAAGCAGCAAAGCGTTGACCCGGAGACAAACACTGCCATAAACGGCGGATAATTACGGCGACGGACTGCAGAGGTTTATGGATCGAATACAATGAAAATGAGACGTATTTATCATCATCATTTAGAGCGACAAGAAGCGGGGAGGGGGGGGGGGCAGTGGGGTGCTCGCGTACTCAAGGTCGCGGTGCATTTGACCAACGCTTAAAGCTCCGGCTCGCATGAGTGACAGCGAGTAGGATTTCGCGTGGCCACTCGCCGCGCATGCGCACAACGTCCGCTCGACGCCGCGACGCCGCTCGGGAACCGCCGTTGTCGCTTCTGGTTTCCAGGAGAATAAAACAAGCAGTGAACTCCAACACAATGTGTTGATAAGGCGCGTCATTAACTCGCACATATCAACCCCTTTAGTTATTCATTTACAGAGATTTCAAAATAGGCAAACAGCATAAAAAGAGAATTCACGATCCAACACTGCGAGGTCAAAGACGCACCTTGACGAGACCGTGTATTGTGAAAGTAGAAAGCTATTCGATCGAATTTAAGTTTTTTGATCTGCCTCAAGCAAAATCTTATCAGATTCTTGAAGAAAAGTGCTACGGAATAATTTAAGCGAAGAAAGGAAAAATTCTGTCGAACTCCTAGAAGATAAAGTCGATTTAAAGGTATTTTGGGGCTAAAATACCCAAATCACCGGTAGTAAAAATCCCGT
Source organism: Bemisia tabaci (assembly GCF_918797505.1). Taxonomy (NCBI): domain Eukaryota; kingdom Metazoa; phylum Arthropoda; class Insecta; order Hemiptera; family Aleyrodidae; genus Bemisia; species Bemisia tabaci. The sequence goes on from NC_092797.1 coordinate 27,530,941, forward strand.
TATATTATTGAAAAGAAATTGACTCGATATAAATGCAATTGCATTAAATACGTCTTGATTTTGTTATTTTAAAACGTCTTTCCATGCAAAGAAGTTCAACCATGTCGTTGCTTTATTCATTCATGAATTGAAAGTAAGCAATCTACATCCCGAAAATCTACTGATTTGCCGTAAAAAATTGCAGAAACTTGATATACCAGGTCGATGCACCCACTCGTTGAATTTACCAACCAATTTTGTGAGTGCAAATGTGTAAGAATCAATATGCTATAGTCATTTTGGGTGCATTTATTTTTCATGAAACAATAATAATTTCAATCCCGAAAAACCATCAATTTTCCGTATAAAATCGAAAAAAATCAAAATATGTCAACTCCCCGACGTGAAAATTAGATTCTACGTATGTAAAATGTAAATACTTATGTATCGATATGCTGAACAGAACTATGTGTGGACAGTCAGAAGCCCGCGGCAACATTAATTCAACAGAAAAACTGTAAAAATTAGATAGGATTTTAGCCGCTTTGCCCGCCTCTCCTCGCTACTTACAACAAACCGTTCTTATACTCATCTCAAAATTTTTCTCAGAGCTTTGGGTTATTATCAGCTTCCATTTAAACTCCGGTTCGATGGCCGAATCGGCTGCCAAAAAAGCAAGCCACTGTTGAGGGGTTCTATGAGAAATTCGTGATATTATCGGCTCTCAGGAAATCACCCCATGGCTAAAATTGGTGGTATAAATGTTTAAGTGCTTAAAATAATCGTATTCAAGAAACTAAGGAATTAAACTATGGAGTCAATTTCTTTTTAATAATATAACGAATTTACTACCGGTGATTTAGCTATTATAGCCCCAGAATACTTTTAAAGCGCCTTTGCGTTCCAGAATCTCGACGGAATTTTTTTTTTTTTTTTTTTTTGCTTAAACGATTCAAGAAACATTGTAGTTAAAAATATAAAGATTTTTCGATTTGGACGTATGAAAAATGTTTAACTCGTTCAGGCACACCGTGTATTGTATGGAGTACTGCTGTTATTCGACCGTTGTCTTCAGGTCAAAATTCTTACAAAGAAGCCCCTTGCAAGAGGCAAATTTTTGTAATTTCTCCCAGTTTTTTCAGCGTTAGGTATATAAATGAATTGTTTGTCAAATTTTGAGGTCAATTATATTTAATTGTAATTTATACTTTCTTTTTTTTCCCCTTCATTTTATTTTTCGTATCGAGGAGTCGAGGTTTTGTTGATTTCTTCGGATTTCGATTACTGTAACTTCTCTTCTATTCGGCCGATTTTTATGAATGAGGTCTCTTTTTATTTGTGTTTTAACGGAGAGTAAGGAAAAAATTGCTAAATACATGCGAAACAATTTTTTTTGAAAATTGGATGAATCCTAGCGTGACGGTGAAATGGTTAATGAAGCGTGAGTAATTGGGGTACGGGTATCAGCCGCGTTGGGACCCAAGGCCCATTGTTCTTCGTGACGCCGACGCAGTGATCAGGAGCGTGGGGACGAGAGGGCTTAGTGGACTCCTGTATGAGCCACGTTTAGCAAATGGTCTAATGAGTCTCGAGGCTCATCACAGATTGCACTTACCACTATCCTGGTGGCCCCGGCTATCAGAGCAAGGAGTACCAACTTTTGAAAAGGATAACAGTGTTGTGGAGATATGTCAAAGCAACGTTGTGAACAAAACGGAGTGAGTGAAATTCTCATTCAAGGAGTGCCGAACTGGTCAGCCATCCTCGAATCAGTTCGCTTGCATCCGCTTATATATGCATATTTTAAATCAGCGCGCCCCATTCTAAGGTTTTTTTAAAAAAAACCAAGAAACGTAGACTCTTGGTATTCATTACACATAAACTAGCGAGCCCCAGAATGAGAAACAAATTTTAATCATTATTATTGACGGATTAGTAAACTTTTTACACGCTTTGGAAAATCTCAGAAGTTCGCGGTAGTCACTTTTCGGTAAGGAACTAGGGGACTCGGTTATTGTATCGAGGGGGGGGTCGAAACGATCGCAAAGGCGGTATACTACGTATACGCGCCAAAAATAAAAATAAAACAAAAATTCTATGAAAAATCAAGCAGTCTATAGGAAGCAAATCTAGAATTTAAAAAAAATTATTTAAATATACGCATATGTATTATATGCCTGGCGATATGTGTCATATGTGTCTACTGGCGATTCTTGAAAGGTGACAACACAGTTTTTCCGTGGAATGTATAAAACGATCGATTTTTGCCAAATTTCTTCTCAGAAATTAGTTATTTTTGAAGAAAGTTCTGCATATTTTTCCTTGAAATTTTCAGGAGCTTTAGGTGAAATTGCGAACAAAATTATATGAAAAATTGGAGGAAAAATATTTGCAAATTTTCCTGAAAGTTTGTGATTTACCAAAGGAAAATCGGCAACGCCTAACGGTTCATACGGCGTTTTTCCTTAGCACGGCAGAAAAGGTGTTCATTATTTTACGCTTCCAACTAGAGCCTTATTTTGTATACCTTTGGAAGTGGTTGCTTACTATAAGACACAGTTGGTTCACTCGTCAGCACTGAGATATTTTAAATCATGCACGCAAAAATTCGTTTTTCATCAAAAAATCTTGATCAGAAATTTCCAATCTGAGAAATCTCCGAGCGCACTTTTATGGTTTACTTGATCGAAAAATTGTTTACTTCTTTTCATATTTGGCATGATCCATTTACTATCTAAACTCACGATAACTGATAAGATGTCCACGCTCCCTAAGCATCAGCCTTACGAATCGTCCTATTGACATGACTCACGGCCATGTGTTGTTTGCCAGCTAATTTGCTTGTGTTACTGTTAAAGGCATTGACATTTGCCGTGTTGAAGCATTGGCATTTGTCACCGTCATGTATATTAAATTGATTACAAATCCGGTGTCACTGAGGGCCTTTCCGATTGTGTTCCTATCTGGAACAATTCCAGCCTGATACGCTCATCTCTTTATGACATCCAAAACTTAGGTTGATGCTACAATTTAAAAAAACAGGACAGTTTTTTCGAACATATGTTCGAGCACATTCGTATTTCAACAACACATGTATAAAGTAATTAAGTTTGGATGTAATGCAGTTCTTTTTTCTAGATTTGTTTTCACATTACTTATACGAACATTACATATAAAAAGTATATTTACGTAAACATGGTGTCTTTCATATAAATTGTTCACCTGATGATGAGATTACCAGGAGAATGTGACTGTATACTAAATTTACAGAAATGGTTTCCCCACGATTTAGCATAACTTAGAATAGTAGCTAGACAACCCCCCCCCCCCCGGCCCCCCCATTTAAAGTTAACTTATTTTAACTCTTCCTGAAAGTCCCGCACGGAAGTGTTCAAGCTGAGTCAAGAGAGACAGGCTATTTTTCAGCATGTATATACTCGTGTCCCGTTTTAACATTTCTTGAAATAATGTTTTTTACGAAAACAAAGTTCTACTAACGATTCTCCTTCAAAAATAGTCTTACGAGATACGACTGTATGAAAAATAGAATTAAAAAATACAAGTTAAACCCTCCACGTTATAAGACTTGATGCTCAAAGAAGGAGAGATTCAAATGAGACGAACAAAATGAGAAAAGTCATCGATCTCCAAGTCCCACCAGCGAGGTGATTATTGAAGTTGATAGACAAAGCTACAGAAAAAGGAGACAAAAGGGATATGGAGGGATCCTATTGGTGAAAGTGGGTGGTTGCAATGGACAAAGGAGGTTGATAATAGGCTAACTAACGGAAACCCACGAGAGACCCTAGAGTTAGTCCATCATATTTCCCCCTTAGGCTATAGCGTCCAGCCCACATACAAAATAGAGGCTTCAAAGGGACTCGTCGATTGCCCCGACTTAAACCGCTGGCCAATAAGAGGGCCAGGAAAGGCATCGATGAGTCTCTTTGAAGCCTGTAGTTTGTATGTGGGCTGGACGCTAATAAGTTATCCATTTCAAGTTGAAATGAGTACGGAGCGATCCCATTGGTTGAATTTTTCAACCAATGGGATTGCTCCGTACTCCCTATGTCTATCGCTTTGTCCATCAACTTAAATAATTAGCTCGCGCTCGTGGAAGCCCTATCTGGGGCGATTCTTAAAAGTTGACAACACTGTTTTTCCTCCATTTAAATGTATGTAAAACAATCGATTTTGGCGAGGCACCCTGCCTCGCCTAGATCGACTATTTTACATACATTTAAATGGAGGAAAAACAGTGTTGCCAACTTGCAAAATCGCCATTAGCCCTATCATTCAGGGAAATTCTTGAAAACGTTGCTGGAAATTGACATGACTCGAGGAGGACTGTGAAGATTCGGTTCGGTTTCCGAACGGCCGATGCCTGTGCTGCCGTGCTAAGGAAGAACGCAGTATGAGCCTTCAGGCGTTGCCAAATTTCCTTCGATAAAAACTGAATTTTTTTAGGAAAATTATGAGTATTTGTTTCCAAAATTTTCAGACAATTTTCCACGCATTTGAATCTAAAATATCTGAAAATTTCGAGGCAAAATAGGAGTAATTGTCGTCGAAAATATATGTTTTATCGAGGGAAATTTGGCAACTCTCGAGTGTTCATACGGCGTTTTTCCTGAGCACGGGAGTGCGGCTCCACGACCTGAAAATCAATCAAAGACCCGCTCGGCGAGCTCCCAGTGAACAATGCTCATCTATAGGTGCCATTCATAATTATATTTATCGAATACGGCCGGGATTATTTCCATCTTAAATTCAAAGTTGCCAGATTGTGCTGAAAAATCAGCACTTTTCCCTATTTATATCCAAGTAAAGTATTCACATTTTATCGCACAATCTGACAACTGTGCTTATTGAGCTCTCTTCCCGTGAAAGGAACTCGAGCGCTGCATCGCCATTCCTCCTCCCAATCCGATCGCTTTGAGTTTTCTTTTGTCGCCAGCGGCTCAGGTGTAATCGATCGGTAAAAAGTTTCACCCAATCTGATCCGGGAAATGCCGCATGTGACGCGTATGAAATGGTGTGATGCCATTACGTTAAATAACTGTGGAGGAAAGATGACGCTTCGGCGTTTGGCAGCGGGGACATGGGACACTCGAAGAAAATAATACGGGGCTCGAAATTCTATAACCCATATTTTTTTATTTTCCGCCTGTGAGTAAAATAATATTGATTTGACGATGGAAATCTTAATAAATTGTATTACACAGAGGACTCAGATATAAATAAATGTGTATTAAATCTAAGTGAGACACTCTTATCTCATCATAGGAGCTGTGAAGAACATAGATAAACGGTTTTTTGTTAGAATAATAATTTGCGCAGCGTATATTAACCTGGGAAATTGTGGAAGTTTAAAAATACTCGGTAAAAAAATTAAGAAGAAGTAGAAAGAGAGAAAGAAGTATAAGAAATCGTAGTAGAATGGGTAACACGATTAGGTATCCGAGGTATCGAGACTTTTCGAAACTCTGTTAACACTCTATTAACACTCTCTAACACTAAATTTTCATTTCTTATCCAAGTTATTTCTTGAGATCAACAATAATACTTAGCAGGGAACGATCTATCGTTAAGTAGGTGTTCAAATTTACAAGTTATCACCAAAGTTATTTACTGCCTATGGGCGATTTTCTAGGGGTGCAGGAATGCAGGATGAGCCGTACAGCAGCCGCAGGAGTGGGGGTGATGATACATTAGATGATGCCCTTATTGCTTAAATTTGCGTATCATTGCACCTTATAAACCCTAGCTGCCAGGCTTTACGTGTACACTTAATCTACAAATCTCTACAGCGTTATGAGTTCTCCTCTTAAATTTCTGATTTTACACAGCCGCATATATAATACCGCTGTAGCCTCCCTCCTGAAGATGCTTCGATACTTATGACTTAATTTAACCTTCAATCGTGGATCAATAAAAAACTTAGGTGCTTGCACTCCCAGGCGTTTGAGCTCTTCTTCCCATTGGCGAAACGTAAGTTACAGCGCTGAGTCACCCCTTGCGGTTCCTCCACGCGCTTCAGTGCGGTTATCTAACGGCACAGTCCGACAACTTCACAATAAAACATAGTAGCGGGCGATGTACGTCATAACTTTCAACGGTGTCAGGAAGAAATTGCACGTATACGAAAGCTAATGAGGTATTTATCTATGCGTGGGATGGTCCCGGCAATTTGGGATCGGCCCTTATTCGGTCATCGAACATCATGTTTACGATTTCTAATTTGCAGAGGGCGCTCCGCCGCGTCAATTAAGACGTGAGAGATCATAGAAGCTGTCAAATGGACCGGATATCCCGTGATTGCTGCTTATTGTTTTTGTTACCTCACTGCATTTCTGCGGCCTGCCCACCGGAAGTAGAAAGCGCCATGCAGGATCGCCAAATCCTCGCTTCTCCGTTGGTCTGCGAAAGCAAAGTTTTAAAATCCTCGACATATTGGCCGCTTGATTTCAAGGCGATGTCTTTTTACGTTGAGCTTTGATTGCAGCTGTAAAAATACGGCGGAAGTTCTATAAGATTTTTTTTATTTATTTATTTTTTTAAAAAGAATTTTATTTAAATATAACGTAACTACTACAAGTATTTCCTTGTATCTATCTACATGGTTTAAACTAAAACTAAACGAATTGCATTAATTTTTACATGGTAACGTTAGATGATATGATGATGATCATAGACTTTAAGCACTACTGCTAGTGAAGAATATTTCCATTGCTCGCTCAATTTACATCCTTGGAGAGATCATCGCAATAAGAAAACTGCAACCCTTGCAATTGCGCTAACGGTAGCATGGGTAGAAATAGGGGAGGTTCCCCACCCCCAGAAATCTACTCGGTTCTTAAGAAATGTGAGGAATTTTGCTAATTGCACATGCATGCGTGACGTATTTCTTTCACCTTTTAAATTGTAATTGGATCAACTTTTTTGTGGAAACAGCTCAAAATTGCCTCTGAGACGACTCAACTTTTCAACATTTTCTGGAGAGGGGAGGGGTCTTGGATCATACATCTTATAGCCAATACATCTCTACAGAAACTACGTGGGGGGACCGCCATAAGTCAATTGTGGTAAAAAGAAAATTGAAAACATATTTTTTTAAAAAAAGTTAAAAAAATTTGATTTAATTTTTTTTAAAAATATTTAAGAAAACGATTTTTATAAAAAATGTCGGTACTCACGTGGTGATTTTAGTGTATTTTCCGAAGGAAATATACACTATTGCGTTCTCCCTCATGTTTATTCATGCGAAACATGTTTTGGAGCCTAAAGTTCCATCCTCAGTCGGCAGCGAACTCAATACATCGAATACATCTCTAGCCAGAGATTAGGAGTATGATCTACTTCCGGATTAGTCCAGTGCTACTCCGATTGAGTAGAGCTAATCAGCCGCGAATGGTATCCATAAAAGGTATATACTTACTTGTAAACACTTTTTTTGTACATGGACATTTCTAGGAAAAAATCTGAAAACATAATTTTGAATTGTTCACAGATGCTGAGAGGGTAGGGGGATGCCCGAGATTAGTCGCTCGGACTCGCAAAGATCGGACTCCTCCATTAAACCTCGAGTATCTTTCAACAGAGATGTCCACATAAAGAAAATAGGTAAGTTCTCATTAAAATTACTTGACAATATGCTTGAAAACTACCTTTAAGGTGATTGTAATCTTGGTTGTTAAACATAGTTATCAACTTTATATATGAACGACAAAATATACAAGGACTCAGAAAAAACTTCTGGCTTCAAACGTCGAAAATACACGATCTAAACAGGCATGCCATTCATTCAAGGTTTCGAGAATGAAAGTTTTGGCTTCAAGAGCCACTGTACTGGGACCATTGAACCTGGAGAAATCGAGCTACGACCCCCAGATCCGGACTTTACGGCCTCTGAACTTAGAGCGGATGGTATATTTGCATGGCCTTGGCCTATACTTGCGGCAATTACAGTCAAAGTTGTTTCTTCCTTATGTACGGAGCACGTATTATTTATATTATAAAAATACTCATATATAAATTATCAAAGCGATAATGTCTCATGGAGAAATTTAACGAGAAAACAACAGAATATTTGGTACGTATTGAAATGATACACTTTCTTACCCTTCCGTTCAAGTCTCTCAGCAGTTTCCATCACACTACGGTTTACTCAAACTATCCGCATGGCTTATACTTGCGGCAATTAGAGCCAAATTTGTTTCTTCCTGATGTATGGAACATGCATTCTTTATATTATAAAAATACTCACATATAAATTATCAAAGCGATAATGTCTTATGAAGAAATTCATTGAAAATAGTGTATCGGAAAATACACTAAAACAACAGAATGTTTGGTACGCATTTAAATGATACGCTTTCTTACCCTTTCGTTCAAGTCTCTCAGCAGTTTTCATTTCACACTACGGTTTACTCAAACCTGAGGCTTAATTCATAATGTCTCAATGGACCGCCAAACAGGGTACGAAATTGAGATCCACAATACATGTTACCTTATCAAACTTTCACGTGAACTAAGATGGACACATTGATATAATCCAAATCCAATTAATCATATATAAAATAAAGGTTTTTGCCGGCCTCAAATACACTCCCCCCGGAGTCTACTCCAGTCGAATAGAACAATTACCTAATTTTGGTACATTTTACGATCATGGAAGACGAATCATTTCTCCGTGTACTTACTTTTTTGTGAAAATATTACCTCGTATCAGAAGAGGAAAGAAATGTGTGTGAAATCAGGCTCTGGTTGTTTGTCTAACGTATTGGTTGAATTTTGTGCCTAATTGAGCTGATCATGATTTTTTCGCGAGCGGGAAGTTTGAATTTACTACTTATAATGTGGACAACGAATATTTATTTATCATTTATGAGTTATTTCTGGAGGATTCTGTTATATTCAATATGTTTCGCGTGAAATTTGTGTAAAGAAACATGCGCTGTAGTGCCTCTTTCTCACCCTCTCCATTCGCAACATACTGCTCTTCCTGCAATCACCCATGCCATTTATGAGCCTTCTCAAGACAGTGCGCTCGCATCCAAGTGAGCTGCGTTACGCATAGCACGTTCCACTGGCGACGACAAAACCGGAGCCTCTGATCCATTTCTCACACGACGTGATTCGAACACCCGAACACCGTTGTCATCGACTCGCAAATAACGCTTCGACAGAAGTCGCCGATGGGCTCGGTCAGGACCCGTGGCGTTATCGCTTTTTTGCCCCTCGTTACAGAGTGAATGTTGTGTTAGCGCGATTACAGATGTGAGTGGTGTAACTGGAGCAGGAACGTGATCGCAGCCGCATTAACGCCTTCTGTCAATGATACCGGGCTCAGTGCACTCATAGAGACGATTTATTGGCACTCTCCAACTGAGTGCAATTTCAAACGTCATATTGAGAGTCTCGTTTGAACTGTATTGAAGAGAGAGGAACTGAGTCACAATTGGGGGGGGGGGGTGCGTTGGGAGTAAATTTATATTATACACTGTAGTGTTTATACATAGTGTTTATATATAGTGGTTATAGTATGTTATACACATCTCAGTTCACTTGAAAGTTTGATAAAGTATCACATGTATTGTGTGGATCTCAATTTCGTACACTGTCTGGTGGTCCATTGAGACATTATGAATCAAGCCTCAGGTTTGAGTCAACCGTAGTGTGAACTGAAAACTGTTGAGAGACTTGAACGAAAGGGTAAGAAAGTGTATCATTTCAATACGTACCAAATATTCTGTTGTTTTTTCGATGAATTTCTTTATAAGACATTATCGCTTTGATAATTTATATATGAGTATTTTTATAATATAAAGAATACGTGCTCCATACATATTTATACAAAGGTATGGTAATATCTACCATAAGTCTATACTTGATTGCATACATAAAAACACCTATCAGCATAGGAAAACTAATGACACATATTTTGGTGCTATTATGAGCCAGAAGTTATGGTTCCTTGTTGAAAATTTAGTCCATTTGTACCTCACCTAATACAAAAGAACCGAGTAGCACATTCTGGAGTAAAAATGAATAAAATTTTACACAAAAGCTCGCGTACGTTAACATGAAATCGCGAAGTTCCGCAAAATGCAAGCAATGCATATATTATGTGGTTCAAAGTATAAAAGTCAACGACCATTTTGACAATTATAGAAAAAGCTTACATCGAGAGGTATAGTTGTAGATTTTTACTTTAAAATATAATGGACATTTTGGAACTTTCTAATGGAGATTGTTCCTTTTTTTCATACAAATGTTTGACTGTCATCGGATGAATTTTCAAATGAATCATTGACTATACTTTTAAGATACATTGAAAAAGTTTTATAAGATGTGAAGGACACTTAAACGTTGGTATAAAGAAAGGAACAAACTGAAAAAAATGGTTCTTAAAATTAGTTAGTGATTCATTTGGAAAAATATAGCCAATGTCTCAAGAAAATCCTCAAGGACAAACAGTACGTATTATTATTTGAGGCTATTTGTTCATTCTGCGGATTGGCGGTCGATCTCATTAGACTAACGTGCGTCGAAACAAAAGGTGGAAAATATGAAGTGGTTGATTGAATGAGGACGGACAAAGACGGGCAAAAGCGTTGGTTGATCTGTTTGCCAAACGGTGCAAAAAAATTTACTCGATCGTCAGTGGGTTTAGGTCGATTACCTACGTATGAAACTGAGCACTCACACTCACATAGCATATAATTTTGCTCTCCTTGAGGCAGAAACTGTCGGTCGATACCTAAATGAACTTGAGCGTTTGATGTGATACCAGCGCATTGCATTTAAATGCAACACAGCTCTCTACATTGTCTCATTTCCTGACATTCAATTGCCGCACCTCACTCATTGATTGATCGGATTTTATGTCGAGAATTCTTTTTCCGCTACATGTTTTCAGGGCGCAAAAAAGAGGTTGTATTCGAAATAATACATACAACGCTATAGAATAATGGAATCGTTTTACTGAAATGTGCGTTATCATTCCTTTCATTGCTGTAAACTCTTTGACCCTTAAAATGGTCATACTTTGTCAAAGTACGTTCTACCGTTTTACAGGACCAATTCCCATTGTTTTTACGGTCATCGGTAGGAGAGCCCACATTATTCAGAGTTTGGAAATATGACCCAGGTTTTTATACGATAGGATTAACTCATGAATTCTCCCAATTAACGCTGTTTTTCGTTTTTTGTCACAGTTTGTTCCAAAGATCCAATATCAGCCCAATTTTCATGATTTTTACCACTATCGATAGGAGATAGTGCCTAGATGAGCCCGCTCTATTTAGATTAACTCATGGGGGCCCGCAAAGAAAACCTTAAACACCCTCTGAGGGTTGGGCCGCATAGCGGTCAGGAGGCTTAGTTGTCGAGGAACTGTGAACTAGGTGTTGTGCGTCACTACCTGCCATTATTGGTCACGCGAGTGTTCAGTGTAGCACACGTTCAGTTTAAAGATTCAAAAGAAAATATGAGTTAGGTCAGTATACAATTTAATATCAGACCAAAAGTACCTGAATGCCTACACTGTATCAACCCTTTATTGGGAAATATTCTCTAAATTTTGACATTTTATTCTAATGACAAGAATCGTTATTCTTAGGCCCCTAGATTCCCATTTAATAAGCGAAAAAGTCTCACTGACTGCTGGATTGCATTTAGCAAAAAAGAACCAGAGTGATTACAGTGCTGTAAAAATGTTGCTCCTTCAAAATTATCGAAAAAATCTCCCTGAATAGCAAATTGTTTTTTCTTCCACCAAAAACGTTTTAATTTTTAAGCAAAATAATTGTGTCAATTTGAACACTGTACATCTATTAAGTATTTTTAAAATAAAAGAAGAAGTTGCACACATTTGCAAACACTGTAATCGTGCTGGTTCCTTCTTGCTAAATGCGATCCACCTAATGGCGCACTTACCAGGGAAGATTTTTTTCCGCCGATGAAATGTATATAAGTGTGGCAACATGAAATAAGATTCATGCGAACATAACGACCTACACCAGAGCCTGGTGGATGCTGGATCTGAACTGCGATCGGTTTATCGAGAGCTGCGTAGCTGCGTGGGTGAAATTATGTTAAAAGCGAGCCGGGCTTCTGCATACTTGTTTATAATGCAAACACCCAGTTGCGTCATACGGCCCGCAGGATTTCCGTTCTTCTCCCATCAGCCATCCGCGGTACCTTCCACCTTCGAAATTAGGTAATCGCGCCTTGGTATATTTCTTTTCGACTCCAGTTGCCGTGGCGTCGCGCCAAACTGTCACAATAAATGATCTAGAGACCCAGTTATCTATGATCGAAAGTCTGGCGCGAACGGCACGTGATTTTCTTTTCGCACGAATATCTCATACGGTTCCGCCTCCGCACATGTGCAAATAGGCAGGATGTATAAAACAATAACGAAACAGGTTTTTTTTATTTACTTGAGAGATGAGGACATAAAAATATATTTCGAAATGTTAGTCATCTCAAAAAATTACACTTTCTGAAAATGCACGCGACAAAAGCCGATAGAAAGCGCCTCGATAAGTCGAAAATTTAAATATTCCTTGCTGTTCATTTATCGCATTTTAAAACAACACTTTCGTCAAGTAATCATAATTCGCACCATCTGTTTGACTTCGAAAGTTTTTTTATAAAGGCTCGTGAGAGGCCGTGTGAACAAATATAGATCTCGTACAAACGTCCAATATTTTCGTCTATAAATGCTGTAGGTGACAATTATTACCTGCAGAAATGAGCTCGGATGTTCAGATTTATAATTTTTCCAAGCCGCCACTTTTTAAAACGAGGAGCTCTAGGTTCCGGGCCAATTACTTATATACTTATTACTTAATTACTTATATTTGGGGGAAATCACAGAATTTCCCCCGAAAATGCAAGTATTGAGGGAAAAAATTATAAAATGCAATTCCACAAGTAGGTACTTTTGTCAAGTATGCTGAGCCTCCCTTCATTTACTCAAAAAGAGAGAAGGCTAGAAAAAGTGTACAAATTCTTCAGTGCGTTGTCGTAGATTACCCTATTTAAAGGCTCAAGTCGGAATTTGGTTGAACTTAAACCTAATAAATTTGAGGTAGGATTTTTCGTTGAAATTTAATCGATTAAGCAGACCTCTTGAAATAAGGAAATAAGCCGCGACGTGCACACATGTTACATCAGTATTCGGTATGAGCACACATAAAGGATTTCAATCGCTGTGAGAGCGATTTTCATCATGGGAAAACCTAAAATTATCTCTTTTAATTATACGTCAAACTCATCCTCTTGAATGTTAAAAATCTCTTAGCATCAAACTTTTCACCGACACGTTGTTCTCGACACGATTCAATGAGACATGGACCAAATTTTGGTTGACAATTTTTCTCGGTGGACAAATTTTCATCATTTCAATTAAAAATTGTTGCCACTCCAAACACTTGAATGCATTAAAATGCATTATGATCCTCTCAAGAACGCACAGGTGTAAACGTAAACGAAACAACACCGATTGAAAGTTCGAAATCGAGCGAGAAAGAGCCGGCAGCAATCGGATGTCAGCAAAAATAGGCGCCCACTTTGGGTAGCAGCGCATGGCGCTAATGATCTGGCAAAACTTCCTGCTCATGCATAGAGTTGAAAAATGCAACTCTGCCCGACGCTTTCGGTTGCATAATTTGACAGGTGTAAAAGAATCATCTCTGACAACGAATGCGAATCATTTTTTACACCCAACCAAGTACGGAGACACTGCAATGTTTGCTCAATGCAGCCAATCAAAAGTGATGGTTGTCTCACCGGACGCTGCCAAACTGACGTATGAGGCTTCGAGCTAATCAGATGATGAGATAGGAAATCGACATTTTTCTGCATGATTTTACAGATTCAGTCGCAGCACATTTGCGTACAAATTTCATGGTTAGTGCAAGTGAACGTCTGTCTATGGTAAACAAAGGGGGTTGGGTTCCAACTGGAGTGGAAAGTAAGCACGCTCTTCAAACCAAAACAAGGTGTAAACATTACGGATTGCGGCCAGTGGGGAAGAGTAAGTACTCTCTAGTCACTGACTTCTACATAAGGATTGTGTGACGCAATAGAAGAACCCTTGTTGTCGAATATCACGTAGAAAATAACCAGAAGTAAGTTTTTTTTAATCCTGCTGCATAAACTTTCCCAGAATCATTGCAATTTTTTTTCTTTACTACTTAATGTATGAAGATGAACTATACGAGTATTAATACATTTAACAGTACATGCAGAGATGTAAAATTGATGTGACGTGTCGGCAAATCCGCAATACCACCTGTTCATATCACACTTTTTGCGGTATAATCTGAATTTTCAAAATAATTCCATTTTAAATTAAAGTAAAAGCAACACTCAGAAGTTCTAAACATTTCTTCTCGGATCACGTTTTATTAAAACAAGAGCTGGGTAATATATGACATCTTATTTCATGGTTCTCGACTAGGTGATTAAAGGGAGCAGCGTAAAGGCAGGGTAAAAAACTATTAAATGACAGGCATTAGGCGATGGTACTAAGTAAATGAAATGAAAACCACACGTTGGTATACACGGTGCATTGAAGCGAAGTTTAATAAATATTCTGACTATGTGAAATACACTGAATGGGAACAAGCGCATCTGAAGAAGTAAATAGATTAAATTAGACAATCCTCGTCGAATGTATTACATTCAGTTATTACATTTAACATTGTTAATGGTAAGTTTTACACATGTGTCGATGAATAGTGACACTAAGAAAGATAGTATTTTTTGGGTAAAATTGGCAACATGAAAAAGGGCTGACGAAGAGTGACGCATTCTTGCAATAATATGAGTGTTTTCTTTTTCCAATTTTGGCTAAATCACGCCCAGACACGGTTCGTCGCTTCATGCTGGCCAACATAACCTTATTAGAAAACGGATTTCCCGAGTCTCCTCTGACGTTAGAGCGTTACATTGCATCAACGTCTGATTTATTTATAGAAATTTTCTGATTTAAATAACCGCCTGATTGTTACTTAAAATCGCGATTCACACCTTTGTTGATCTCTTCCCGTCGTATTTCAGCAAAATATCTCCATAAAAAACCCGATTTTTTTCAAGTTGTTTTCTCAGCGTTTCCTTGATTTTTTCAAGTGGGGGAGAGGTTAGGCCAGTATTACATAATTCTGAAGGGGGTGTGGGGATGCGTTACGGGTGCGTTACAAGTGGAAAGGGGGATTTAAAAATGCGTTACGTAATATTTGAACGACCCCTTAACCTCAGTGGGGTTCGGGGTCTCTCCTGTGCCCCATCAGATAAGCATTTGGGACGACGCAACGGGACCCTGACCCTAAAATTCAGATGCCATGCGGTCGATTACACCCATGAAAACATATTTTACGTCTATTCAGAATCCTCTTCGTATTAAGGTAATACATGTTTATATTACACTGACGATTCATCTATGATATCGATAGTTACAGGAGAGTTATTTTGATAGCAAGAACTGTTTTTTACGCTTATTGAAGTCATAACCGAATTTCAATGACATCATTCGTAAACTTTGGACCTCATTCAAAAAGATTCATACGCATACTATAATAGACCTGAGAAGATATTCAAGATCAACTAACCGTAGAGGACAATTGGCACGCATTCTATCAACCTTCACAAACAGCGGAATCTATTTGGCGACACGAGTCACTATTGAAATGTCATGGAAAAAATGACCAGAAACAGGAATTAAACTCGAAGAATTTGCATCCTGAAAAGTGGCGCAAATTAATGTGATGGTATCTTAAGATACCTATATATGGTGAGTTTCATCCGGCTCTCTCCGGCAAAGGGAGGACAATTTTCGTTAAAATAGTCGTTTGCTGACACTAAAAGAAAAATGATACAGTCTGGAGGTGAAACACAGAGTTACGCACGTCTTGAGTTGATTCTTGGTTCTATACTATTCTTTGTGCAAAATCAACTCTGAAGTCCACCTAATTTGAGTGAAATTTTGTTTCCTTCCCATATCTTACGAATGTAACCCGACAACACAAATGTTTTCAGAGCACGCACTGATACCAAGAATTGCCAATATTTTAGTGTATGATACACTGGAAAAAAGCCTCTTGGATCCAGAGTCCAGACGCTCAACAAATTTGACAGGAAAAAATATCCTTGATTAGATCGGATTTTTGCCTGAATTGTGAGTCACTTGATTCCATCTTTATGCATGTGCGAAAAGGTATAAAGCAAATTCTCGCGGTCACAAATCATTCACTTTCATCAACTTCAGGTTCGCCTTCAATTTTGTCGTATAGGCAACAATCACATCGGGGAGCGCGAACTACTAAGCCTCTTAATTTATGCAGATTTCCTTTTGATACGAGCGAAACTCTGATTGAATCAAAATCATTCTTTCTCGTCAAATTTGTTAAGAGTGTGAACTCTGGATCCAAGATAATTTCTTTCCAATGCAACCTAACACCATTTTATCACATTTAATTTAAGGGAAATGTAAGAGTGTGCCCTTTTTCATTCATTGAGACTTCTAAGATTAAGTTTTCCAAGAATTGCATTTTGCAAATTTAATATTTCAATATTTCAAGAGAAAAACCGCCTTGCATTGTTGCCGTGTTGGGTCAACAAGTTGGGGGTTTTAATCCAGTTTCATAGGGGCGCATACGGTCACCAGCCGAGCCATTATCAGAGAAGAATGAAATATCTCAAGCATGTTGGCGAAAGTTGCCTTCCCTTACAAAAATGTCACCATTTTTTCCATTCCGAGGGTGGCCGAGGGACCCGTGTCCATAACCTCCTTATAAGGTACTCTACACGCAAAAAAAAAGGTAGAAATTGTTGGAATTGTTGGTCAAAATAGCAAGTGAGAAAGCGTGATTTTCGCACCGGGATTTTTAACAGTGAACTATTATTGCTAGTGCCTTCACCACTTTCAGTGGTGTTCCATATGAACCACTAATTGGTTTTAAAGCCATGGCTTTTTCTCAGTGAAGAAGGAAGTCGAGTGCGGTATGGCAACGTCGGGCGGGAACGTTTCAACCGGAGTCGAACCTCGCGAACTCCGGATAAGGCGAATCGGAACACCCTGAAAACGGAATCGGATTATGCAAGGAGCACGCTCGCGACCTTGACTCCGCTCACGGGAGCGCCACGCCGCGCCGCGCCGTTCCTCAAAGCCCGCACGAGCGGGAGCGCATCGTCCGGCCTAAAGGCCCTTTTCCCGGATCAAAGGTCCCCAGTCCCCGATGCCGACTCACCAGTGGCGATCAAGCAAACTGGCAACACTCTTTTTCCTCTGTTTAAATATATTACAAAAATCGATTTTAGATGAGGCAAGCTGCCCCACCAAGAATCGATTGTTATACGTAAATTTAAATGGAAAAAACAGTGTTGCCAACTTTTAAGAATCGGCACAGCGGTTTATCAGCTCAAAATTACCCGCCAATTATCGTCGATGGTTTTTCAAAGTGTCTCACAGGAAAAAAAAAAAAAAAAAAAAAAAAAAAAAAAAAAAACATTGGATCGAGAGTCCAGACTCTTGAAAACACTGACAAGAAAAAATACTCTTGATTCAATCAGATTTTAGCTTAGATCAAAAGGAAATCCGCTCAAATTAAGAGGCTTGGTTCTTGATTTAAGCTAAAATCCGATTGAATCAAGAGTATTTTTTCTTGTCGATGTTTTTAAGAGTCCGGACTCTGGATCCAATGTGTTTTTTCCCAGTGCTAGTGTTTTCGCTGTGGATTGCATACCCCGCCTTTGAAATGAATGTTCCGTATATTTTTAAAAATTTCACCAACTTTTAAAATTTCAATAAATCTTTCACGGAATTACATCACTTTCTTCCGTTTTGTACACCACTCAGCGGTAGGAGAGTCACAACTTGATCAAATTTAGCGACTTCATATTTCAAAAAGCGAGTAAATCCAAAAGGTGATGCATAAAATATGTTATTTTTTAAAACATTTTTAACTAAAAATCAGTGAATAAACCCATCACGATGAGTAATCTGTAGTGCACTCGTGAATTCTTTGCAGTGTTCCGTATAGATGATGAAAATCCGTGCGTAAATCTACCGGCAACGTAACATAAGGCGAGAGACTTAAACGCTCGGATAAAAAAAGTAGCCAGTAAAAATCGATTAAACTTTGCGATAAGAAACCATCATTTTGGCGTATCCACAAAGTTAAGTATCTGAACAGAGGAACTAACACGCGAGAGACTTAAACGCTCGGATAGGAAAGTACCGATCCTTGGTGACTACATTTTGCAATAAAGGATTATCATTTTTTGCTCATCCATAAAATTAACTATCTGAATAGAGAAATTGATGGCACATATTATATACGCTCTGTTGTATGGCAGTATCTGTGAGGCCACTGAACACATTTCTACCCCCGGTTGTGCGGCCCCTCTTGATAACCCCTAACCGGATATTAGTCCAAAATTGCAGTTTTATCGCCCTCACGATAAGTTTATGTGTCTTGTGCGCTGCGGTGAAGTGATGTAGGTACAGTAGGTTTACGTGAGGCTCTGTTAGGTTTTGCTAGGTAATGGTAGGTTGAGTATTTGTAATTCTGTCACCTTTTCCTGGGAAAGTAAATTTTAGTCGGAATATCCCAAGTAAGTGAAACGTAGGTATGCTCTTGCCAACCCTTTGGCTGAAACGCAGCTTTTTGTTCCCGCCACTAGAGCCGTGACGCGAGATTTGAATTTCAATAATTTTGCAGTCTCGGCTGGAAACAAATTTGACCTTCTGCTGTTGATAAAAATGAGCGAAGAGCCACCTCACTGAATACAAACACGTGTTCAATCAAACGAATTTGTTGGCACTGAATATGTTTATTTTCATCAACATCACTCGGTCATATTTGTTTTCAGCCATGACGGCAGAGTTCTTGAAATTCAAATCAAGCTGGAAATCAAGGTGGCAGGGACAAAAAGCTGCGTTTTGGCCAAGGGGGCTGACAAGAGCACACCTACGTTCTACGTTTCACTTGCCTTGGACATTTTCCGGGAAAGTTCACTTGATTTGAACAATGTACAGAATGTACACCCCTATCCTCGTCCAGCGGAATCCAAATCGGTGAGCTTTTGGCATTGGTGGAATGACGACTGACATGATTTAAGCGATGGAATTGGAGTTGGAGCCGATGAGCCGCGTGACGCTGGGCCGTGCCATGCCGGGACGACGCACGCTGCCATTGGCCGTCGCGCCGCGGTGGCAGAACTCAAGGTTGCCACCGCGAATTTGCGTGGGTGGCGGCCTAACCCGGGCGTCCCGCGAAACGTTCACATTAATGGGCGCTTCTTACTCGTCACTGCCACCTCTCCGCGATCGCCGCGTTGTCGAATCGTTTCCCAGGTGCTTGGAAAGTGCGGAACAAAGAGGTTGTGATGGGTCAGTAGCAAGATGCCCGGATCGTTCACTCGAAAAAAAAGTCGCATGGATCTAGAGTCCAAACTCTTGAAAACATCACCGGAAAAAAAAGTACATTGGATCTAGAGTCCAGACTCTTGAAAACATTGCCAAGAAAAAGGACTCTTGATTTAATCAGATCTAAGCTTAAATCAAAAGGAAATCCGCTCAAATTAAGAGGCTTGGTTCCTGATTTAAGCTTAAATCTGACTGAATCAAGAGTATTTTTTCTTCTCGATGTTTTTAAGGGTCTGGACTCTAGATCCAATGCGTTTTTCTCCAGTGATTGACAAGAAAAACTACTCTTGATTCAATCGGATTTTTGCTTGAATCAAAATGAAATCCGCTTAAAATAAGAGCCTTGGCTCTCGATTTAAGCAAACATTCGTTTTCAAGAGTCTGAACTCTATACCCAAGTGACTTTTTTTTCCAGTGTTTGTTTCATTTGACAAGCGCAGAGGTGATTTTACAAGCTGGCAACACTTGTTTTCACACTGGTTTTTCTTCAATTTAAACCCATTAAAAATATCGATTCAAGTCGAGACAAGCTGCCTCTTAGAGAATCGATTGTTTTACACACAATTAAATGGAGGAAAACAGCGTTGTCAAATGTCAAGAATCGCCACTGGAGACGTGCCCGTGCAAAAAAATAAGTTAACCCACAGGATATTGACAGGACAGACCACTTTGCAAGTGGGCTGTCCACAAATCACAACTGGCACGTAGGGCTAAAGAGGGGAGGGGAGGGTTTGAAGGTGCTTCACATTTGATTACAACAGAGGTGCTTTAGCATCGGAAAAAATAGAAAACTTGGAAAAATTACCTATACCATCAATCATCTCGATAATCGCCTGTCATAATTTGAATCGATGAATTCGAAAAGGCCATTTTCCAAAATTTTAGCAATGAGTCGCCCACTTAAATCTACCCGTAACGCGTTAGTGATACAGCTCCTGGACGATTACTGTACTGGATTTGCTAAGGAGGATCCTTCTCTTGGAATTTACACTTGCTGATAAATTAAAGAAGGGACATCTTTCTGCAGATGGGCTACACTTTGATGATCGGATCATCATTCAATAGGTCAAACTGGAAAGTACATGTACGTCGTGGGAAATCAGCAATCGTAGGCAATCTATGTTAACTCTTGAAATTGCAAGACTTCTTATCGACATAATAAAGGTTTCATTGATGAAGACCTCCAAAGGCACCATCTCGGCTTAGAGCGCCTTCAGATTCCCGTGATACTCTCTGCTTTCCCAAGCAGCTAGTTTAGTTGCCTATTTGAATAAAAACCAACTAAGATCACTCATTTCATTGAGTACACGCACATACTTGCGAGTGACTGTTGGTGTCATGCATTCAAGAGGAAAAAAGGTATCTTCAACTCCAAACATTTATTATAATCATTACTTTCTATCTTGTTTCTAAATGTTTGATTTTTCTATCGAAGATAAATATTGGATAATAAGGAAGGTGTCTGTGGTTGGGGTTAA
This sequence comes from Bemisia tabaci, assembly GCF_918797505.1. NCBI lineage: Eukaryota > Metazoa > Arthropoda > Insecta > Hemiptera > Aleyrodidae > Bemisia > Bemisia tabaci. The sequence continues at coordinate 27,551,839 of NC_092797.1, forward strand.
AGTCCCATCCATAAATTCATACCTCGGAGGTAAACCGGTGCGGGTTGGTTGAATCGTGTCACTGTCACAGGTTATAAAAAAATTGTTACAGTGAATTATAAATTGATTTAGCCGAAAACCAAAAAATCTTATTTAATTGATTTATACATGCTTTTATTTTGAAAAATATTCCAGACGTTGAAAATTTAATGTCTTTATCTCCAATAACTGAGGAAAAAATGAAGGAATACCCACGATTTTACAATCCTACCCCATCGCGCCGTGAATGGTGACTCAATTTGTCGTGATTTCTCCCTCCACTTTCCTCGATTTCACACACCGGTGGGCACTGACACTACATCCCAAAACTAGCTATCTATCGTGCATGTATACCTAATTTAATTATAATTGACTCTCATCAATAACACGGCTCACGGTGAGCATGGATTGGAAACGAGCCAAGATCCAATTTATGGAAGACCACGCAGTACGCATTGTCTTTTTACCCTATTCTTTGGCCTCTCATTTCTACTAATCTCGTTCACGCCCCGAGTTGCTACGCGTGTCAAAGATTTTAATTTCAAAGCGATAAGATAATTTTATAAGACGAATGTCTTTAATTTAGTTGTACTTTTACGTCGTATACCTCAAATTTTGATCGCTTTTATGTTTGTATCTGGGGCAAGAATAATAATCATACCAAATTTCTATACACTTCGATGCTGAAAAAAAGTTGATTCAACTCTTCGTTGAATTGATAGTTCTCAGTTGAGGCTTATTTTATACGTGCTTTACGGCAAAAAAGTACTGATAAAACTCTAGTGCAGTCAGTTTGATATATCAAAGAAAAATCTCCCGTTGGCCCCATTAATTCATTCCGGTATAAATCGATACTTCACGATTTACCCTCTGTAAAACTGGTCTGTTTGGTTTGCACCTAAAAGGACGGAAAATTTATAGTTTATCCAAATATCTGGTAGAGCCATTTCCGCTTATTTTTTGCTGCTATAGCCAAAAATTACCTAAGTATTCTTCTATCAATCACTAGTTTCCTGTGAATCAAATTTTTTCAAAACCACATTTTATGGCAAACAATTTTTTTTCCCACTCCGGAAACTTATGGATGATGGGAAAAATTAAGGTCATTCTCCAACTAAATAGATAAAATTACAGATAGGATTCTCCTACACTGGAAAAAAACACATTGGATCTAGAACCCAGACTCTTAAAAACATCGACATGAAAAAATACTCTTGATTCAATCGGAGTTTTGCTTGAATCAAGAACCAAGCCTCTTAATTTGAGTGGATTTCCTTTTGATTTTAGCTTAAATCTGATTGAATGAAGAGTATTTTTTCTTGTCAATGTTTTCAAGAGTCTGGGCTCTAGATCCAATGTGTTTTTTTTTTTTTTTTTTTTTTTTTTTTTTTTTTCAGTGTATCAGATTCCAGTTCTCAAATTCAAATTTCAATTTTCTTGTTTAAAAAAAAAACATGTTTTTTTCAGATCTATGCGTTCACCAAACTTTTTGAGAACGTTTGAACTTTTCAAAGTAAACTGATGGTTTAATTTGGCTGTTGACAGGTCACCCGGATGCTCCTAGCGTTGTAGGGGCGCTCGCGGGCGATGGAGAGGGGCACCTGGTGCCGACGGCGGTGCGGCGGGAGGGCCCCAGCCGGCTGTCCCGGCGGGAGCTGGCCAAGGAGGCCGAGAAGGTCCTCAAGCAGGCCGAGAGCGTCGTCTGCGTCCCCATCTCCGAGTCGGGGGCCATCATCGAAGAGAAGCCCAGCAGACCCACTAGAAATCATATCCCTCATAGGTCCAACTTGACAAGGAGGTCCAGTTTTGGAGGCTCCGACAACAAGCATGAGCTTTCCAGCAAAAAGCAAGGTAACTTTTTTTATGTAAATTCTGCAGTAAATTGGAATGAATTTTGCAATTAGGTACTGCAATTACTAGCTCCTACGTGAGGAAAACATATTTCTATTGGGGAACTAATGGTACATACGCTGTTTCTAAATTGAGCCAAAAATTCTAGTTCCAAATTGCAAATAGTAGCTGAATTGTGCCACGAGGGGCAAGACACGCTTAGGCGATGTCAGAATAAATGGACTGCATTTTGCAATTAGGAACTATAAATTCCGGCCCGGTTTAAAACAACTTATGTGCTATTATTTCTCCTATGGACATAAGTGCTTTTTCAGATGGGCCAGAATTTATAGTTCAAATTGCAAAATGCAGTCCAAATAGCGTTCAAAAAACTAATTGTATATACATTGAGAGTTTTGAGAAAAAACCTACTGCAATCGTGTAGGGATCCTAAAATATGCGACGTGAGTATGCATATAAAATTGGAAATTTCATATACATTTAAAATTTACTGATTTTTTTTATATATAAAAACATTTGATCAATCATCATTCGAGTTATTTTTTATAATTAGTCATTGATGATATCCTTAAATCTTCACGGCAAAATTAAATCGCTGATTTAACAATTCAATTGCTAAAAAAAGTGACTGCAATATTTCAACGTAGATTTCACAACAAAAAAATGCGACTTTAACCACTATTGTAAGCTAAAGTAACATTTTTTTGTTGTAAAATCTACATTGAAACATTGCAGTCACTTTTTTTAGCAATTGAATTGTGTAATCAGCAATTTAATTTTGTCCGCGTCTACCATACTTTCCGTGGAACATTTAAAACATATCCTTCGTGCTTTCTTTTTGTGCAGGAAAACCGAACCTAATTTCGTCGGTCTTCAACTCGCTGGATCGATCGAAAAGCAAGAAGAAGACCGAAGCATGTGAGAACGAAGACTACCGGTACAATCTGCGACGGAGCAGCCTCCACGACGACACGGGGACCAACAGCCTCCCGCGGAGCACCCAAAACCGCTCGAGAACCCGAATCGGGCGCAGTGTGAGCGACGCCGGAAGCCGGAAGCCCCTCGACCGGAAACCGGAAGAGAAGAAAACCATCTCGATATTCGCCACCCTGGACCGCCTACGCAACCCGAACAGAAAAGCGAAACCGCATTACGCGGGCTCCAAATCCGACGTCGAGGTCAGGAACGTGGCCAATCGGAACGGTGACGTCATCGACTACTCGCGCACGAACCACGTGCAGAGGAACCCCTCGCCGGTGGTGGCGCCGCGGCGGAAGAAGAAGCAACTATCGCCCATCATAGAGATCACCCCCCGGGAGGACTACTTCGAGTCGTCGTCGGAGAAGCACCAGCCGCACAGTCTGGGGGGCGGCGAGTACGAGAGCCTGGGCCGAAGGCCGCGGGACGAGGTGGACCCGCCGGTGAGGAAGCAGCACTACAGCCTCGGCGGAGGAGACTACGAGAGCACCGAGCGGAAGCCGAAAGCGGCCGGACCGCGCTACGCGGAATTGACGGACGACGATAGCGACATTGGCGGAAAAATTTTAGCGACGCCTTCGCCGACCCGAGCGCCGACGATCGACAAATTGATTCAGAAGTTGAGCGAGGAGCGACGCAATAGAGCGGCGAGCAAAGCGGCTGCGAGCTCGAGCCCACTTGTCGAGCCGGACGAGGGCCGCCAACATAACGACAACAAACCGTTCTCGTACACGGAGCCGCCCACCAAGGCTGACGCGGACGGAGGACATGTAATCTACGCCCAAGTCGTCGCGAGCGGAGGCGTCGACGGCAAACCCGCGGCAAAACAAACCGTGCACGCGACAGTCAGTCCGAATCGACTGCTCGACGACGAGCGGAGCCGCGCCATGGGCCAGGACCGTGCGTCACCCACCTCGCGCATCCCCGAACCGGAGAAGATCCTCAACCTCATCCGCGCCCAGAGCAAGCCCGTCCCCCTCGAGCCGGAGCACTACAAGCCCAAGACCGAGACCTTCATCAGGATCGAGCGGGACGACCCCTTCGGCACCCGCGGACGCGGCGACGGCATGGAGCTCAACGGCCGGCGCAACTCCTCCTTCGACCGGGACGACCTCACCGTCTTCCGCGAGAAGTACGGCTCCCTCCTGGACAAGCGCTCGCCGAGCCTCAACGAGACCGACATCGGGTGGTACAGCACCCCCGCCCGGAACCTCAGCCACCGGCGGAACCTCCTCGAGTCGAAGATCGAGGACAAGCAGCGCCGGCTCACCCTCACGGCAGGCCAGCTCAACCTCAACAACCAGAAAAACAACAAGCTCAGCGAGCTTCTGGACGACACCTCCGATCTGACCAAGAACCGGTATTTCGAAACGAAGATGGTCCACGAGTCCAGCGAGCAGAGGCGGCATTCCCTGAAGAAGGATGTCTCCGACTCGGGCGTGGAGCTGAGCGACTACCGGAAGGAGTCGCTGAACGGCTACGCTCGGAAGATCGAGCCACCCCCAAGGGCGAAGCTGGAGAACAAGGCGCTGTACCACCAGAGGGTGGTGTCGACAAGGACCCATTCGGAGGTGCCCAAGGTGGAGCGGCCGCCGCGGAGCAAGCTGTCGAGCAAGAGCTTCTCGGCGACGAAGACGGTGCAGGAGAAGAAGCGCGAGGCGGTGCCGAGTGGCGCCACGCTGGTGCGGCGCTACAGCCAGAACGAGACGACGCGCTACCGGATCGAGCCGAAGACGGCGCCCGGGGCCCTGGCGGCGCCGGAGAAGAAGCTCACCAAGATGGAGAAAGTGAAACAGTTTTTCGGTGTGAACGCGAAGAAGAAGCGGGGCCCGGAAGAGGTGGTCGTGCAGCGGTACCGGGAGTACAAGGGCAGTGATACCGATGACCCATCGTCGTCCGAGATTCGTCGCCGCGCATCCACTCAAGATTCGGATAACCCTACTTACGAGGTAAGCACCACCTAATATTTCCATTGTTTTACCCAACTTTGGGCCATTTCCATTATTTTGCTAGCAACGCAGCGTATCCAATAGGAAAGGGGGGGGGGGGCTTGTAGTAAACAACCCCCCCCCCCCCTGTAACAGGTCTTGCAAAATGTATTTACAAGTCGATGGTAAAGGATAGATGCCGTCGCGTCTATCTGCACGATGACAATTTTGTAGGACGAGGAGAAAATTTCGCCATTTTTGTAAGGGTTAAATTTGCAATTTTTCATGCATTACAGCGTCATTACAACGTTCCCTTGAAGAATTGGAAAAAAAACTATAAACATCAGCTTGCGTGTTTTGCATTGTAGAATGCGACGAAGTCGCCGACTCTTTTTTGCCAAAATTTTCCGGTAGGCTGCAACTGATAACCCGATTTACAACACATATGACCACCCCCCCCCCCCTCCCACAAACGTATAACGAACCCCTTTTCCTGATCCATGGTTGAAAAGTTCATCAGAATGGCTTCGGTCGAAAACTTAGAGAAGAGATTTACCTCTGCATCCAACAGATACGAATTTTCAATCAGAGCATCCCCATTTAATATCATCCATGTGACGAAACCCCCAGGCAAATGAGTTGACGTGTGGGGCATATTTTCCTCTAGGATAGAAAAAAAAGAGCGAATAGAGTGCATGGCAACATGATATACCCATCGATGATGTCTCTCATACATAAATGGCGTGTTTCTACAAAAAATGCATACTTAGTGGTCCTTGATTTGTCGGAATTTTGTAAGAGGTTCCGGGAGAAGAGAACTCGGAGCTCTACCAAAATATTTGAAAAAAAGTAATTATATAAAAGTAAAAGTAAGTAAGTTATAAAAGTAATTATAGTAGTTTATATTTTTTTCAAATGAATTCTTCAAATAATTGAGGGTTGTGAGGACGATGCGTTTAAATGCAGTTCTTTTGTTTTTTTTTTTTTAGATATTAATAATTTCAAGTGAAACTAGTCTTAATGTATATTTTGCGCAAAATTCGCTCTCAATTTCCAATTTTTTAGCATCAAAAAGTCAGTTTGAACTTTCTTTCCGTCATAAGGATCTATGTAATTTCGGAACTTCAAACACGCATTTCTCGAAGTAGCAAAAACTTTACTTATGCGCATTGTCCTCCAAGCCACTCAATTCTCATTTTTTCTGAAAACTCCTTCTAATAAACCCATATGAGCTTTAATTATCGATGAAAATTCGCAGGGCTTCCTTTGATGGGTTAATAGTTCTAGTTATAATTTTCGGAAGTTAAAGTTTTGAGTGTCTGATAGTTCGAATTAGATCACTCTGATTTGTTTTTGGATCTTTTCGTAGTCATGACATCGCCGCTGTTTAAAAAAACTGATCCAGTATTTCGTAACATGGTTTTTTGGTTAGAGTGAATACCACAATAAATCAAACATAATCTCGATGCTTGAGCACATTAGCAAACTGGCTCATTTGAAACTTGCAAAAAAGGAGATCAGATCGTCCCAGTTGCACTCATGTGCCCAACTGCCCACGCCCTAAGTGAGAAAACCCGCGCTGCACGATCGAACCTAATTTCGAAAATTTATTTAACTCGTCGTTGGTGGCAATAGTAATCTTCTAAACCAGATCCGCACAAATTGCTAAGCTGATTAAACTGTCTTATAGATTTTATTGGCGAGGATTTCCTTTATGACGTCACGTGTCAATGCACTATCCCGTGAGGCTATTTTTAAACCCATTTCATTGCCATTTTCCTCTCTTTTTTTATGCTGTTTGCAATTGATTCGAGCTAGAACTGATAGATACGAGTACATTAGCAAACAAATCATATTACTTTATTCGGTTCTCTCTTTTTACTCCTACTTACATTGAGTATAAAGTAGCTAATGACAATAATAGGGTATTGTCTCGAGAACTACGAGCATTTAATGTGAATTCAAATTTTGTTGGGAGTACAATTTTCAACTCGATCACCAAATCAGATGTTTCTAATTCAACAGTTTACTAATAACAAAACTCGTTTCCAGCTATTTTTGGCAGTAGCTTTGCAAAAAGGAACCAAGAGCATTGCAATATTGCTAGGATTGAAGTTTGGGGAAATGACGCGTTAACTAGTCTCCTCCGGTACCTCCACCTCTTCAACCACTCTTCCTGATGTGAGGGCGATGGCTGTGAAGATGAGGCATATTAACGTAAAAGTGCGACTCATAAAGATGCAAAATTAAAATTCGCGAAACGTGATTCATAAAATGCGACCATACGGTGGACGCAGTGCCGTCTGTGGATTTGTGGATAAATTATTAATGGTTAACAAGTCAACAGCGATCTTATCCTCGACACATTTTGCGCGTTGATCAGAGAGCTGTCCTGGGCCTCATCCGGTGAGGAAACGAACCTCGATACGAGACTCTTTAATTTTCGTCCACTTCCCACGGGCAACAATGAGCCTCAATCATGTGGGAGCTGATGTAGGTACTGAACAAGGTGAAGGTCGCTGTCACACCACAGCTCCACTTGAACAGCGCTGACCGAAAGAAGCGTATGTATGTACACTTCTGCGGGACATAGGAAAAGTCTCAAGAGCATTTGCATGTTGTCGACTTTAATTTGACGTAAGAAGTCATCTGTGAAAAAAATGACGAATACATTCTCTTGAAAGTCTGAGAAATTTTAAGATGCAAGTAAATTCCCTGAAAATTTCGAGAAAAAATAATGACAAGTACCTTAGGACGAATTTGGAATGTATTTAGATAAATTTGGCAATGTCTGAACACTAATAAGAAAATTTTGCAGCGTAGATTCGATATATCATGCTAGGTCTTGGATTTTCCTTCAGTATCGTCAACTCTTATTCTGTAGTAGAAGTACAAGAAAATGGATTTGAGTCTTTACTGAATTGTATGTCTTAAAACATGTGTGCGCTTCTATCTCTGTGACAATGGACCACTAGACAAGGTACGAATTTCAGCACTCTGATATATGATCCGTGACCAAAATTTCACGTAGAGCACGATGCGCACAATGGATATTATCGAAATCAACTCCTCACATAACGATATTTAATGATTCTTGATGCGTGAATTCAAACCACCCGCTCATGAAAACTCAATGCTCTACGAGATTCACATCGCGCGCTAAACGTTATCATGACAGTCTCATGCGCGATGTAAAAATCTGGCAACCTCAATCTTGACGCTTTGGCTCAGCTATAGCAAATTGCCTATAGTTCGAACAACACATGGTGGGAAATGGATATTGCTCGATTAAGAAACTTGCTGAGACCGTTGTCGTGCGCGATTTGACTCACGTAGAGCTTTGAGTTTCTTGTGAGCGGGCAGTTCAAATTCCTCGTAACCAATGTGAAATGAAAAGGTTAATATCTTCGTTAGGAGTTGGTTTCAGTAATTTTCGTTGCGCGAATCGTGTTCTACGCGAAATTTTGGTTAAGAAACATGTACCGGAATGCTTAAATTCGTACCTTGTCTAGTGATCCATTTCTCTCGTTCGTTTCCGCTGAGCGTAAGAAAAAACTTGATTTGATAAAATATTTCTTCTGCAATACAACAATTAAGTGGACTCCCTTTCAAAAAAAGGGTGTTGTCTGGGGCGGCAAACATTGCAGAAAATATTAATTTATTATTTTTAAATGACCCTCTGTGAAATAAATACATAAAGTGAAATCGGTCTCCTTGAAGAAAATAGTTTTCTTTGCCTCAAGGAGGACGAACCCAAATATCAATTAGGGCAATTAAATCTCTTTCAGTTGGCCATCAAAGTTAGCTTACCCCCATATATGCAAAAGAAGTTGTCAATGTTTAGAAATTTTCTACATGTTTAAAATTCGCAATAACAAAAGCAACCCTTTATGGATTACACAAAAACAGCACCGATCAAATACGAAAAATATTCTTCCAAACTCACAAAAAGTTCTTAAAGCGCACACAGTCCTTATATCGGTCCCTATGGTAGCCCCGAAACTTCCCCTAGGAAGAGTTGACTCTTGAGGTCATTACTCTCCTCAGGTGAGGAGAGTTAATCTCTGCTCGTAAAAAAATGTGGCAATATGCACCGTCTTCAAATAGTCCGCAACTGTAGAGAAATCTGCAAATCATGATTGAGAGCGATTTATTCAGTGAGTCCTAACTTTCGGAAGTTTTTTTTCAGACTTTGAAATTCCTGTTGAGGTATATTCGCGCACTTTCTATTGTCCTCGCAAAATTATACGCACAGTAGAATGTTAAATGCCAAACTTTTACCGGAACTCTTTATCACATTAAATTGAATCAACAGTCTTTTCCCGTGGTGACCCAGGTGACTCTGTTCAGGTGTATCTCCATTTGGAAAACTGAAAAAGTTTTGTTGCAATCATTATTACTCCCGGCCTTCTGATGACAGGGTCCTGAGTTATTTCAATGATGAAAGAAAAACTTATTTGATCTGACCTTATTTCTCTGATTGTTGAAGAAATACATGAAGAAGCATTTATATGCATAGGTAAACTTATAGAACTTACATAAACATTGGTGCCATCACGGGCTAAAAATGGTAGTGCTTTATTGCAAAGTGCAGTCAACTTTCCTACTCCCGCGTTAAAGTCTTTGTACAGCATTCTCCAAATCTTCGCCGTTCTCCCTCACGCACGTATAGTTTCTATTAAATGTTGTTCAAATTTAGTTAAATTAATAAAAAATATTTAATGTACAGACTAAATCTTTTTCAGAATATTCAAACGTGATTTGTCACGCTTGGGTTTAAAATCCGAGGCCGTGAAAGAGAACTTTGGTTCGAGAGGCTGTTTTTATCTCGTTTACATCGGAGAGGCAACAGAAATGTAAGTCACTGGAAAAAAGTAACTTGTATCTAGAGTCCAGACTCTTAAAAAACTTGATAATAAAAAATACTCTTGATTCAATCGGTCTTTCTGCTTGAATCAAAAGGAAATCCGCCTAAATCAAGAGGCTCGGCTCTTCGATTCAAGCGGGACAAATCTGATTGAATCAAGAGTATTTTTTCTTGTCAATATTATTAAGAGTCTGAACTCTAGTTTCAAGCGAATTTTTTCTCCAGGGTTGGATGTATTTTGCGTATTATTTTTAAATTAAATTGAGTAAGAAAAATTCTTCCGTTAAAATGTAAATATGTATGAATTATTATAAAAAGAGAAATACAAAATGGAAAGTCGGCGGTAGCGATGTAAGACCTGAAGTGTTATCAGGGTAGGTGTGGACGGAATGATATTTTTATGTAAATAGGAGCTTCTGCTCGCTAAAATATTATGAAATAGTGACCAGACTTGACAGAGTCTGCCAATAGGTTGATTCACTCCTTCCTGCAAAACAAATAATCGGACGTGTTCATGGCGAAAGGAACTATGTGCATAGGAATTGCGTGAGACATAGTTCCTTTTAGCATGAATACATCCAAATAATCAACCAGTTCCTTGAACTCAGCATCCCGACGGTCATAACGAGGAAAAGATGCTTTTCCAGATGATCCTTGATTGGAAACGGGTTCATTCTGCGGAGCTTAATCCCTGCTCTGGACTTGACTCAAACCCTAACAGATGACACCGGTCCCTAGTTTCTCCCGGGGCGAACGACTCGCTGCACCGGAGACTCAATTTATGGCATCCATCTGGCCCGGAACGATGCAATAATTGTGCAATCAATTAATTTCTATGCGCATCGCGACAGGGCTCGTTGGTGAGTTACGCGTACGCTGCCGTGCTAAGGAAGAACGCCGTATGAACAATCGGTAGTTGCCAAATTTCCCTTGATAAAACATGTATTTTTGACGATATTCCTGCACATTTTTCTTTGAAATTTTCAGATGTTTTAGATTAAATTGCGTACCAAATGGCCCTAAAATTTTGGTAAGAATTATCAGCATCCTGATACATGTTGCATTCTAAGGAATTTACGCAGATGGCATTGAATCTCATCGAAAAGTTACGCGAGATTAACTCATTCGATGATGTTACACTGATTCTTGATGCGTGAAATTCAATTACCCAGCTCATAAAAACTCTCAATTGAGGCCAAAATGGAGGATAATTCGACATCCCGCGCTATCCTGAGAGTCCACCTCTACCCAAGACAAACTCTTCATCGTAAATATTGGAGGACATACATTAGCAGCGTTGCCGTGCTTTTCATTTTTGAGTCCCCAATAAAGTGTCAACGTATTTGCTCTGCTATCTTGCATACAGAGTTTGTCTTGATGTAGAGGTTTGACTCTCATGATAGCGTGGGATATTCCTCGCACATGTGGCATCAACTTAGAGCTTCTTCTGAGTTGGAAATGATTTCAAGTAAATTCGTGTGCGACCATCGTGTTTCTCCCTAACTTTTGACTAGAAATCAACATGTCTAAATCGTCCAATGTCCTTCACATATTTGGGCAAAATCTCACAATTTTCTCAGTAAATTCAGTCTTAATCGAAGGAAACTTGGCAACATCTGAAGGCTCATACGGCGTTCTTCCTTAGCACGGCAGTAAGGCAACCAGTGGCGTGGCAAGAATCCTTCGCTATCGATATTTCTCCATTTGGAACTATGGTTGAGAATCGATTATTAAGGTAGAGCCTGATAATCGATCCTTTTCCTTTTTTTATGGTGGATCAATCGATTCATCGCAAAGCAAGACACACTAAGATGGCCGAAGAGCCTGATGGCGTCTGGCTGCGATTCGGTATTAATGGCAAAATATGACCGGGTCCGTAATCAAACACCGCCCTGGCGAGAACTTGATGAGCTTCACCAATTGATTTGAGCCGCGCGCTTCATAACACCTGCTCCTACGCACTTGCCCATTACTTGGACCGGAGTCAATATCTAGTGGAGTAGTCTACAATTTTCAGCACGGCAACCCAAATGAGTCAGTTCCGCTGGTCACAGAATTGTGATTTGATGCTTGATTCTTGTAGATAAGCTAAAAATAATAAGATCCATCCACCGAGATATCACACTTTGAAAAGTCGAGTTTTTGACGTCATCCGCCGCGGTAGTGACACCCTTGGTTTCTTCCACCTTACTTTCATCCGAGTTTCAGGTTGAGTAACCAGTGCAAATGTGTGTCTTCCCGAATGATGTGAGCAAGGAGAAAAAAACCAAGGGTGTCACTACCGCGGTGGATGACGTCATAACCCCGATTTTTCAAAGGGCGATATCTTGGTTAATATTGAACGTAGATAGTTGTGATTTGGACAGATCTTATTATTTTTAGCTTATCTACAAGAATTAGCCATCAAAACACGATTCTGTGACCAGTGCAACCGGCCCATTCAGTCAATTTTTTCTAAAAGCATTAGCATTCCTCTGAAGAATCTTATCAAAAGGAGACTCTTATCCCTCTCATGCTGATTGCTGTCATGCTAAAGAAGAACTTTAAGTTCTTTGAGTGTCGCAAGCAGTTAGCAATCACTGAGACAAGCAGCTTCCGCGTTGCTTCCGCCAAATAGCATAACAAGGCACAAGACAAGATATGAATTAGAACACTAAGAAATATGGTACTTCAACGATTTTTCAAACAAAATGTTGTCCGAAAAAAAGTGCACAGGAAAATCTTCCGTTGTAAATTATCCCGAATTAGCTCAGTGCTCGACTCGGCTCGAGCAGACTTCGGTTTGATGTGAGCGCGGGGAGTGTGAATTGACCTCTATAGAGAAATTATTTTCTCACTTAATGGTTTCGGAAAATATCAATTTCGCATCGGTAAAGTGAAGGATTTTTTGGGAAAGAGTTTTAAAAATACGATCACGGCTTAAAACGCCTTCATTTCTCCGCGATGCTCAACGCTTTGCCACCGAGTTGGTTTAGTTGCCTATTCGACCCAATGCATCGTAAAGTTTTTGATATCGCTACATACAGCGAGCGCGCGAGCTGTTTCCATACATTCGATTCGATTTCAATTTAAGATAAAAAATACCTCAAAAAAGTGGTACCTTGTCGGTTCTTTATTTTTGAATGTTATGTTTTTCTACCAATCATCGGTGTCTTGCAAATGATCGGCGAATGAATGGTCAGCGACATATAGCATCTCAAATTCTCAATCATGATGTTTTATTTTCGTAGGTTAAGTACATTTTCGGGCATCTTGTATTATTATGTGAGCTATTTACGCAGAGATATTCTTATTTTTCGCAGCAAATTCCAATTTTTTGCTTCTCACGAAATATACCGAGTAAGATTTCCATTTGACCCAATCAAGAAGCTCCATTGAGTAGTGTGTAAACTAAGAATAAGCTTAGCTTTTCATCATATAATGGGAAACTTTGCCCTGAGCTTTACTTCCAAATTTCCACAAAATATTGTGACATTCTGATCTGACTTTTGATATTATGCTTCATGACTAATCAGAGGCCATCTAAGTCGCTGAACCCTCAAATTAAAAAGATAACTAAAAATGTTTGCGTCATGAAATAAAAAGAGAAGGGGAAGAATAACATAGATGCAATGGAATGTAAAACCCGACAGGCATGTTCAGGTTTAAAGTAGGATTACTTAAAATCATTTGCTAAGAATTACTTTGTTCTAATTCCGATGGTATTTCTGTTGAAAGCTCATCAGAAGTTACAGCAGCCTTCATCCAACCCGGTTCTTTTTTCGGCGTTTTGGGGATGACTATATACATGATATTAGGCTTCCACTTGCTGGTTTGGGTTTCTTTGGACCTAGGGTTACCTTTGGACCTGTTACTTTTTTTGGCAGCAGGCGTCTTCTGTAACTCCAAAGATGACAGCCAACTCAGCCTCAAATACTCGAAAAATCATCATATCCCCAAAATCAAAGGTAAATCACCGAGCATGTCAGGTTGAACGACTCCGATGCTTGACTTACCTAACTTGAGGACCGAGCAAGAGGATATCGGATTAAAGATTGGAGCAGTCTTAAAAATCAGTTGATATTCTGAAATAACATTTGATTTTGAACACGTTACTCACCAATGAATATTCAATCACAATAGCCTTGAAAATGCACCATACACACAATTTCACTGCTTGAAAGTACCTAACACAGTCATAGACTCGAAACAATCTAAAAGTTCAGTTTCATACGATGTCACACTACCCTGATCAAAATTAAAAGTTGCGCACAATTTTTTGCCTTACAATATCCATATTTCACATCGTAGACAATGTCATTAGATTAATTCTGAGAGATTCAGGTTTAATTAAACTATATTCTAAAATTTAAACAAACCTGAAACACTTTACTGATAAATTTAAAGTAGGTAATTGAAAGATGAATAATAATTTGAATAATGATAATTTGAATTTGATAAATGATAATTTTGATTTAGGGTCGAATAAATCTTTAAAACTTAGAGACAGGGGTCTTATCTTTTACAAGGGTTGAAAGAATCCGATAAAATAAATACATTGAAAAAGAATCCTGTAGATTCTGTGAGATAGAAAATTGGCATCCCAGATAGGGACATTCACATGGGCTAGTGTGTGAAGTGGTAATTAAAACCTAGAAAGCGCCATCAGGTGTTACTAAAAATTTGCATGCTGTTCCTCACTGTAAAGGAACCCAAAAGCTTCTGTTTCATTACTTTCATTGACTTACTACCGAGAAATTTTCTCTTAGTTAGTCATATTTTCACGGCAAGATTTGTTATCGCTAAGGTCACTGGATTCCCATTCAATGAGAGAGAGACTGTTGCACAATCTCAGCGACACCTGATGGTGTTTACCAGGTTTTATCTCCTTTTTTTATAAGATGTCAAACTCCCCTAAAATCAAGGGAAAATGAGGCTGCATAGCGTCACAAGCCTCGATTTTCTTGAAAACGAGGAAACCCAGGGGCGCAGGCCAGGAAGCCAGGGATGCGACCGGTGACCGGAGCGGCTGGTGCGCTGGGTTCCCGAGTGGGCAGAAATCCATAGCATAGTTTTTATTCTCAAGAATGTAAATCAGTTATGAAGGTTAACTGTACCAAATACAGACATCCGTTTCATCACCGATTCCACAATAACTGCGTCCACCGATCGCAGCCGTGGTGTAACTGTGCGTAGGACTCCCACCGACCAGGCCGCCGTATGCGTTGAGCAATTCTCATTCCAAGCCTCAAAACATTCAAGGAACTAATGAGCCGATTCCCTTGTTCCTCATTGAACCCATAAAGGTCACCTTACCGCGAAAATTTCCGATTGCCAAGACCGGAAACGAAGGATTTTTGAGGCCCCTTGTCAATGTAAATGAAATACAGTTTTAATTCTTGCAAGTTGGCAACGCTGTTTTTCCTCCCTTTAAATGCATGTAAAACAATCGATACTTGGGTGAGACAGTCTGCCTTACCTAAAATCGATATTTTAAATGGGTTTAAATGGATCAAAAACAGCGTTGCCAACTTGCACAACGCCACTAATGGAAAACAGTGATGGTTTAAATAAAAAAAATTGCGACGACAAAATGAAGAATTATCTGAAACTTTTTTTAAAAAAAAGGAACGTCCCAAAATATCTAATTAGGATTTTCCGTTAGTTACAATGCATGCCTCTATACACCTCATTCGGGCAATTATTCTGATATTTTGACATACTAGCTGATGCTCTTGTCAAGCACCCCTGATCCTTGCAAAAATACATTTTAATTGAACTGCTGTAAGATAAGGATCGTAAATTGAAATCTAAGAGATGAAAACTCCACAAGGTTTTGAAAAAGCTTAGTCTGGCTCTTGATTTAAACCTGGCCGTATTCTAATAAAGGTAAAATACCCTCTAATGATGGTAATGTGTGCTGGAAGGTCAGCGCACATCACTATAAGAAATCCACGGAGTATGGAAAGGATTTCTTCCAAACATGAGACAAAAAGATGAATATATTTTTTTATAATCCACATCTTAATTGGGAAGATTCAAGATATTTTTGCTGCAGAGCTTTGAGCAGATGTGCCCACCGCAGTCGGAACCGACCAACGAGCTAATTCAATCATTTAGAATGACAGAAAGGACGGCTCAATTCGGAGCGACGGCACGGCTTTGAGGTCCGACCAGTTGGTGCATTAATTACGAGCGGTGAGTGCGGGATGAGCGTGCACCAATCACTTTCTGGAGCAACGGTGGGAGGGAAATTAAAACCCCGAAGGATGAAAGCGCCACCATTGATCGCATCCGAGCATTCGTAATTTCACTGGAGTGCATTTCGAGTTTTTTGACAGCCGAAAGCTGTGCCAGTGCGATACAGCAGCGGGGATAGCTCTTAGTTTTGATTAATAAAAAGTGGGCGGAAGCGTTTCGAATTTAGGCGGGCGCCCTCGACTGCTCATCGAAAGATCGAGGTTATTGATTTTCATCCATCTCATGATATCTAGATGTGTAAGTTTTCTCGCACCTAACTGGTGAACGTTTGAATAGATGGTAAGGTTTATTATGATTTGTCTGTTGTATAGCGTTTTCTTCAATAATCCTAAATCGTACCAGAAATTTTGAATCAGTGAGAACGAAAACACACCAACTCGGTGACTCGAAAATGCTCCATTTTCATTAAACACAGTCAATTTTCACGAAGGTCATTGATGTTATAGCCCAACTTACACCTTTAAAGTGTCCCTCAGTACATGTCTTTTGGCACCGAAAATCTTTTCCTTGGACTAACTTCTTCACCTACTAGGCATTTTGTATGTGTCTTAATTATTTTCATTTCTTCGAGTTGGTGTGTTTTGAATCTCGCTGATTCATAGTGGAGGAAAGGAAATTCGCTGTTCATTCGGGGGTTGGAGGACAAGGCACATAAGTGTGACTTTTGCTATTTCAAGAAGTGCGTGTGGGAAGTTTCGAAATCACATGGGTCCTTGTGGCGGAAAGGAAGTACGACCTGACTTTTTGATGCTTAAAAATTGGAATTTGGGTGCGAATGTTTTACAGAGTACGCATTAAAACAAGCTGTACTTGAAATCATTAATATCTCAATTTCTTCAAAACTTGCACTTGCGAGTCTTGTCCTCCAAGCCCTCAATTTTTGAGCTGCAACTATTCAAATTTGATCCTGTCGAACGCGCGACTGACCCATCTTCAAGTTTCCCACGAGTCTTTGATTTCCTGAACATATTTCTGTCTAAGAAATAACCTGCACTCAGTCTGTGTGTGAATAGATTCCAAGTGACACGGAAACTCTTGCACATCGAACACGTAGAAATCAGGGGCAAGTGGCGTTGAGGGCACTGCACTGCCGGTGGTCGGTGGCAAGGGTGCGGGCGCAGCGTAACTGAGCAGCGGCGACTGTCATTGAAGATGAGATTAGGTCTGACAGATGCCAATTACATGTCATCGGAGCCCAAGCACCTCGGCTGACGGCGGCGTGCACA
The DNA here is from genome assembly GCF_918797505.1 of Bemisia tabaci. NCBI lineage: Eukaryota > Metazoa > Arthropoda > Insecta > Hemiptera > Aleyrodidae > Bemisia > Bemisia tabaci. The sequence continues at coordinate 27,568,947 of NC_092797.1, forward strand.
TGCACTCGGCGATCTGAGTGGAGAGACGAGGGGATCGGATCATGCTTGAACTGAATCGGATCATGCTTAAACGGGATCGGATCATGCTTAAACGCATGTTTCAGAGACGGGCTCCGGGCGTCGCCGCGTGGCGTGCGGGTCCAGTGCGTGGGGTCTCTTCAAAGCGGAAAAATTCGGATTCCTGATAGTCGACTGCGCGCATTTTAAAAAGTGGAACGGAGTGATTTTAAGCGTTTTATACGCGGATCATCCACCGAGGAATGGTTGATGAGGTGTGAAGATTTTGGCCTATAAAATCCATCTCAGTGGCTTGGTGTCTCTTCATGTACTTTTTCCCCTTTTTCCCTAAAATTGAAAAACTTTCTAAACTTTTTTTCTGACGCGAGGAAATTCGGATAAATTTTTAAATTGATGAGAACACTCTCAAGATAGGCATTGGCAGATCCAGTAATGTGGTTTAATAATTTTAACTTCCGCAGCCGCGCCGCGCAGACCGCACCGTATTTGGCGCAATGCGTGAAGTATTTACGCAGTCTTGTAGGCGCCATGCGTTTCACGCTGACCGCACTGTGTTTGGCGCAATGCGTGAAGTATTCATGCATTCTTGTAGGCGCTATCCGTTTCACGCTGACCGCAATGACCGCACTGAGTTTGACGCAATGCGTGAAGTATGCATGCAGTCTTGTAGGCGCTAATATGTGTTACATGCCGACCGCCGCGCCGAGGGCTTCTCCTTTTCATCTCAAGTCCTCGTCATCATTGCTCTCTGCGCTGCGCCGTTCCAGGCCAAATTGTGTGTTTGGTTTCTCTCTTCACTCGACTAATTGAAGGTGCTGTCTCTAAGACGACAAAATTAGAAATTACTATATTCTCAGGAAATGAGAGTTTTTGTCGCCTTTTCTAGTTTGTAATTTTTTTTCTGAATCCAATTTTTTTTTTATACCTACATTTAACCTAAATTTTCCGCCACGAGACGCGGCCCATGTGGCCACCCCCTAAATCCGGCCCAGAACTAAAGGATCTTTCGTGGGACCAATAGGATCCCTCCTTATACTTTTTGTCTTCTTTGTCTATCACTTTGTCTACCAATTTCAAAAATCAGCCGGCAGCGTGCATGCATTTTAAAATGCGAGACAGAGTGATCTTCAATGTATATTTGGCTGTTAAATCTGAAAATTTTCAGTTTTTTCTCAACACGTACAAAGTAGTTTGTAGGTGTTGGCGATGTACCAAAATTATATTTTCTTCGGCAAATCGCGTTTTCAAAGAAACTTCTTCTTCTTCTTCTTCTTCTTCTTCTACCTTCTGACTAGGGTCGTGACCCTGTTTGTCTAGCCTCTAAATTAGTACATAAATATGAAAAATAAAATATGATGGCGATGAAGAAACTTCGATTCCTCAAATTCCCCACACGACGGGAGAGATCAGATGGCATTTTCGGATCCAGCGCTAAAAATCCTTAGGAGTCTCTCGTTCTGGTTCTTGTCTCATTTCGGCCGTAGACCTATGTAACTTACGAAGTCGTGAGTAACTGAGCGCAGCGCGCCTGAAGAAGACCCAATATAGGAGAGGTGAATGAATGATCCACGGGCAAAGAGTCGATTCCCTCCCGAAGAGGCTCAATTAAAATGCATTTATTAATGTCTCAATCAATGATTCAATGAGCGCATCTGCATTCAATGCGGCGCTCGCCTCAATCAGGTCTGGTGACGTACAGGTCGGACCTCGACCCGCGGATGTCTCCCGCGCATAATGCACTCCATTTGCAATCGAAGAGCGATGAAAATCGTAACAATAGACGTCGCCAACTTATGTAATTCTTAGAGAAATCCCCTTAATCGCGACTAGCTCATACGAATATGAACATTCGTGTTTTCTAATCCCCTCCTAGTTTTAGTCATGCACCATCCACCAGGATAGCAAAGAAGGACAAGCGGAAATTTTCATGCCCGATGAATATTCCTCGTGTAGATGGGTTGGATGAATACCAGATTTGCGAGATTTTCACATTCACCCGATGAGGATATTTGCTGAGTAAACTAGAAATCATCGTTGCTGAAGTGAATTAATTTGCCACCGAGCAAATATTTACCTCTTTTTGATTAACTGTAATGTTTCTATGCGACAGGGGATCGAGGATGCACTAATAGGAGACGGTTCCTTTAAATCTTGGTTTTTTGGACTAATTTTTAACTTCGTTTTAAAATTCTGTTTATAAGTAATTAAGTTATTTCTATTTGATAATTTATTTACTTACACTCTTTATTGATTATTTTAAGACTATGACTTTTCTTAAATTCTCAAATTGTGATTGGAAAAGCTGAAAATCCACAATATATTAAGAATGACTCATCTTTACCACTTGATAGAAAATGATTATCCGGTCAAAAAAAAAAAAAAAAAAAAAAAAAAAAAAAAAAAAAAAAAAAATGACAGGAAACAAAATACTCTGCGGGATCTTAATCGAAATAAAACTTATAATGAACGAGCTTACTTTTTTTCTACACTATTCATTGGGTGATGCATTCACCCGAGCCATTTTGCTTTTGCAAAAGATTCAAATACTGATGCAAAACCACAGAACAACAACGAACCCGTAATGAACAATTCATCGCCCGATGACAGAGAGATTTAATGTCTTGAAATCTACGCACGGTGTGGGATACATGACGGCACTCACCAGTTTGGCCTCAAATTGCGAAAAGGGCCAGCGATCGATCAAGCTGCTTGTTTACAGAACGCGATAAGGCGCAATTTACACTTAGGCCCCAGCCACCGAACTTGAAAGTTAGATCTGCGCCCATCGATCATAAATTTGTCGCCGGCTCATTACATCGCTCTTCTGACCTAAAGACACACCTCAACGTTTGTATGAGCCCTGTAAAGCATGGAGTTATACGGACAATGAGGCTCGACTCGTAAAGCAGTTACGTCCTTACGTCTGAAGAGGGACGATTACGGCAAACTCGTCTTGCAACTTGCAGGCGCTAAAATGGAAGAGGGTGTGCTGTGCTGTCTGTCGACCGAATCAAATCCTGAATCGCTTTTGCCGGATCGCTCCAGCGGGACGATTATTGAAACTGATGGACAAAGTGATAGACAAAGCAGACATAGGGAGTATGGAGCGATCTTATTGGTTGACATGATTGGTTCTCGAAGACTAAGGAAGAAAATGATGGACTAACTGTCGGGTCTTTAGTGGGTCGCCGTTGGTTAGTATATACCTACCTCCTATGTCCATTGCCACCACCTGCTTCCACCAATAGGATCCCTCCAAATCCCTTTTGTCGTCTTTGTCTATAGCTTTGTCTATCAGTTTCAATAATCGGCCCGTAGGACGGGATTTCCTCGTACTGAAATCGTCACCCTCCGCCTCCGGCCGAGATATCGCAAACGACATGCGGCGTTTCAAAATTTCGGCCGCCAATTTACTTTTATACGAAGAAATTGCTGCTTGAATGTGTTTGAAAATTTCACTGAATTTTATCGGCAGCACAAAGAAAATTCAGTAAAATTCTCGAGCAGCTTCAACTAATAATTTCTCTGTAAAAAAAAAACAAATTTGCGGCGGAACTTTTTCAACGTTGCATGGCGCTTTGGATGCTTTGGCCGGAAGGTGACGAGATGTGATCAGATCTATGGAAAGGGACCTACTCTCTTGGGAGTAAATTCTCCTTTAACTTTTTACAAATGCAAGGAGGAGGAAAATCTAGAAATTTTGGCGCAAGTTTTTTATGTAGCGAAAGAAAATGATTTTCATTTTCCGTAATGGATTACTAAACCAACTAACTAAACTACTTTGACTTAAAAAACAGATTGAAACGATTCATGTTGTATTGTCTGGTGCGGTGCTATGGATGAAAGAACCCGTGCTCCTTCATTCTTCGTCTAGCGTTCAAGTCTCCATGAGAAAAAACTCAAAGCGCCTTCATTTTTTCGGTATGCAATCCGGACATCCACAGAGCTGCTATAGTTGTATCCAACCATTTGGAGCATTATCGGTCGAGTACGCAGATAGAGATACCAACTGAAACATTATGGAGTGTATCGAGAGTTGCTATGAAGTGAACAAACTCAAATCGCCTTCATTTTTTTGGTATGCAATCCGGACGGCCACAGAGCTGGTATAGTTGTATTCAAATATTTTAACCATTATGCGTTAGGTACGCAGGGGTTCGTTCGGTGGGTTGAAATACTACAACTGTATAAGTTAATTTGCGAAAATTTGCACCTTGGCAATTCTTTAATTCCTCTCATTCTTGCTGCAGATATAATGCTGAAAAAATCAGTAGGCTCTCCAATACTGATTTGGGGATTCCAAATGTCAGATTTAAATTGGTGCACCACCATGGGTGAAAGGTTGTACCAAGTATCTCGCAAAATTTCAGTAAGAATGAATAAGATTAGTCGCAAATCCTAGAACCTTGTTAAAGGTCCATTTAGACCCTGCAAGGTGAAAGATGCTCTTTCAAAAGCGTTTGGTTCGGGGATCTGGTCTTTTATCATGAGTCTGCGCACGCACACAATATTTTTGCGATGTACATAATCATGGTTCCGCCAACGTTGTTAACTTAACACGAATCATATATCACTAATTACATCGATTACAATAGTGTAAAAGGACGTCAGGTTGACGTGTCTTCACTCAAACATGTAAATTCTGGACTCTTCAAATGTTACCGAACTGACAACATCACACTGACCACTAGAATTCTGAAGCGAGATGACGCGTGCAATTTTGCGCAATGTTGCTCCAGTAAGGAGTGCATCATTTGCGAACAGATATTTTGCATAACGGGTGCAGTTATGTTTTTTGCTTCCGTATCTGCAAGTCTGATTTCGCATCGAGAGGAGTTGAAGAGGTTCTGCATAAAATAACAATGATGAAAAAGAGACATCACTCGTATTTCAAATGCTAAAGAAATATCTGTTCAAACGACTTACTTTAGAACGGACAGCGTGGGTGACAGATATGATTATGCTTATGTGTATTGAATTTCCTCTTAAATAATAAAATTAGTAGTTAAAAAGGGCATTTCAACCGGAGGAACCTTTCTTTCTTCTTAATTTGATGCATTTTTGAGAAGATGCGTAGTTCCTTGTTTTTAATGCACTTGCAAAACACTGCACTTGCAGCTTGTTGCTGCCTTTGAAGTTACACTGTATTTTGGAGGTATTAAAAGTTGATTTTTTTGTACTTAATTGTGGGGTCACTGAGCCGGAAAATGAAGCTGAAAACAGAATGAACTGGTTATTGGAAGCGGATAAAACGATAGTGAAACGTTGAGACAACGAAAAGAGGGAAAGAGAAGTCTGAAAGTAAATTTGCACATAGCCGAGGTGATGGATTAGGATTCGATCGTGATGTGGTTTTTAGTGCGGGACGCAATACTTTTCCGCACTAAACAGACTGTGTAATAAATTAAACGTACATGAGTGAGTGACTGTACACGTGTGAACTTGTTAAGAAGTGTAAAATTACATATTATGCCTTTTGAATGAAACAATTTCGCAATTGTCCATGTTGATCTGATCGGTGAAAATACCAATCAGTAGTTAAAAGTTATTTGCCGATTTTAGAGCTGCGTAAACAGTAAACATCACGTATTTGCCAATAGTTATTTGCGGATTTTAGGGCTGCGTAAACAGTAAAAATCCTCTTACCGTGATCTATAATGGATCGGTAACAATGGTATCGTAGCAATCAGAATCGGCGTATTAGTTCGGAAATGTTAGCGGTCAGTTATTGACAGATGTCACAGCTGCTGGACGTGGACGCATTGGCAATCCATCGACTGTACTGATTCCTTATAAGATTGATGCAGGCCATAAAGATTCCAAAACCTGTTCCAGGCCTCCATTCAAATGTTTCGAAAGAAAGAATAGAAACCGAAAAAGTTCCTGGGTCTCAGAAGCTTTATTGCTCCTAAGTTCGTGCTCTCTCCATCTGTGCGCGCGGACTGAGATATAATTCAAACTGCGTCCGCCTCGTCGAGCTATTGATTGATAAGGAAATCCACTACTTTGTTAAATAATGGACATGCGTCTCCGATGGTATTTTTCGTAAATACCGACGTTCCACCAAAAAACCGGATGTCGGGGTGAGCATTCTGCACGTATTGGTCCGAAATTAGCATTTGTCACTGCACTTGTTTGGTTGCTCATTTCACTTTCCGAACGCATAATTCAAAAGACCCATGTAGATTTTTCTGTCGAAAAAATGTGCGGATTGTTAAGGATTCTTCGCGGATTTCCAAAATAGTATTTAAATTAAAACGAAACGATAGACGCTCTGCGAAAGTTACTCTGTAGTGTAAAATCATACTGCCGTGATAAAAAAGAATTGCGTATGGACATTCGAGAGTTGCCAAATTTCTTCCATTAAAATGCTCAGTTTGAGGAGTGTTATGAATATTTCTCCTTGAAAGCCGGTAATTTAGATTCCATTACGAATGAAATTATATTAAAAACTCGAAGTAAAACATTCATAAATTTCCCACTTAAATAATTTTATTGGAGGAAATTTGGCAACGTCTGAATGCTCATACGGCGTTTTTGCTTAACAGGGCAGCACAAGAGTAACGCATAACGCCTGCACCTGAGGCGAGACGCGAAGAATATAAATTTCAGTACTCAGGACGGTAGTTTTTTGGCAGGATTGTAAAAGGATATTTAAGTAATCTTTGAACTATTCGGGCATCGTGAATGTCGTCAAGGGTTGTAATAAGTGGCTCAGATGAGATCGCAGTTCAAAGAATTGTTCCATTGGACCCTCCCGGTTGACTAGGTCATACGTAGTGTATAACTAATGTATAGCCACCATCACTTCCACCGTGGTATAAAGTTATGCACGCACATATATTAATGGTTTTTATTTGGAGGGTTTAGAAAATCGTACTTATTACCTTCCCAGTGTTTCAGCTATATTCTAAAATTTCATCCAAATTTATTTTTCTCAACGTCCATTAAAAGAGAATTTTCATTGTTGCATTATAAAATCTATTGGCAAATAAAGGCTGAGAAGAGTGGCTGGAAGCATCGGCCAAAAGTCGTCATCTTCCTAAACTTGCCGGGTAAAATTTGCGGGCAGGATGCACGAGGGCGGAAATGATGAATGATGGCCGTCCGAGTCGTGCAATTTATCATGAAAATTTGGTGGGCAGCTAAACTAAATTGAGACACCCCGTCATTTCTAGAAACTTTGTGCGTCAGAACCACACGCCCGATTTTGTTGAAATAACTTGACCTTGTAAAAACGTAGACTGGTAAAAATAAGCCAGCATGGATTAGAAAATGACCTCATCCCCTATGCAAATGAGCTGTCGAAAATTTTTCTAAAAATATTGCTCGACTGTAGGGTAAACCTTATTGAAACCTTAAAAATTGTCATATTTGATACTTTTTAGACTGATTGGTCAGGCGATTGTCGCCTAACTAATATCTTCAATCAACAGTAGGATTTTCTTACTTTTCTACATCAGCGTTGAAGTCCCCGGAGAAACATCAATGAATGTGCTACGAATAATTTGTAGGGGGGGCTTTCAAAGACATTTGATGCGGTCATTGTGAACTCCTTGCACTTACATGTTTAGCCAATGGACCAAGAATATAAAACATCACAATGTATGTTCCCTCATAATGGTTAAAAAAATTGTTGATTTTTCGATCAATCTCATGTGGAATGAAGAAACGTTTTACATGTTTTCGCTATTGATTGCAACATCCTTCTCGCTGATAAACCCAAGCTGTTTGCATTAGTTAAATTGCGTACTTCACAATCGAAGTATTTTTCAGTTTCCTACATAGTTACCTTATAGTTAGGTACATTGCACCCTCATAACTTTGAGTATATTGAAGAAGGGCAACAGTATCGTATAGCCTGAGTTTGGAAACTGTTCTTCAGACATTGAGGGTAGTATTTGGTGTAAATGAAACTTTCGACAGCACAGACTACTCTACGTGGATAGCAATTTTCAATGCACTAACTCAGGTATACATATAAGAACCTTATGTCTCACTCACAAGGTTTGATTTGGAAAGTTTTGCATATAATTCTTATAAGCTCTGTGAAATTTTGAGGAAGGCACATGTTCTGTGATGCTTTCATTCTTATTTCGCGTAGTATGCAGTTCCCATACATCCTTTCAAACCAGATTCATATTACTCATGCGACATGAGGATAATTAATCAGGTGTCAAACTTAAGACCGTACACTCACGGATTCAAAAGCTGTTAGAAGTTGAGACAAGCGGCGGCCGAGCGTCCAACCGCCATGGTCTATTCATTCACCGATCAGGAATTGAAAGCTCCCGAGAACCAGTGTTGAAAAATTTGGCATGAAATGAGAGGTTTAAATGGGCTGATTGGGAGGAAATGTGTAAAATTGGCAACGTAAGCGCGGACGCCTTGAGTCGAACTTACAATAGAGCGGTAGCGGCGCTAAAGAGAATGAATCCACACGGAAGCTGTGAGTGGCGGCCACCGCTGGCCACTGCACTTGGACAACGGCCTATATCTGCCTAACCTCGGGTTAACTAATGCTGCCAGATCATTCACTGAGATAGAAATAATGGTGATATGCATGAGAGCATAGCCCGGAGAGATGGTGATCGAATTAGGTTCCTGTAGAGTAAGCTCCTGGAACAGTTCAAAGATTTGCGATTGGACCGAACAACCCCACGTAAACTTTTAGAGGGAACCTGATGCACTGAAAAAAAATTCTCGGCGTTTTTACCAAGGTCCCTTGGTACCTTCACCATCTCACTTTTTTTACCAATCATTGGTAATTTTACCAAGACAGACTGGTAAGCTTACCTAGAAACTGGTATTTTTACTGATTTTTTCAGGTAAGAATACCACTTTTATTGGTAATCAATTCCCGGTAACTTTGCTATTTTATCTCGGTAATTCTACCACAGTCGATAAAAAATATCGACGTTTTTACCAAGGTCCAGTAAAATTACCAATTCCATAAATGGTAATTTTACTCTTTTCTTAGTAAATACTGAGATTTTTTTTTCAGTGTGATCTTGTCCAAATTTCCCACTAGAGCTCGTACAAATCTGTCAACGTAGCGATCGCTTTGGCCGACGATTGTCATGAGGAAATGAAAGGGTCACAACCATAGGGCTTGATTGCATCGCAACGTTGCGATACTTCATCTGAAAACTTATTTTTAATTTATATTTATCATGGATTGCGCGCTTCGTTCTAAGGATATCAGAGAATTTTTGTCAAAGCATGAAGAAAAATTTCGGACCAATTTCATGAGAAAATTCACCATCATTCTTGCGCAAATTAATAATAAATGTTAAAGTAAAGCCGGCTCCAGACTACGCCGCATTCACCGAGTTTTTAAAACTTTGCAATGGTGCAATGCAATTAAGCACATCTGACTTTCACCCTTGGAAATGGGAGCGAAGAGCGATCATTGTGCGCGTTATTTGAGGTGATGTATCGATTGTTATGCTATTTAAACCTATGGTAAAGAATCGATTATGAAGGTGTCCGCTGCAAACACCCTGTTTATCGATTCTTTTCCATAGGTTTGAATGGCATGACAATCGATACATCGCAATTCACGCCTCGCCACTGCCGCGAACGAAACAAGTGGGGGAGGAGCGCAATGGGAGCTAAATCGCGGGCTGTTGCAGATCGCCTGACCTGTGCCCTCCCCGGGTCGGAGGTCAAAAATCGGAGATCGGTCTCTCAGATGAGTTTCAGAGTCATCATCATCGGACACATTTCACTGGGGCCTTTATTTCCGATGACAGCGCGGAAACGACGGGGCGGTCATTAAAGCTCGCATTTGAGACAGCATCGGGGCACGCTTAACTAAGTTCCTGAGAATTTCAAGGAAAAATATTCATAAAGTTTCTCAAAAATAAACATTTTATCAAAGGAAATTTGGCAACTCGCGAATGTTCACACGGCTTTTTTCCTTAGCACGGCAGAATAGATAGCCGCAAAAATCATTAAATCGGCTCGGTAGATCTTTGGAATGGACTGTGACGAAAAATGGAAATTTACGTGGTTTAAATAGAGAGGTTCAAAAATGTGGAGAATTGGCGTGCAAATTTTTTATTGCTTCATCTGAAAGTGCTCAAAGAGCTGATCTCACAGTATTTTTTATAATTTTTTTCTGATATGGGAAATAGTATAAAAATAGATTTAAAAGTGAGAAAATGCACCGCCTAGTGACGTCATCTGGCAGCATTTCCCATTTAAACACATGTATTTTAGCAGATTAGATAGTTTTTTCATATCTTCTCCAATAATTGTTCAATTCATGAACCGTGGGTATCCATATGTTCAGTTCACTTGGTAGTTTCCACTTAAACACGAAATTCATCAAATTTCAGACACCTGCAAATTCTCCATTCGCAACTTTATGATCGGATATGTACAAAACCTGAGTCATTTATCAAACTTTGAATAGAACAGGCGCGTCTGAGGAGGAACTGTCGTTGGTCAATGGCCACAAAAATCCTGGAAATTGGCTCAGTAAAACGGTAGACTGAACTGCTACAAAACATTATTTTTTTGTTTTGTTTTTCGTTTATTGCCGTTATTATCTACCAATTAAATATCTACAGGAGAGTTTTGCGCAGGTTTGTGAGAAGTTTAAATGAAATAATGGGTCCAAGAGTTGAATAAAAAAGGGGGGCACTGTGACTGGGGCACACGGAAAAAGAAGAATATGTGCCTCTGCTGGTCTTGGCATTGCCGGAATCCGTCATTTAGCATTCTAAATGTAGGAAGTTGAAGATCTCATAATGATGATTTGAGGGATATTTTATAATTTTTACGATTTACATAAACTTACCATTAGACTAATATTAATTTAGACTACAAGCGCTGTTTCATGTCTTGAAATTAAAACAAATACATTTACCGTATGGAAAGACTTGAACAAGCGAAATTGAATGGGGCGGACTCTTTCGACGAATCTGTTACTCGGATGAATGCGAAATTAACGGTGCCTGACTGAAGTCATCAAGCTATGTATGATAGTACGTCTGAAGAATGACTCGACAGAGGCAAACCTCTAATTTTTAGCGTAGACTTCGCTTCGCGTTGTGACCGATCGATCCTATCCGATGTTTGGCAGTTCTCTTAATATCAACTCACATTCACTGTAGCGCTACCTGATTTGGGAAATTTGACGAAAAAACGCTGAAAATTGCAATGAAGGCGAGGATCTTTTTGTGGCTTTGTAGAACAGAGTATCAACGTTGAAAATTCTGGACAGTTCGATGAAAAATTATTAATAGAATTAAACGTGCGAAAACATAAATCGATCATTTACGAGGCCGTAATTTCCTTAATAGATATTATCTCACACGTCAAAGAAAAACTAGGAAGATGCCCTGACCCTGACCTTTTTTCTACATGATAATGTAAAAAAGTTTTTTTTTGTATTTTTAAAATCAATTTAAAGAACAAACGTGCGATTCATTGCGATTCAAGGGTAGTAAGTTCATAGATTGGTCGACTGAAAGAGAATCGTCAAAAACAATGACGTATCTTTGTGACATTTCCGGAAGAATACTAATGTAGAAGATACTAATGGGGAGAATTTATTTAAAATTGCCCTAACTGCTTGTCACATCTTTCCTTAAAATGCCATTTTTTCAAAAGAAAAAAAGCGCATACATTGATGCTTAGAAATGGGCCTGTTGCAAACTTTTGCTAGAGCAGAATTAAGAGTTGTTTCTAATAGATAATGCCTCAAAAATCACGATGAGCGCATCGGCAAAGTCTGAAATGCACTCATAAATTCACAATCTGCGTAAGAAATTTGCGTTTTTTTGTGTTTCCTGCTTCAAAAGCGATACTACTGCACAGGTGAACATTCTATTAGAGGAGTCGCTCCATCGTCGGCAATATTCATCATGGCCGACGCTTGCGCAGTTCCTCGCGTAATTCGAGGAGAGTTCAAGGTCAATCAAGGCGGGCGAGGAAAATATGAACGTAAACACGCCGATTGTTATCTGATTTAATCCTGTTCAGGTGTCATCTCGTCCCATCACACGTGTTTTGGCGGATTGGCGTCGGCCATGATGAGTATTGCCGCCAATGGAACGACTCCTCTAACAAAATGTTCACCTGTGCCGTAGTATCGTTTTTGAAGCGGGAAGCTCAAAAAACCGCAAATTTCTTACGCAGATTGTGAAGTTATGAGTGCATTTCAGACTTTGCCGATGCGCTCATCGTGATTTTTGAGGTATTATCTATAAGAAACAACTCTTAGTTTTGGTCTAGCGAAAGTTTGCAACAGGCCCATTGTCCGTGAATTTATGCGAAATTATTGAGAAAATATATTCACACAATTTAATGGCAGAATTTTACACAGTTTTCTTTAAAAAAATATAAAAGATGAGGAAATCGCGCAGCGTGTAATGTAATTAGGCTGAATAGTCTAAAACCATTCAGTTAAAGACCTCCTCGGTGATCTGTAATCGCCCCGATGCGCGCGTCGCGTCGTGCCGCACGCATCGTCGAGGGAAAGAGGCGAGCCAAAACGCCTTCAATCTATTCTATATGCAATATGGACATCCCAAGGGTACGAATAGTTGTATCAAGGAATCAAGGCGTTTGAAATCGAGAACTTGTTGGGTCAGTGTTTTCATCGGCCCAAATGCCGATTTAAAACTCAGGTCCACGATCTTTTGTTGTTGCTGCTGTTGTTGTTTTTGTGAGACAATATGCTAATTTTCATTATTTTCTCGCGGAGAAAAAGGGTAATTGTAATGTATTCTATGGAGTGGCGAAAAAAATCACAGCTATTTATCCCAGATATTTCTGCAGAAAAACACACCTGGCTTTTAATAAAAAAACAAAGCAAAGGACTTTAAGAAGATTTCGTTGCATCATCTTGAAAAAATAAATCCCGACAGTAGAGGCCCATCAATTAATGGGAGATGGATCAAAAGCATATAGTCCATATATCACATTATCACGCAAGCCCTTAGCTCAGCTCGGCAATTAAGAACTAGTGGATTGAGTGACAGGAAAGCAAGACATTGTTGCCGATCGCAAATAGAAATTCATGAATTATTTATGAACACATTTTCAGGTTAGGAATCGGTAGAAGAGGGCGACATTTTACTTGACAGCATGTTTTGGCATGTGTGTAAGAATAATGTCACTTCCTGCTGTTTCGTCTGAAAGTACGCCATTACTTGCGTACTTACGGCTTTCCTTTAGGTCTCGTTTTTATAAAAAAATACACGATGAATTTTGCTGTTATAGTTGTGTCAGCGATCTCGTCAAAATGAGATTTGACGAATTTTGAAGGAAACTCGATTTCGGAAATTCGGTAAATTTGAGTTACTGCTCCTTTCGCTGTCACAGCAATGTTACTTCTTTGTAATTATCCATAAAGAAGTGTTGAATCCCTAAAAGTAAAAGTTTCCACCTACCACCAGGAGACCAGTGGCGGGTCCCGTACCTCTGCTTACCCCTCGTATCGGATTTCAATACCTAAGAAACTCGACAACGCAGACGAAGCGACGGCGGCGCTGTAAATCTGCCGGCAAGTTCTGCATATCGGTGCGAGGATCGGGATGGCGCATGGCGGCTGGAGCTGGCATCAGCATCAGCTCGGAATCAACCTGCAAAATGCTTTCCCCAGTTTCCATATTTGGATCCGGCGTTGCGTCATACTCCAAACTGGACGCATGGTCGCATGTGCCTGTAACCTGTATACCTAGGGCTTACGGCATCCGACCAGAGCGCTGCCGCGTTAAGGAAGAACGCCGTATGAGCCTTCAAACGTTGCCAAGTTTCCTTCGATGAAAACTGAATTTACCGGGTAAATTGTTAATATTTTTTTCCAAAAATTTTCGGACGGTTTTGTGGGCAATTTAATCTAAAATATCTGAAAATTTCAAAGAAAAATGTGCATGAATGTCGTCAAAAATACACGTTTTATCGAGGGAAATTTGGCAACTCTCGGATGGTCATACGGCGTTCTTCCTCAGGACAGCAGAGCGGCCACCGGGCCACCGCCGCGCCAGTCTTGTTTTGCCCTTTACGGCTCTTGTTAAAAAACATTATTTTCCAGTTCACTCGAGGCACCCAGTTCATAATTCCCACGTAGCTCATTCCTTCGTCTCGTAAAAAATTAAAATTGAAAATAATTTATGTTTCATTGTCGCGGTGCAATTACGATCGTGGATTTCGATTGCATTGTATCATTGGCCTAGGTTGTTGACAGAACCTTTCAGCGGCCGTCCCTGAATTACCGCTTTAGGCGGTAAGGGGGAGGGGGGACGAGGAGAGCTTTACGCCATTTTGTTTTTGCGTGCTAGAATGATAGGGACCGGGACCTACGTCACAGAAACAATACAAGGGGTGGGGACACACAACCAGCGTTAAAGAGGGAAGGGTCGAACATGCTGAAAAAGTGCGTTATGTGATTTAGGGACAGCTCCTAGGGACAGTGTCTATTTGTAAAAGTTAGCAACACCGTATTTTTCTACATTTAAATCCGTCAAAAAATCGATTCTAGAAGAAGTAGCCTACCTTAATATAATTGAGTCGATTGTTCTGCCTGTGTTTTAATGGACGAAATCCGGTGTTATCAACTTCCAGGAATCGCCACTGATAAGATAGTGGGGTAAGAAAATGCTCGGTTATTGTACTGACCATTTTAACGATATAGTGATTTTTGACGAGAGCAACTTTATACTCATTTCTTAATGTGTTGAGTCTTTAGATTGAAATGAACAATGGAATGGGCGAATCAATCAATACAATAAACAATGTTGCCGCGATTAGGTGGATTCTTTGAATTCCCCCGTATCAAGGAGTGTTCAGCAGGCAAATTTTACGCAAAAGGGACCTTGCACGCGGATAGTAAAACGATGAATGAGATGAGGTCATCGAGTTGCATGGTTCAGAACGATGAATGGGTTTTAAAGCCAAGGTTACGATTACTTTTGTTGATTGGCCAAGAGCAAATTTAAAGCCGTAATAATTTGAAGTAAACTCTTGCGGATTGTGCAACTTGCAAGACTTTATTTGTCCAGCGAACTGAGAGATTCACTTAGTGAGACCACCTACTCAGGTGTTTTACCGAGATCAGGTCTGAAACGGCTCTTTTACTCATGCCATAAGGTGAAACTATGGCAAAAGTAACCGAGCATTAAGATATGAAACAGACTATCCTAAAATACTGGTTTTACTTTAAACGTTTAGTAGAAAACAGACCGTGATATGTTACGATCTATACACCGAAAAAAATAATATGCTGTTTTAGCATCTAGGATGTCAAAAATATGTCTGGTGATCCAAAGATGCTGCCTTTACTGCCCCCGCAGTTGAATTTGCATTCACAGGATGTAAAATTAACATGCGGGGGCAGTAAAGGCAGCATTTTGGGATCACCAGACACATTTTTGACATCCTAGATGCTCAAACAGCATATTATTTTTTTCGGTGCTAGTCAAACTCTCCATGCAAAGATAGGGAGCAAACACATTAGCATGGTTGCCGTGTTTTCAGTTTTGGGGTCCCCCAAAAAAGTAGCAACCCTATAAATGTATTCGATCACTATCGTTGCAGAGCGAGTTTGTCTTGATATAGAGGTGGACTCTCATGGTAGCGTGGGATATCCCCTCCATTACGGTCTCAACTTTGAGAGCTTTTTTTGAGCTTCGGAGATAATTTAAGAGAAAATCAGTGGTACCACACGGAGAAAAAAAACTTCATGCGTGGGACCAGAAGTTGAGGTCATGTGGATCTCTGATGTTTTCGGATCTCGCATCCGAAAACTTCAGAGATCCATATGACCTCTCTCCGTACATCGTGCTTCTCGCGAAATTTTAAATAGGAATCAGTACTTTGTGAATCGCGAATTTCTGACACGTGTAAGAACTCCATTTCGGTCCTAGTGTGATTCAAATTTGGCTTTCCCAGCACCCTTCCTTCGATCGCCTCGTCAATGCCTTACTTCCGCATTTCAACCACCTTGCAAGAACCCATTGCGAGAACTGATCATTGCCAAAATTGAGAGACTAAAGCGAGGAGTCATAGCAAGAGTGAGTGAATGGTATCGAAGCTCTATAACGGTACGAAGATTTATCGTTTCTTCGAAGCGCCCCCGCCATCGCTCGCTGGATACGCTCGCACGTTCGGCACGAATTTCGGGTATTGAAACCTTAATCTCGCGACAGCTGACAATTAGTCCGCAGAGTAATGCGATCGATCATCGAAAGAGGAGAAGACAACCGTGATAGCGAAGAGAGCAGTAAGTGCAAAAATGAGGTTTTGAGAAAACAGGCTCAGAAGCTTCTGGCCGGAAACTTTTATTGAAAGGAGCCTCCGTTCTTTGTCAAATTGCCACTAATCGTCCGAAAGACTCCTAGAAGTAGTCTGAATGATTGACAAGGTGCCTACTAAAACAGGCTGACCAAAACTCAGTACTTTTACAGTACTTTTTCAGTACATTCCCAGGAAATTCAGTACATCCTCAACAGAAAAATTCAGTACTTTTTCAGGACCTCCAATTATTGATGAAATTTATAAAATTTAAAAAATTTGAATTTCTCTCAAATTGAGACAAAAATGACAAAAAAATTAAAAATTCCGGACCTTCTTGCGGAATTTCCACACTTTTTCAGCACTTCCGGACCGCCCTTAAAAAATTAGTTCTATTTCCGGAGATTCCGGACTTATAGACACCCTGGATTAAAAATCGACTGATTTTATTTTCATTACATTAAAAGGGTATTTTTCATTTCTATGCTAGGTTGTTGTCAGGCAAGACAACCATCAGTGCTATCTTCTGCATGCTTTCGTGGTTGCATTTTGGACACACAACAAACACATTTTCAGGATGGAAATTGAAGAAGGCGGCACTCGGGCACTTTCCTTGAACGTGCTGTTTTTATTGGCTCTCTGGAGAAATAAAATCACTTGCTGCCGTCTTGCCTGAAATTACGTCATTTTTTGCGCACTTGCGGCTTTCTCAAGTGTTTCGTTTTTATACAATTATGATGAATTTTGCTGTTTTAACTATTTCAGTGATTTCATCTAAACGAAATTTGACGAACAGAGTGTCTACCAAAATAGACTGGCCAAGAATCAGTACTTTTGCAGCACTTTCCCAATACATTCCCAAGAAATTCAGTACTTTCTCAGTACCTCCAATCGACGAAATTCGAAAAATTTAAATTTCTCACTGCGACAAAAAATTGCGACAAAAATGACAAAAAAAATTCCGGACCCTCTTGTGTAATTTCCGCACTTTTTTAGTACTTCCGAACCGCGCTTAAAAAATCAGTACTATTTCCGGACCTTCCGGAAATTCCGGACTTGTAGACACCCTGGACGAATTTTGAAACGAACTCGATTTCGAAAATTTGACACTTTCTGCTCTCTTCGCTATCACGGTAGATGAGCCCAATTCGTGTTGGTCGCCCGTGTAAACACGAGCAGGTACGATTAACAGCTGTGTCGGGAACATTTTGAGGAAAGAGCGAGCGGGTGGAGAGGATCAGCCACGACTGGTTTTGCATTGAGTTTACGGTTAATGCCTTTTTTGGTCAGTCTGAAGGTCCGACCCACGGGTGAAAAAATCCGCTAAATCGCCCTCCAGTCATTGATAAAACCGCGACGCGTGGACACCGGGGATCCTCCGGCTTTCAGCGCGGATGACATGGCAACGACAGTCTTCGGTATTTCCTTGCGGTTTAACGTTGAAAAACCTTGTTCAAGATGGTATTCACTAGCTGCGGGCTGATTATTGAAATTGAGTGACAAATAAGACAAAGGGAGTCTACTGCCGTGCTAAGGAAGAACGCCGTATGAACCTTCAAGCGTTGCTAATTTCCTACGATAAATCACCAATTTTCAAGAAAATTCGTAAAGATTTTTCCTCTAATTTTTCCGATAGTTTTGTTCTCAATATTACCTGAAGTTCCCGAAAATTTCAAAAAGAAATATTCATAACTTTCTTCAAAAATAACTATTTTCTGAGGTAACTTTCGAGTGCTCATACGGCGTTTCTCCTTAATTCGGCAGTATAGAGCGATCCTATTGGTTGAAGAGGGTGCGGTAAGTGTCTGTTTTTGACGCAATGCGTGAAGTATTCGTGCAGTCTTGTAGGCACTATGAGTTTCAAGGCGCCAACCGCTACCGACCGCACTACGTTTGACGCAATGCGTGAAGTATTTATGAAGTCTTGTAGGCGCTAATGTACGTTTCATGCTGACCGGCACGCCGAGGGCTTCTCCTTTCCATCTCAAGTCCTCGTCATCATTGCTCTCTGCGCCGCGCCGCTCCAGGTTAAATTGCGTGTTTGGTTTCTCTCTCAACTAGACTAATAAAAGGCGCTGTCTCTTGTATCACTGAAAGACGAACAAATTAGAAATTACCATACTTTAACTCTCAGGAAATGAGAGATTTTTCCGTCTCTTCTCGTTTGTAATTTTTTTTCTGGATCAGGTTTTTTTCTTGATACCTTCAATTGAAAAAATTACAACATTTGCCGCCCCCTAAATTTGCCGCCATGGGCCGCCACCCCCTAAATCCGGCCCTGGACACGAAATACAAGCTCTATATGGCAGTAGGTTTCGAATCGGAATTTAAACCAATAAAGCAACCAAGAAATAAAAAAAAATCTGATTTTAGGGAAAAAGCCCCCCCCCCCCCCCCCCCGCTAAATCACTGACCTGCCTCGTTTTCCAAGCCGTAAACCCAAGTAGCAGTAAGCACGATAAGTTGCGACTTGATAGGAGAATGTACCGCGATTTTATCAACTTCAATTTATTGCAATATTATGAGATAAAAAATTGCGATTTCATCGCGTAAGTTTGCAATTAAATCGTGTTTTAATCGACGGCGATTTATCGCAATAGTATCGATAAAAAAATCGTGATAAATTGAGATAAAATTTTAATTTTATTGAATGCGATTTCACAGAGATAAAATTGCGGAAAGATCCAGGGCAATAACTCAAATTTTGATAACCCTAGCGCTTTTAGCGCCAAAAAATCGTGAACAAATCTCAACTTACTTTCAAAACATCGCGATTTTCCGTTAAAAAATGCTACTTGCAAGGTTGCCACAGACTTTAGAAAATGAAATTCCCTGACATATTTTGGTGAAATTCCCTGACAATTGAAGATGTGACGGGTGGTTATGAGGGCATAATTAAAAATAGTTTTCAGGCAAAATTTGTTGTTCGAAACCTCAAACCTATTCAAAAAAGCAAATGATGGTGATTTAACAAGTTTTCCCTGACATTTTTATCATTTTCCCTGACATTTCCCGGTTTTCCCTGACTGTGGCAACCCTGTCCTTGGGAATCGGGGCATGGATGGTTCATGACGACCGCTTGGCAGCATTGATACGGACTGCCCGGCTGAATTTCGCGTAGCCACTGAGGCTACGTGAATAGGAGGAGTGGTGGCTCAATGTTCAATGCTCAATACTCAATGAATGGTTCGATTATGTTGCAGGAGTATTACGCGGTGCGACAAAGACTGGCGACCCCGAGCCCCCGCCCGCCGTCCGAGGCGACGACCGTCATCAGCAACAGTCAACGAAGTCATCGCAGTCAACCGCACATCTCCGACGACCGCAATACCTGGTTCAAATCCCTCGATCGACTAACCCACAAAAACAAAACCAAACCTAGCAAGGTAAGCCCCTCAAATTTCTATCCTTTCCAATGGATCCCATTTGGGAAACTCCGCGATTTTACGTGGGTACCAAAGGATGAGCTCGTGTGAATGGTCTTGGGGGACCAGGTCGCCCCCCCCCCCCTCCGCTGTACAGTGGATGGAGTCAATGGAGAATTTGCAGGTGTCTGAAATTTGATGAATTCCGTGTTTGAATGGACGCTACCAAGTGAGCTGAACACAAGGATACCCTTGGTTCATAAATTGAACAATTATTGGAGGAGATATCACAAAATGATCTAATCTGCTAAAATACACGCGTTTAAATGAGAAATGCTGCCAGATGACGTCACTAGGCGGCGCATTTTCTCACTTTTAAATCTATTTTTATACTATTTCCCATAGCCGAAAAAATTATAAAAAATACTGCAAAATCAACTCTTGAGGCACTATCAGATTAAGCAATAAAAAATTTGTGTGCAAATTCTCCATTAGAGAGGTCGGACATGAAATTTTTGACTAAAACTGCAAATTTTGGTGCTTACTTCGTCACATTTATAATTTCAAGGGGTGTTCACAGAAGAAAATTTCACGAGGAAACTAATGGAGCCACTTTTAGAACCTCACAGTTTCGGATTTATGAGCGTTTAAAGTTTCCAAATTTTGTCCGACCTCTCCTATTGACCCGGTCCACTGTGCGCCGCCATGGAAATTTTAAAAGCACTATCGGGTATTCCAAGGGAACCTGCTAAACAAAAAATAGACGTATAAAAAAATAAAAAAAAGCTACGCAGGGGAAAAAAAGTAGGCGGGAAGAGACTCAATTACACAGTAATCGCGAGCGACCATGAAAAAATCGCTGTCACAAGTACAAATCAGTTTTCCTGGCTGACAGCCGAATTAAAGATACTCGTGCTTTGACTGATTGTGAGCGAATCATACCCAGTAGCGTGGCGTGCTTCGCGATATATCGATTGCTCTGCCATTTAAACCTGTGGAAAAGGATCGATAAGGTGCGTGTTCGAAACACGCACCTTATCGATCGATTCTTTACCATGAATTAAAATGAGAAAATATCGATAGTTGAATATACGGGCTTCGCTACTGATCATGCAGCCTGTGCGGGGAAACGTGATGGAACGTCATAGGAGATTAAATCGACGGGTGCTGAGAGACGTTGAGCATTGATGGTCTATTAGACTTATTTCTGCCAAACAGAAGTATGTGCATTAAGACATGAGCCCTGAGACCCACAAGAATTTATGCATGACAGGGCTCACGTCATAATGCACATGGTTCCGTTTGAGAGAAATACGTCCTATTGTCATGTGAAGATATAAGAGTCTGGACTGGACCCATCCGACGGACGTTCGGTGGTTCGCGGAAATGTCGTGGTCTCTCACAGAATCGTAGATGAGCTGGTCAAAAACAACACCAAACATGTGAAATTGGTGTTTTTGACCCGACAGAGAAACGAGCTGCACAATATATGCGGGCCAAATTAAACGACGACCCTCCAAGGGACCTGAAAAGTTTGGAAAAAAAAATTAAATACATTAAAGTGTTGACCATGTTATGATGGTTCCTTTTTTGATGACACTATTTTACGGAATAAGCCACGGGCAAGTAGTCATAGGTTTACTCGTGAGGAGCGTTACAGGTACACGTCTTGACGTAGAAAAAAATAAAATAAACAAAGTAAATAAATAGATAAAAAAAGGAAAAAGAGTTTGTAGCTGGGAAGATGCACTGAGCTACAGAATCAAACGCATCCGAAAAAGGTAGGAAAAAATGTGTTCCAACGACGAGGAAAAATTAAAAACCTCTCGGTCTCTGCTCCTTCAGGAGAGTATTGCGTCTGGAACGCTTGCGGTACGATGTATTGCGTCAAGAGAAAATGAAGGCGCTTTTCATTGCTCTGCTGTTGCGTGGAAAAGCAGTATTCTTGCCGCGTCACAATTCGACGGAAAAAGTAAAATTACTTCAATTAAAGTTTCAACATATTTCAACAGTGTTCTGTTTGAGACAAATTTTAGTTCCCTCTACTTATCAATTGTTGGGGGTAAAACTTTCTGTGATGCGTCTGTTTTCTTATTTCTGTGTGTAGGCACAGAAACAGCTTGATTGTCGTAATCAATTTCATTGCCTAGTTATTTATTTTCCAAGGAAGGAATTAAATCTTTAAGTACATCACATTAATTTTTGCTGTTTTTCAGGCTGTCTCGAAACTACGTCATAACGCAGTATCAGAAGGCAGTGAAAATGACGATGAAGTACGAATTCACCATATATCATCACCAAGGCGAAGCAGTGATGACCGAACGTTGAGATTTTCTGAATCGGAACCGGAAATGAGAACATATTCAACAAATAGAAAATACAACACGGATAGTTCACCAGACAGCAACACAGAAGGAGATAGCCGATCGTCTCAAAAGTCTGTCGTTTATCTACACGCAACAACAGGTGATATGTCTATCTTACATCCCTTGTACCTATCATTTGCGAGCCAGTTCACACCCAGCGTTTGAAAAAAAAAGAGGTAAAAAAGTAGGTTTTAAGAAACAAGAAAAAATGCATGAGTTTAACTCATGGCCGGATTACGGGGGTGGCCACATGGGCCGCGGCCCATGGCGGCAAAATTAGGGGGCGGCAAATTTTGCAATTTTTTTAAATGCAGGTACAAAAAAATCGGATTCAGAAAAAAATTACAAACAAGAAAAGGTGACAAAATCTCTCATTTTCTGAGAGTTCATTAATTTATAATTTTGTCGTATTTCGGTGATACTAAAGACTGCGCACCTTTAATTAGTTGAGTTAAGAGAGAAACCAAACACGTAATTTGGCCTGGAGCGGCGCGGCGCAAAGAGAAATGATGACGAGGACTTGAGATGAAAAGGAGAAGCTCTCGACGCGGCGGTCGGCATGTAACACACATTAGCGCCTACGAGACTGTATGAATACTTCACGCATTGCGTCAAACGAAGTGCGGTCAGCAGCGGTCGGCGCGGCGTGGAACGCACAGTGCCTACAAGACTACATGAATACTTCACGCATTGCGCCAAACACGGTGTGGTCAGCGCGGCATGCGGCACGGCGGCGGAAGTTAAAATTATTAAACCACTCTTATGTTTGTTCTTTCTTAATTTTTTAGTTCATCATTTCTTACAAATGAAAGGCCTTGTCCCCACAGAGATAGGTTTACGGAACTGAACTTTCGCTAGTAGTGTTGACAGGGCTTACGCAAAAAATGTGTCCAACATGAGTGAACGCGTCTTATGCACTCTTCTCCCTCCGGCACGTTCATTTGATGGTTTTTATTGATGTTTCAAAACGAAGGAGAAGGGGGCGGAAAAATACAGGCGGTCCATGGGCGGCAAGTAGGTTAATCCGGCCGTGATGAGTTAATGAACTCTGATATCAATTCAATTTCAGGGACATATCAAATTGGTGTCATAATAAATACTCGCAATCAAAATTGCAAAATAGCTTTTTTCTTTGTAATTTTTAAAAGAAGAAAAAAAAATACAGACGAAGTATTAAACTTCACTTTAGTGGTCTATTGTACTTTAAAAATTAATCAGTCTCTTTGTTTTTGTTATCTAGTTGGAGATATTCCTGGATCAAAAAAGTTGCATAGCTCAGTTTTAAGTAATGGAAGACGTGCCATGAGTAGAGAGGAGCTTTCATCCAATAATTCTGTTTCCCTGTCACCTCAAAAAAGGACCCTGTCTCGATCCATCAGCGTTCTCGCACCTTGGAGGCCAAAACACCCCCGTGAATCACTGGAAATCGACTACAGTCAAGACCAAACAGATGGGAAACCTCCGAAACCTCCCCTCAAAGGGAGAGCCCACAGCGGAACCAGCACAGTGAAAAGTCGAAAAAATGATCAAGAAAACCTTGCAAAAAACAAACAAGGAAAAACTAAGAACATTTTTGGGAAACTTTCAGGGAAAAACAAATCAGTTGATCAGCCAAATGATGAATACAAAACAAAAAGACGTGCCTCTAATGATTTAATTTTTACGGGTAAGAAAGAGAACTGGGATTCATACTTAGGAAAAAGCATTGATAGCTTTCATGATTACCGAAGAGACAGTAAATCATCGGGAAACAAGGTAGACTACACATCTAGCAATTCCCTTTACGATCGTAGCCGAAAATTATCTGATTCGACGACTACGACTGACTATCCTTACTCATCAAGAAAATACTCAACTGATGCTAGTGATGCGACGAGTAAGTTACGTCCCCAATCACGAAACAGCAGCGAATACATAATACCAGTTGTACGTTTTGATCCTAACGACTCTGATGAAAGTAAGAGACACATTTTAGTTGAAACTTTAGGAAAGAAAAGGAATTCTAAGCAAAAAGAAGACTCTGAAAAACTCTCTCGATCTACCTCTTTTCCAAAAGACTCTAAATTTACCTCTGGATGGTTCAAACCAAAAAACAAAGTGTGATTACCTAACTTTTAAAGACTTTAGGATGACTCACTGGTCAGGTTGAGAGCCCTGCCAGGTGTTGAATGGGGGAATTAAAAATGAAATAAAAAACAAAAAATGATGAGAGCTGGGGAATGAAGCGTTATTTTCATAGTGCACTCTCACTGTTTAAGCACAGTATCTTATTGAAGAGGAGAGGAAATTTTTTCTATTTTTCTGAACAAAAAAAAAAATGGAAAAATCTGTTTTTTTCTTCCTTCCTCTTTTGCAATGTACGCACTTTTAAAAAACCTCACTTACTTAAGAAATACAAAAAAAATTACCCTCCTTACAATGGAAATTTCCGTGATGATATTTTTTTGATTACACTCAATAAATACATATTCTTGGCCGTGTAAAATTGTACTCATGAAGAAATTAACACAAAAAGAATGAAGAATTTTTAAGGGTTAAAAATGTTTATCATTCATTTGAAGAGGGATAAGAGTATTTTTGTTGTTTCGTCCACTGACTTTTAGAACATTTCAAAGATGTTTTCCTCACTTGTCTGATATCTTTTCAAGAACAAAAGGCTTTAATCATAACTACTACTATTGATTTGTAGATGATTCATGAAACAAAATTACTGGGACAAAATTATGGTCCTGTGCACAGTTTTTTCTGAAAAATAAACGATACAACAGATATACTTTTAATACATTTACTAGTCAACTAATTTATTGTCTTTATTAACTTATCCTACGTTAATGAATACTTACTAATTTGAACATAGAAAGCATTGTCCTTACAAGGCACGTCTTTATTAACGAAGTCAATTTTGTAGATAGAAAATTTAACAGAACTCAGAGAAAAAATTACCTAACTCATAATGTGTAAATTTATCTTTTTTTTCTATTTGTAATTAATTGGTTATTATATTTCATAACCTTTCTTTTTTTCCTTTTTTTTGAGGTCTGTTTTCCATGCAGGACACCAGTTTACTTGTTCTTTACCGAGCAAGGATAATTTTGTGATGTTTTTTCCTTGTTTGTTTCCCTTTTGTAATAAAACTTGATCATTTTTTCATGTTCTCTGACTGAAGGAACAACTCGACGAACACATTTGATACTAGTTTGTTAAATGATTGGCAATGTTAATAGTTAATAATAAATACAATTCTAATTCAATTAAAACAAAAATAATGTGAGATTTTCCATTCATTCCTATCCTGCTGATGCTGTGTATGACATTTATTCACTTAAATGCGTCAATATTATCAATGCTGCTGATGGTTTAAGGCTATGTACTTTGGTGTACTCCATTTTCAATGGGGTAAAAATATGCACAGAATAAGGTATGAAAAATATTAAAAAGGAATACACATCCAATTCTCATGATTTTTGCGAGAAAACTCAAGCTACACAGCATTAAGTCGTAGGTCCCTCTTTCTTGGCAGCATTTCATATTTTTGGTGTATTCAGCTCGGTTTCTGGTTCTATCTTTCAGAAGCTCCAAAGAAAGAGCAATTCAAATTGTAAAATTAAAACTTCTCTTCACTGAAAGAGAGATCTGCAGTAATGCATCCGCAGTCCCAGCTCGAAGGGAAAAACAGAAGCTCAGTGTAGTGCTAAATACAAAAAAAGGCAGAGATTTTTAGGCAGTGCCTCCTACTATTTTCATGTTTACTAACTTTGGTTTGCCCTGATCTCCTTTGCATGGAAAGAATCCAACGTACTCCTCCCAAATTTGGACGAGGATGGGTTATAAAAACGTTTTTTCCCAAACGGCCCCTCCTCCCTTCGCCTTTAAAATGAAAATCTCACGATACAAATTTTAAAATATTTTCATTCTGGAAACCGCCACATTTTGCCAAAGAGGTCCATCAGCAACGGACACCTAAGACTTCTCTGGTATAAATGCTTCCAAACATTTCCCCTCTTCATTCCTTTATGTACCTACTGATGGTTGAAAACTTAAGATTTTGGTTCTAAAATAAAGGTAATTTCTCCTTGGATCTTTAAAGTGGAATACAAGATAATTTGACAGAAAAAAATGTTTGATAGAAAAAGTTAGATATTTATTCAAAATCTGACACAGAGTTGAAAACATGGTTCAAAACAGTTGCTACAGCTTCAGGCTGAAGCTTTTGATTTATTTCAAAATTCACTAAATAATCAGGTAAAGTATAAGGAATTACTGGGGATAATGCCTCTTTTAGAGAATTAGAGCAATTGTAGCACTTGGTTTATAAAGCTCTCAACACTTAAATCAATTAGTCAAAAAGCAGATAATTTTTAGTGCAGTTTTAAAATAATTACTAAAATCTCAGGAGAGTCTATTAAGATCACCAGACATTATTTTAAAATTCACCATTTTTAAAATTTGCACTTAATTTGCGATTTCAAGAACTTCAAAGACACTCAAAGTAATTCAAACATTAAAATACTAGCCTTGACTGACTATCAATCTTATTGCTAAAATGAAAGATTGTTGAAAAACCACCACTTACAACATTTTTCTTTTTCTAGAAGATAAGTACTAAAAACCTTGAAGAAAAACATACTGAGTGGAGAGGAAGAAATTAGAGAAAATATTGACCCTAAAAAGTCTAACTTTAATTGGAGTGATTTAAGAACTAAGGCAACATTTTTCAAGGGCAATCTTAGCATTCTTGATATTTTATTAGAAGCATGAGAATATTTCATGAAATTGCTTTCTAGGGAGGGGGCTGAGAATTTCCTCTAATGGTAATATTCGTTTTACCATTATTGTGTAATCCATCCACAGACTTTTGATCACTGGTAACAAATCAAAAAAAGTTAGTTAATTAGTATATTTTAAGACATTCAGCGTCACAGGCTATTAACGTCTTTACAGAGAATTTTGAAAATGGGAGTATATACGAAAATTTAGATTTTTAAATTAAGAGAGGTGAAGAGTTTCAGAATTTTGGTAGTAATATTGGGTTCATCGCATGTAAGTGGGTTTGTATTTCTGTTGATTGTAGGGGAGTAGATCTGTGATTGGAGATATCTGAGTGCAAAAAAAGAGGTTAAAACAAGAGAGCAGCAATATATGTACTCTAAAGCTCGAATAAAGAAATATCAGTGTGCATTTGCTATGGAGATCTGCCAGAATCTTGAGAAGGGATCACATACGAAACAAAAAAGTGGGAGAGATAATGAACGCCGCGCTGGGCATGCTTCAGGAAGTCATGATCAAACAGCTAGTCAGGTACGGTCATGTTCAAAAAATGGCAAATGACCGGTTGTCTAAAAAGGAATTAAAAAAATTGCCTGAAAAGCCTAAAAGGAAATGTATGGGATGCCCAGCAAAATTTTGGATACGTGGCATTCAAAATGAAATTACATGGTGCAATTTACAAGGCAAACTCTGTATCAATAGACAAAAATAGCAATTAAGTGTTGCAGAGTGCCTGGACGCGCTGTAAAGGCGACTTTCATAGATATAAATATTTGCTATGGAAACATACGTGAAAAGATGATGAACATTGCTTGTAAGTCATGTTACAAAACTAAAACTACAAAACTTGCTCTTTGGAGCTGCACCAATGCTTTAATAAAAAACAAAAACCATAGTTCAAAATTGCAAAATCTCAGTTCAAAGCATTTGCGAAAGACAATCAAGAAAGCAGATATTTGACCCTCTACGGCATAGATAATAGCAACTCTAATTCATAACAACGTACTTTCGGGGTTTTTAATAATCGAATTTTTCCCCTATGCCATGGTTTTGCAAAATTTCATTAGTTTTTTCTTTTATTGAAAAACTGATTTCCTTAACTTTTAAATTTTGAAAAAAAATTTGGTACTCTATTTTTCTTATGCAAGCTACAAAATAGATCAGTGTCTCCTAGAATCTGAGATCCAAAATTATTTCATGCCATAGAGGTTTAAAGAAAGCAGAATAGTATTTCGATTGTTTCATTTGATGCAAGGAAGAAAGAAAATCTTGCACGGAGAATCGAATGAGGGGTATACTTCTTGTCAAATTGACCACCGTATGATTAGATGCAACTTTCTAATTTCTGATGATTAATCAGGAGGGGTAAAAAAAAGCGTTGATGATGGACATTGATTTTGGAGGTATACCTTTGTTTTTTGAGCTCAGTGATCACGTCATCCCTCTGTCTCACCTCTGCTTGAAGACATTGCAATTCTTGTTCCAAGCCCCGTTTCATTGCATTTAACCCAGTCGCTTTGGCCCGGAGTTTCTCATCCAAAAATTCCAGTTCCTTGCTGACACTATCCTCAACTTCCTGGATGGACATTAAACCACAAACATAATAGCTCTGATGAAGGATGAAAAATTTACAAAAAAATGCTCCACTCTGCACATTTTCTCTTGAGCCCGCATCATACGATCAAAGTAGACCTCTCAAAGTGGTGTCCTGTGGGTTTTGTGACCCTCCATTGTCCTCAAAGATTGTCGGGCTGACCATCTTTGAGAGTCTTGTGACCCCACTTTGAGAGCTCTACTTTGATCGTCTGAAACGGGCTTAAAAATTTAAAAAAATTCTGTGAGCTTCCTGCTCGATTAACCCATTGACTCAGGGCAATAGCTTGGAGCTATAGTACCTACATACAGGAGAGTATTGCCATCTCTGTGCCGCTCTCTGATTGGTTCATCAGTTTTAGACTATCATGGAGCTCCCGAGTTGGTCCGCTGTTAACAAACCCGACCTGGAGGAACACGTATTATCGACTGAGAAATGACTGATAATCACACTCAAAGGTTATTTTCGGCAAAATATCTATCAGAATAAGATCCGAACTCAATTCAGAAGTTGGGTATTAAAAAATTTCTATCACACCCAAAATCACGCCTAGAACTTCGTGGAACTTTTTCCTCATCTTGTTCGTTTACATTGGGCCAAACTAGGAGCAAAGGGGCTGGGGTTCGTTCACATTGGTCTAACTTTGGGGCTCCATGATAGTCGACCGATCAGAGAGCGGCACACTTTTTCTGTAGTAAAAGGATTGAGATGGCAATAATCTCCTGTATACAGGTACTCTACTTGGAGCTGCCTATGAGCTGTTGGTCAACTTGAAATCGATGTTTACTCAATGTTCCCATAGTTTAGTTTCCAAGTTAGTTTAGTGAAACTTTCCATGTTTCCAATGTTGCACAATAGAGTGCAATCTTGTCAGTGTTCAAATGAGTTGTATGACCAACCTAGAAATATTTTTAACGGTAATTAATTACTTCCTTACAGTATTTTTGTAATACTACAATTTTCAAACTGCAAACTTCAAATCATCGGACTCAAGAGAGAAGCAGAGTACCGAAAGACGTGGCAACCCTGTTGAAGAGGTCTTAGCGCCGTAAGAACGTAGCGCCGAAGAAGGGTACCGAAAGTCGTGGCAACCCTTGTTGAAGAGGTCTTAGCGCCGTAAGAACGTAGCGCCGAATGAAGGAAAGGAGCGCCGAAATGCTTAGCAGCTCCGTATACTTACTCGTACTTACTTGTAGACGTAGGAAGAACATGAGACAATGAACTCAGGAGGTTTGAAGAAGAGACTTGATACAATGAAATCGTGAGTGATGAATGAAAGAAGTGGGCAGAGCCCAGGTGAAACGGGTGCGGGCCCCATTGACGGGGCGGCCGCGCACGGAGCGCTGCCAAAAGGCTCAATTTGAGCCTTTCAGCTGGAAATCCCGGTAAGACGGGTTAGACGTCCATGAATTATGTGTTTACCACGTCAAAGGGGCAAAGGTTTCGGTTAGTGCCCTTTAAGCGGCCTTTGAATGGACCGCAACGGCAGGTCTACGGGGTTTGACATAAAAATTTTGGGCATTTTTTATGCCAAATTTTCATCAGACATTCCTCTATGCAATAGCAGCAATGTCTTAATTTTGGATGTTCAGCTTTTGCATTGTTCTCAATGTTTTCTGGTTTGTAATGTGAGTAACTTACTTTTAACTGTCTTCGAAGACTTTCAACTTTGGCATTGAGGTGAGCATCTTGACCAGGGTTACTGGATTTTGACCCAAACTCTTCCTGTTCGGCAATGATCTCTCTTGCAAAAGTCATGACTCTGATTAAGTGCCTTTTGGCAGCAATGCGAGACAGCTCCATGGTTTTCACATGCTTTTGTAGTTGATCACATTTTGCTTTGTAAAGCCTGGAAATATTAAAGAAAAGAAAATATGGTAAAAGGCGCAATACTGGAGAAAAGAGATACTACGAGAAATAAAATGAACAAAATCATTATC
Organism: Bemisia tabaci; assembly: GCF_918797505.1. Lineage (NCBI taxonomy): Eukaryota > Metazoa > Arthropoda > Insecta > Hemiptera > Aleyrodidae > Bemisia > Bemisia tabaci. The sequence goes on from NC_092797.1 coordinate 27,599,245, forward strand.
ATAATACTGTTCATAAATTCCTTATTTTTTTTAAATTACTCAATTTATTGAGCAAGATTGACCACCTTAATTTGATTCCAACCTCTTCCTCAAAATTTGCAAAATCTGCTACGCGTTTCCTTTTATGGGATCAACCATGGAGAAGGAGCTGTTTCAGAAACAACTATGAATATGACTGAGAAACTTCACTCATAAGTAACACCCTTAAAGATGAATCATTGGTCTCAAAACGAACAATTGGACGTATTTCTATCAAACAGAACTATGTGCTTTAAGAGATGAGCCCTGAGACCCATAAGAATACATGCATTACAGGGCTCACGTCATAATGCAAATAGTTCCATTTGACAGAAATACGTCCAATTATGACTCACTCTGATAAAATTGTATCCAAAAAATGAACGTGTGAGAGTGAAGTGTTTGGGCGAGTATTCTTAGCTCTCACACAAAGCAATGTATCTTGTCTGCATTGTTTCAGAATTTCTAGGAGCATTTCACTTCTTTAAAGGGAAAACCATCACACAAATTAGTCTGACAATTCTTGAGTTTTTTTTTCAAAAGAATGAAGAAAAATTACTAGAAACCACAGTGAAATTTCTGAGACTGTTCTCTTGTGAATAAATAGAATGTACAAAAGAAATACTGAAACAGTGCAATTTCAGTATTTTCCTACACCTGGGAAGCAGATAACGATATTTTAACATGCAAAATTATTCCTATATCTGTGTGCATTAGTTCCATTTCTGCATCAAGGTTTGTCTTTTTAAAAAATTCGACAAATTTTGATCACAATTCATACATACTGGAGACGTTCATGAAAAATTTCAGTTTCATTAAAATATGACTTAAAAAAGGAAATATGTAAAAATGTTAAGTTACTTCAGTTGATGTTCCAACATTTTGGTCTGCTGCTGAAATTGACTGCGTTCGATTGTCAGGGTTGTAACTTGTGAATCTAATTGAGGCCTATCACATTCTAAAGTTGCTACCTTTCGACAAAGTGTTTCCCTTTCTTCTTCGTACCTTGTTTTTAGTTCCTCGAATAGCCTGTTGAGAGAAATACGTATTTATAAAAATAAATTGATGCATTCAGAGAGAGGTCGTTAGAAAAGTGTAAGATTAATTAAGTTAAACGATTACATACTCAAAAAGTTTTTAGACTGAGATTATGAAAAATGAAGAAATGAAGGGATTATGTTACAAAAAAAGCCAACAAAATTTAAGAAACAGAAAGCTCGTGAAAACGATCAGAAATCCTAAGAACAAGCTAGTGACTTGATGGCATAAGGAGATATTAAAAAAATCTGGTTTAAAATGTTTACACTTCTTCTGGGTTTTCCAGGCATTTTGGACTTTTCAACGCCTTGATTGTGACACATTCATTTGCAGATTTTTATCCAATTTTTAATTTTTCCTTTAGTGCAATGTTTTATTCAGAAAAATCAAGGAGGATTTTTACCTCGGTCCTTCTTTCAAGTATGATTAGAAACGGTGCAAAATTTTGGTGTTGCCTGATTTATCTGGTTGTGCCATTTTCCATAGGTCTTGTTCAAGCTCATATGGTCTTCTTAATTTTTGCATCTTTAGGCCTGAAGGCAAAAATGAATGAAAAAATTCTACAATGAAAAATAAAAGAGTACCTTTTAACCTCATTGACCGCAGCTGTATGAACAGCCGCGGGTACTCTCGAGTCATGTTCCTCCTTCAGTTTGTCATGCTCATCGGATAGAACACTGAAACGTCCCCTGAGTACAAGGAGTTCAGACCTCGCTGTTTGCCATTTTTCTTGAAGCTGATCTCTATCAACAGCTATTTCTGCCACTGTTGAAAATACATTCTAAATTAGCACTAAGCAGACTTTGTCTGAATTATATGCAGGAGTATCAAAGCATTTGGAAAATCTTCATGGTGTTATTCAATAGAAATCATCAGTAGTTAATCATGGAAACATTTTTACTTTCAAGCACCTCAACAATTGTAACCAGGATATGAGTGAAGTCAACTACAATCCCCTGTTCTAAGTCTTAGGTAGACAGGGAGAGTAGGAGAGGTATGGCCGCCGCCACCAACAATCAAGAAACCAGTCACTCTGAGGATGTCAGAGTGTGAAGCTGGCAAAATGCGTCCGCAATATTGACATTTTACATGCGAGTGAGTACTTATTTACATAGTTTTGTACTTTTTGCATGGTTCTCCATAGCAATTTAATTATTAGTAAAGTTTTCTACAGATTTGCTTGGCATTATGGATGCATTGCTAACAGTGAAGTAGGTACAATAGATATTTTCTACAACTTAGTCATGATCTTGCAAAAAATCAAAATTTATTCTGTGAAAGGAGAAGATTAAACTATCATTGATAGCAGTGGTTGTTGCTGCTTTCCCTTTACACATTGATAAATTACTACTAGTAGATGCTACTGTTCTTTTAAAAAGTTCAGACTCATTTGCAATAATAAGATTAATTACGATGAGTGCTTATCTTCAAATTTCATGGAACAGTCAGCGAATACCATCTGGAAAATGTAAAATATTTCTAGATTTTTCACAAACAAAAACTAGGAAAATTGTAGGTTTTAATCTAGCAGACTATTAAGAGGGTATTATTAATTCAGTGTTCACAACATAATTTCATAAAAACTTACAATTAGTTTGATAAATTTCCCGGAGTTCTTTAATTTTGTTCTGATGAAGTTTTGCTTGCCGCATAAGTAGAACGTTCTGCTCACGTGTAAAGGCAGCATCTTGTTGTACAGACTCCCATTCTGCATAAGACACTTCGCCCTACGATGTAAAATGTTAAAACATAATAAATTTGCACTAAAAATTTTGTTACAGCGACATTGTTATAGGCTTTTGCATTGGATTTGGAAACCTTATATTATATGATTGAAAATTTGGAGAGCTGTTGATGATATTGACCTTGGTTTGTGTATCAGATTTTGCGTGTGTGTGCGGAAACTTTTCAGGACGGATGGAAGAGCAAAAAAAACTTTATTGTTCTATCCAGAAATCTGCAGAGGTATTCTGAAAAGTCAAGATGTATGTTAGAAATTGTAGTTTTGAATGAACCAATGGGTCTTTCGACATTCTACGTTTGAATCCCGAATGTTTTTGGATCAGCTATTTTGGTGCTAGAGTAAAATAAAACGACATTCAGAAACATAGAGTGAGGCACAAAAAATATTCAGAAACAAATTCTGACTGACAAAAGTACTTGAAGCAGTGCCAAATTAAACGAGTCAGTAGCGCTAGTCACAAAATCATGTAAAGAACAGTCTCTCAACATCTTTTTCACCTTAATAGATTTTGAGACCATATGTTTTTCTTAAGCACCTAACAATTCAGTCCAACGAAAATTTTAAATGCTGAGAATACTGGATTACCTTTTTGTAGGCACCTTGCAACTCAGCATGTAATTTCTCATTTTCCGCAACTATTTCTTTGCAACGTCCTGCAAAAGTATCAAGGCTTTTTTGATAATTTTGAATTAGCTCATCTTTCTCATCTAAAGATTCTTGGTAGGCCTTGAGTAAAGGTGCTACAGCGTGAATTTCTGATCGTGTCCAGCTTGGGACATGAGGTTTAGCATCTGGAAAAAAAGAGCGAAATAGGCAACATAAGAAAGAAGTTGTGACAGGAAAGAGGGCGCAGTCATGCTAGGAGTGCAAACAAATTTCTCGATAAGATTAGTAGATTATTGGGGCAAGGTGTGTACTGACTCAGCAGAAAAAAATTCCCTGACTTTTCCAAATTTTTTCGGATCAAAATAATAAAAATTTCCTGACTTTACATAAAGGCAATTTGCATGCATGGAACTAAAAGTAAAACTCTTAGGCGATTTAATTTTTAATTTCACTACAAATTTTAGAAAGATTTGAACCTTTCTACTGAGAGAGTTCCTTAAAAATTTTCTCTGACCTGATGAAATTCTTTGGTCCAGGTTTTTCAGATCTGTTTTTTTTTCAGTTCTGTCAGGTTTTTTGACACTCTGCAAAGTCATGTAAAACTGTCATGCGTGTGTGTGTTCCTAGACTTATTCCAGCAAATAGTTGAAGCTGCATTGGACGTGGAATGAGGAGACCCCAATGAAAGAATCCCCTTCTCATAATATTGATTTGATACAAAAAGAACTAACTAACCGCTTTTGGCCGTTTGATGAATTAACTTTGCATCTCCAACTCCGGAATCCTCCGTGACAGTGTGACAATCATCTGTAGCATCAATCTGATTCTTCAAGTTTCGGACTTTATCTTGATATTTTTCTAGTTCAACATTTAACCTGTAATATTTATTTAAATAAATCAATTCTACAGCGTACCAAGAATATTCCAAAGAGCCCAGAAAAATACGTACCTACATATTTTTCTTGACAAGCTCTAGGCTGGATAGTGCAGCAATAAAATGTGTATCATTGTGTGTGAGGCACAAAAAAGAGATGATACTGTTTGAGGAAAATTTTTCTTTCATGTGCAGGAATTGACCCCCTGTCAGGAGAATATACAAACAGGTAACTGAATCTGTAAAAGGGGATCTCATCTTCAGCAGGAAAATTTTGCGGAACTTTTTACAAACACTTAAACATTGTTTTTCTACAGCCTAAGAATATTTTTCTTTGAACTTCAGGGCTAATAACTCCTTCAATTTCTGAGACATTTAGAGTCAAAAGCTTGTTCTAAATTTTCCAGATTTTCTTCCTGCACACATTGGCAAGAAGTCACGGCAAATTTTCTCCAGGAACTTCTAGAAGATCAAATCCCATTTCATAGATTTGGCCACGAATACAGATCATTTTCCTGAATTTGTCCCCCTACCAAAAAAGTGCAAAAACTCCTTTTTTTCTGTAGGAAATTTTTGCAGGAAACACTTTAGCTTTTCATAGTTTGGTTCATGTTGATTCCCTACCATTAAAAAACGCACCTCAAGTAGTTGAATAAGAAGTAGGACAAATGCAATAAGGAATAAGGAACAGTATGCATCAATTACATTTGAAAATGAGAATGCAACAAACATGAAAGAAGTTAGCAGAGTCTGTAGGCAAGTTTAGTCTAAGGATCTTGATAAATGATTGAGAAAATGCAATGAAAGAATTAAAATAGGTAAAATATGTAGGTATCAACATATAATGGGCGACTAGGCAAGGTAAGTAGGTCTTGAAGCACTATGTAGTATGTTTCCACTTTAAAATTTCACGAAGGAAACGGATCTCACAACAGTAAATCTAGAAATCAACTCCTAAACAAGATAAAGGTGTTTACAATAAACATTGGTAAAATGGTAAAAATACAAATGACCTCATTCATGGAATCAAAATTCAATTTAATTTAAGTTAAAATACTTCTTAATATCTCGTTCGGAAGTTGATTTTCGAATAGTTTTTGAAGGAAGATTTTGAATAGGTAACTCGTGACGTTTTCTTCTCATACAGACCTTTTCTATTCGCCCATTGCAGAACACTGTGCCAGAATGGAGAAATGACAGAAACAAACAACTCATTCTTTCGTGCTGTAGGTGTGTCTAAGGTCTACTTATACTAATGAGTGAGTGTGCATGAGACTCAAAGGTCAAATATTTTTCGAAAAAACTTGAGGATCTTTCAACCTCTCACTTTTTGAAAAGATCCTAATGACTCACCGATACACCAAGTTCTTCAAAATAAAAACATCCTGTTTTAATTCATCAATTTTCTTTTTTTGTGATTCAGAGGTCTGAGAATAACTCTCATTAGCCTTTAGAAGTTCAGAAATTTGCTTCTCTAAATTTGCTCTTACATTATTGGACTCCTCTAAGCGACGTTTTAATGATGTACACTCGTCAGGAGGCCCTTGCTGAGTTTCTGTAAAGATTAATGAAACCATTGTACTAAAAATTCCTAGGAATGAGCCGGGTAAAATTAATACCCTAAATGAGTAAGGAAAGAATCTTTTGACTCATTACATACATGATTGACCCAAGCGAATACTTTTAAGTGAAGATATACATCTTTGATGCCTTGATGTTTTGCGGGAAAACCATACAACTCTCATTTGATTTTTTTTATCTTTATTTTTCTAAATTGTAACTTATCTCTTTATCCAAAAAGACAGGAAGTAATAGTCCCCTGTCAAAAGTGACCTTTCTATATTTTAATTGAACCATGATTTTTAATCAAGATGTTTTCTTTTTCTTCTACTGAAAAGACACTGTAGTTACCTGGAGTAGTTTGTTGTTGAAGTGTTTCATTCTCTTCTTTCAATCTCTTTATTTCATTCATCAGCCAGTGCCGACTAGGTTTGTGATGGTGACCATGACAATTGCTCTTTACCTCAAGGAGCGATTGGTCAAATGAGAATCGCCTCAGAGGATTTTTACCATGAGTCTGAAAAATATTTCAAAAGCACCAAATCACTGAAAGGGTCAAACTGTGTGATTTTTCAATAAAAGCCCTTTTGATCCAAATTTTTTGTTAAAATGTACTTCAGTAAAATTTGAATAGATCAATATACTCTCAACATTTTCCAAAAGTAAGTTTAATGTATTACAGAGCAAATCCGGCACAAAACAGTTTTTTAGGATTTCAGCAAAGAAATTTCTCAAATTGTCAGTTGTTTTTTAAAGGGAAAAAAGGGGAAGGGGAATCTATTCTACTAACTTCTAAAGAAACTAAAATATTTGGCAGGACCATTACCCACCCATAGTGAAATGCACAGAGAATTTAGGTGAAACTACCTGAAACTTTCTTCTCATTGGTTTAGGTGGCATGGTGGCAGACAAGGCCTCGGAGGCCAGTCTTTGAGTCGGAAGCTCTGAGGACTGCATGAATGCTTTCAGTCCGAATCCATCATTTCTAAACAGAAGAAAGGGTCAAATTATAAAACAACATAAAAAGGAAGAAAGGAAAAAACGAAGAAGAAAAAACCAGTTATTAGTATTCTTTTTTGCGTATACTTAAGATGGTTCTCTTTAAGAAAAGGAGAGGAAAATTAAACACTGCGATTGAGTTATGTACTTAATTTCTTGTTTTGCCAAATACAGGACAAGATTTTTCTAAAATCTCCAATGAAATCCAATCCTGTGTAAGTAAATGATGGCTGACTTCATTTGTGTTTATTAGTTCTTGATTTTGAGACTTAATTTTAGTACCTTCCTGGCTATTTTATTATTGTTAGTGTCTTTATGAACTTTTACAAGTATTATTTGATCAGAATTTTTATGAAAATAGGTATGAGAAGATAGAATTATGAGCACAAATTAGGGTCAACAATTCGGAGTAAGAGTTTAAATGCACAGCTCAGAAGTAATCATTTCAGTAGTGTGAATAGCTGTAGGTGTGGAGGAAAAAAAACACAAGTCACATTTTCAACAATCAAGTTAATCAAGAAGTATTCTGAAGTGAGAGAATGAAAGTTGAAAACAGCAATTTTGAGCAGGAAAGCATTTTGAGCCCTGCAGTATCGATCTATGCTGATCTTCAAATTGTAAACTTGCACTTTCTTTGTTTCATACTTGAAGGCATCTCTTTCCATGAAGGGATCGTCACTCGAGTTTGATGATTTTCTAGTAGAATGGTTGACTACAACCTGCATCACTATAAGAGGTGCTGAGTCAGTGAGCTGAAGGATGTTGTTAAAAGGTTTAATACCTCTGACTGTGCTTCAGCATTTGAATGAGCAAGTGAACTTAGCCCCTTTCAGGTAACTTTGCCTCTTTCGCTGTTTTCACAGGATGGGGACTTTCCTATTCCGCACATGCAGTGAAAGAGATAAAGCTATCTGAACCACTTTTCAAGCCTTGAGCAATGGACCAATTGTAAGATAGTTACCAATTTTCCCCCGAGCCACCATAGAAAAACTTTGGCATTCAACAGAAGTGTATTCCCTTTAAGAGGTGACAAGATCTTGAAACGATCTTGAACAAAAGATAATACAGTACAACATAGAGTTATAAATAAAAGATGAATGACTAATTGTTGACCTACCAAAAGAACTACCATAAAATTTGTCCTTCACTCACAGTCTGACGGTCTGATGGTAAGAAAATAGGGCGAAACGCGGAAAATTTTGGTACAACTCGTACAAGACACGACGAACGCCGTATCAAAAAATCGAATTGTCAACACGCGAAACAACAACACAAAAAGACGATCATTCATTGGTCTCTTGTCACGCAATGTTTACTGCGCAATGAACGCTTTCCGGCTACTGCGCACATTTTAGAGTGTCCCTCTCCTCTCCTCCCTGTCCAAAGTTGAACTAAGTTCCGAGTTTTTTATGGTTAATTTTCTAGGTTAGCTTGAAAGTTTTTATGTAAGTAGGCATTTGTGACTTATTTTTATTACTGCGGAAGGTCGTAATTTCAAGTGCAGTTACCGATGAATTATCGATACAATTTGTGCGTGGAGTGTTAAATACTGATAACCAATCCCACTTTCGTTGTTATTGTCGATATATTTTTATCCCAAAAACTATGGTGTGCTTCAATGGTAGTGTTCTTTACATTAGGTTGCTGGACTATTTTACCTCGTAAGTGAAGCCATATTTTCATTCCTGGAGATGCTTTCCATAGGGATATTTATTAGAGTTTGCACGTTCACACGAATCCAAACTAAGTTTGACTCCTGTCTGCGGTAACTTACATACTCCGGAAAATGCGTGAGATTTTTTCGACTCGGTTCCCTTAAATTGGATCAGATTCCTTCGTATGGGGCTACCTATTCAAACCTGGGCAATGCATGTCCTTGCATAATGCTAATCTCTCCTTCACATTTGCTGCAATGGCTATCAAAGTGTTGTACACTGCCTTACTCCGAATTTGGTTGTCTTGTATCAATGGTGTGAATCGTCTGGATTATATGCGCTTTAACCTTCAAGGAGGATTTGAGAAGTGACTCCTCTAATCTTTCTTAAGTCACAGCAGAACGTTTATGTGACTGCTAGATAAGAAGACCTGAGCACTGCCATGCTTAGGAAGAATGCTGTATGAACATTCGATAGTTGCTAAATTAATTCTGCGAAAACAATTAATTTTGAAGAAGGTTATGAATATTTTTCCATGAAATTTTTGGACTTTCACATCAAATTATGAGTAAACTTTTCTGTAAAATCGGATGTGAGATATGCATAAATTTTTCTGAAAATTTGTGATTTTTTTAAGGAAATTTGGCAACGCCTGATGGCTCATACAGCGTTTTTCCGTAGCACGGCAGAGTATTAAAGTATACAAACGGACTCATCATATGCCAGCATGAAAATCAACCCCGCCTTGCAGCATTTTCAGCCAATTAGAATGAATCAAGAAGCTAACAAATGCATTTAGGTGGCAATTGTGACAAGGGCCTGGGCGATTATAATTTTTCATGCATGAAGTCAGCAGAAAATACACGAGGTAGATTGGGAGACTCAGGCATGTAAATCAGCAAAAACGAATCACGACAACCCTAGCAACTAATACATCTCTTGCACCAAAGAATGAAAGAATTATAGAATTGCTCGGCATCAAAGTTTTAATGCTCAGAATTAATTTTGAGAAGTACTTTAATAGTTAAAGATTGAGGAGGGACCCAATGAAGGAAAATGAAAGTAACTAGTCTACCCACATAAGACTATGTCCTCAGTGTAACACTGAATAGGTAATGCTACTGCAAATCCAAAAGTTGCCAGTGTAGCATCTAAAGTTGCTAATTTGACATTGGAAGTTACTAATGTAGGTAACATTAAAAGTTGCTATTGAAAAATTATTTTGGCACCAGAGCATGGGGTTGTCAGATATTGTAGTTCTACCAATGAGCATTTTGATAACTAAACAATACAACGTCATGTTTCTTTTGTGGTTTTGTGCTACTGTGGTACAGCTGGTTTGAAATAATGATTTCAATGAACGAAGTACATTATCTGCTTATGTTTGCTTTATTCTGTTTTAATATTAATGAAAGTGTGAAACTATTTTTCAGATTTCGGACAGCTTAAAGTTTTGTGTTAGCTCAAGATTGCTTGACTCCTCTCGTACTTGCAGTTGTCTCGTCTGTGAAGCACAAAATCATCGCATCAATTCATCTTGGTATGATGAGAAAAGACCTTTTTAATCATTGTTCTTATGGAAGAATGCTGCATTCTCTTTGGAATGTTACAAAATTACTTTCATTTGTTTCCTTCTTTTTTCTAAGGAGAAGATACTATCAATCATAGAAGTCTGCATTAACAAATCACAAAGAAAAAAAAAGAAAAAATTCATACAGAGCATGTTATAATTAGGTGAAGGCTGTGTACTCCTCAATGCTGAGTCCAAAATTGAACAATGTCATTTTTCTTCATTACCCACAAATACCCTGGAAGATCCAGGGTTTTTTTCAAAAAATAATAACCAGGACTTTTAGGGAAAATTTGATTTTCCTGATAACTGATGCATGACAAAATCAAAAATAATTTTCGAAATCCGCTGCCAAAAATAGAAGCCCGAAATATCTATGTCTTGCCGAAAAATGTTCCTCACTGTCCCTAACAACATTCTCCAGATAAATGGTATGATTCTCCTGTCTACCACCTTATGAAATTTATTTGATTGTAGAATCTGATTGGATATGGAACAGTTTTTCTCAGGTATGTGACGGACCTAGTCGGTGATTCCACCAATTTTCTCCTCCTTTCTCTCCTTTGTTTTTTTTTTTTTTTTTTTTTAGATGTTGCTTTTAATATTTCACGCTCAAGTGTATAATAATATTTTTTTTCTGTTTGATCCATTCCAAGATACCAACATTTGATTCAAGCACAAACTAACAATGGAAACTATCGATCCAAACCAGAACGGAATCATTGTTGTTGAAAATTCAACAGGAGAAGAGCTTAATGTCCTAACGATGAGTGAATTACAGCCAGTCGCTAGAACGGTTGTCATTGAAACCACTAATGTGGCTGAAGAAACCCCAAACCATCGAATCATTAAGCTTGAAAGAACTGATAAAGAATGCCAGACTGATCCTGATTTATATTTGAACATGATGGCGAAGAAGATGGATATTGCAATGCGAAATCCTTCTTTAGAGCAGGTAAAGTAATCCATCCCTATACTTCTTCTCTGAGGATCCAAGAAAATTCATTTAAGAAGAGTCTAAGTTTCCCATTACAATGCATTATTTAAGTATGTAGGATTTTCTTTGTCAACAGTTTTAATAAGAGTTTCATTTTCATGCGGATATTCAGGGTTTGATCCCCTGCAGGTGTGGTGATTTTTTCTCATTCAGCAGTCACGTTCCCTTCGTGCCCTCCACTACTTCTTTAGAGACTTTAAAAATACAGTGACTGAGTTATTAAAACTGTAGTCAGTGCAATCAAATGGTACCTGGTGTTTCAAATAGAACATTTTGATCTCACTCTGTAGACAAAAATTATAGGAGTGCTGGACTCAAGTCTGCTTTTCAGCTCTGAAATATGTTTGCAACTGTTTCATTACCATCTGTTGGCTGAATTGCGCATAAAATCATGCAAGTGACATTGATGAAAGCAAGACGCAAAATAAAACCAAAGATATTTTTGCAAGCTGAAGATGGAAATCTCTTGGTGGCACTTTTTGCCATTTAGGTATATTTATATGTTCTTCAATGATGCAACATTAAATTTTTTGACTCCTCACCCCTCATAGTGCTTTGATGATGTAGGCCCCTATCTTTTAACGTGTGAAGACAAAATGGCGTAAAGCTCTCCCTGATCCCCCGCCTTCTTCAAGAGAAACGTATTTAATGCATTTTTAAAGTGCCTTTTTTAATTGCGTAAAATGTGGAAGCTACTGTTTTAACTACATTATTTTTTCTGTGTATTCAAAGTCAATTCATTTGACTGGGGTCCTTGAAAATTTGATAAATATGATTATCTAATGTCAATCAGAGGCAGACAGTTTTGCAAATATGATTTTGAGAGAAGTGCAACTGATTCATTGCATTTAGTAGCCGAGTCTGTCAAAAAATTGAAGCCCCGATTTTTTTGGTAATTGTGAAATAATTATAATTTTCATTCAATGTGGTATATTTGTAACTAATCTGATCTATATTTTCTTTTCACTTAGGGAGGCCCTATGAACGGGAAGAATAATGAGACCTACAACTATGCATTGTGGAATGCAGCTCAACAGCACTATAATCAACAGTTGAACAAGAGGTTTGCGTGCACTCTTTGTGATAAAACATTCACGCAACAAGGGAATTTGAAGACCCACATGATGTCTCATTATTGTGAGAGAAATTTCAGTTGTCCATACTGCGAAAAAACTTTTGTGCAGAAAGGCAACTTAAAAACGCACATCATGCTCCACACGAAAGAAAAAGTGCATGCCTGTCAATTTTGCGACAAAGTATTTGTTCAAAAAGGTAATCTACAAAGCCACATCCTCACTCATACGAAAGAGAAAAAATTTCACTGTTTAATCTGTACCAAGTCATTCACGCAGAAAGGTAATTTGAAAACTCATTTTCAAATTCACACTGGTGTGAAAAGGTTTCAGTGCCCCTATTGTGAAAAAGCTTTCAGCCAAAAGGGTAATTTGAAAACCCATGTTGCCAGGCACACTGGTGAGAAAAAATTTCAGTGTCCGATTTGTGATAAAATGTTTGTACAGAAAAATAATTTAGATAAACATATGATGAACCATTCAATTCACAAAAATATTGATGAGCAGTTCAATAGGAGTTGGCAGCAGCCACCTCTGCCCCACCAGCCCCCACAGCACCCCCAGCCCCTCATAGTGGTTAGCCAACCAAATCCAATGGAAATTCCCAAATCTGAGCCTACAAGTGTAGACACGTTTTACAGTTATGTTGGTAAATTATACAACCCTAATCCACAAATACACATGGGTAATTAACCATTTGAACTAAGTTTCTTCAAGAAATAAAATTTGTTATCCCTCTTGGTTTTTATAACTGTGATAAGTTAGTGTGGTTATGTAAAAGTATGATTCTTATTTCATCTCCTTTAGCTTTCTATTCGAGCATTTTTCGGTCTTTGTATCTAGTTTTCATTGTTCTTTCTTTCTTTCTCAGAATGTTATCTAATTCTAATTTGTATTGTGTATCCTGACCCTCACATGTGTAATTTGTATTTTTGTTATGTCAACAAAGCATTTGTGTTAACTGGTGAAAGTATCCTAAAATTCCCTCACTTTCACTTCCTTGATGAAAAATATGAAGCTAAAATAATTTTCTACTGATAAAATGAGGATGAGATTGACCTTCAGATCGTTCTTTAAAATTTCACCTTTGTAATTCAATTCTATTACCTGAAATTATCCCTTTTTTATTGTTGCACCATTTTTCTGTTCAATCTGATTCTGGTTTGGCTATAAAATCAAGTAAGACTTACCTATGTTTTGACTGTGAGCAATAGACAAATTCATGTATCTCAATTTTGAAGAAAAAGAAAATTTTCAGCATTTATAAAAAGAAATATTTGCCAAATTCAGTCTTACTATTATCTGGATTTAAACTGTTATTAGTCATTAATATGATATTATTTTTAGAACCATTATGTGCAGTCTTATCAAGTTTTTTTCTTACTGATAATCTCAAATGCAATTGTCTTTTTTTTTTAAAACGAAATCGGCAAGTCAGATTAAAGTCATGAAGAAGCACTATTTATTCAACTCAATGACTTGTGGCAATCAGTTCTAAGCTCTAAAATGATTAGCAACAATATTCAAAACATCTTTCCCAATAACAAATAATGTTTAATTACACTGAAATAATAGTGTTTTAACAATTTCCACGGTGCCAGATTTTGTTTTCATGCCAAGTTATGTCACAGATTAAAATTCTCTGTAAATTCAGTTCCTCAGGTTTTCCAATAACTTTTGCTTCTTTGTCATCATTAGTTTAATGTTTGTATTCTTTTTAAGTTTACAACACTCTTCAAATAGAACATTTTAGCTTTAACTTTAATGTTTATTTTATTTTATTTTTTTTTACTATTTTTTTAAATTTGCAATTTACAAGAAGTAATCTTTTAATGTCAACATCATAAAACTCTGGTTTATGAGGTGTTGTTGCTCAAATTTTCTCATATTTGATCATTTTTCTTTAATTTTTAAAATCAATACAAACAAGTTGAAAACTTGTTACAAAATTTAATGGCTAACTCTTCTACAAACATTTTGTACAATTTTGTTTTGTTTTATTTGTTGAAAGGTCCATGAAAACTTGTGTCATCCCTCTAAGCACTACCGTTAAGTGTACTTCATGAGGCTTATACGGCCTGAAAAAGTCACACAGAACTAAACATCTTGGCCCAGTTACAATACAAGTTTGTTTAGTTTACTCAGCAGTGGGAAGCAGGAGGTTATCTCAGATATTTTCTTCAAAAATATCTGTGATTGAAGCATTTAATTTCATTATTTAAAATTACTTTTTCAGTTGATCCTCCCAAAGTCCTTGCATGGAATAAACTGTAACCTGTGACATGTTTCAATTATGTATCGCACATTTATGTAATTAGCCATCCCCTGTTGTAGCATGTACAACTTAATTTATACATTTTGCGTGTCAAATCAGCCTTTATGGCTCAAATGAACCTCATAATTTATATTTTTCAGCATACTTCCTGTCTTGTAAATAATTTCCTTAGTTGCAATTGAAGTAGACAGTTATGTATTTTTCTTCTATTTTTTGTTAAAGACACTGTGAGTTAAAATAATTTGAGAACCAAGAAGCTCTCTCGTTTACCATTATGCACATAAATTTATTTTGATACTGTTATTTTGCAGGGCCAAAGCTATACTGTCACTGTATCAATGTCAATAGTCGCTAAAATATGTGTTTTGCTGATTAATTTTCTACCACCATCAACACATTGTGCTGTCGATATTTTTTCCAACATGTAGGTACTGTTGATCAGGAAATGAAACTTTATCTTTGAAATATAAGTATGTCGTCCTCTTAAACTTGAGTTTTGTTTTTAAATTTCTCTCGCTTTTTCAGAACCTTAAGGAGTGTCAGCAATTTAATAAGTTCAACCTTTTTTTTGTAATAAATGAAAACTTTTGGAAGGAGAAACGACTTTAAGGACTGAATTTTGAATTTATTCCTAAGGCCCCCTCAATGTTATGCAGAAAATCTATGTAGGTATTAAAAAAATGAAGCGATCTCTTATACCAGTGAGATTTGGATATCTATTAGGCCTGTTCTTACGAAAAATTTTCTCAACTGTAACGATACATCTCAAGATTTAATTCCATATTTTTTTTAAATAAAAAAGGTTTCGTTTACATACCTACAAGGGCTGCGTCCGGTTTTCTCTTTGTTGCTCCCGCGGTCATTCACTCCCGCCGCCGCTCCTATCGAAGTAGTAAAAATTTCTCGGGTCAGCCCCCAATATTTTTAAGGTCTCATGAAATCCACTTGCGGCCTTAATAAGAGGTTCAAATCAACCGATCCTTTTTCACAGGGAGGGATTCCTCAAAGCCGTGCAAAAATTTTGTGAATATGTAGTGAGGGTTGCTTGAAAAACCACAAATACTTGTATATGAAGAAAAAAATCTTGAGGGGAAGCATTTACTTGATTTTTGCCTTGGATTCTATGTATGCGAGAATTTTAAGCCGGCCTTCCCTTAAGTTTGCACCAAAAATTGTGTGTGTAAATGCGGTCGAATGCATCGAACACTATGGAATTATTTTAATTCCTGGATGTAACTATTCGAGCCCCATGGATGTCCATGCTGCATACTCACGAAAGTGAAGGCGTCTTGGCTGTCCGGGCACTCACCACTTAGCCCGCGGCGCACGTGCGTGTCAAATTTTCGAAATCGAGTTTCCTTCAAAATTCGTCTAAACTCTTTAAGATGGAATCACTGAATTAGCTAAAACCAGGGCCGGATTAAGGGGATGGGCACATGGGCCGCGGCCCATGGCGGCAAAATGTAGGGGGCGGCAAATTTTGCAATTGTTTTGAATGTAGGTATCAAAAAGAAAAAATTCTGATTCAGAAAATAAATTACAAAAGCGACAAAATCTCTCATTTCCTGAGAGTAAAAGTACAGTAATTTCTAATTTTGTCGTCTTTCGGTGATACAAGAGACAACACCTTTTATGAGTCGCGTTAAGAGAGAAACCGAACACGCAATTTGACCTTGGAACAGAGCGGCGCGGCGGTCGGCATAAAACGCATAGCGCCTACAAGACTGCATGAATACTTCACGCATTGCGTCAAACACACTGCGGTCAGCAGTAGTCGGCTTGAAACGCATAGCGCCTACAAGACTGCATGAATACTTCACGCATTGCGCCAAACAGTTTGGCCACCAGCGGTAGGCGTGAAACGCATAGCGCTTACAAGACTGCAAGAATACTTCACTCATTGCGCTAATACAGTGCGGTCGGCGCGGCGGTGGAAGTTAAAATTTTTAACCACATTTATGTTTGTTCTTTCATACATTTTTCGTTCCTTTTTTATAAGTGGAAGGCCTTGTCTAAACAACTATATCGTTTTTCTGTGTGTGTTGGATCCTTTTACTGTCAAAAGCCCGCCGCACATTGAAACGCGTGTTTTTGATAGTTTTTTTTTTAATGTGTGTGTTTCGCACTTAGTGATTCGGGCATTAAATTTTGCACCAATTTTAAGTGTGTATATTTTTATGTAAATTTCCTCTGGCTTGGAGGACAAGGCGCATAAGTGCAGGTTTTGAAAAAATTGAGATAGTAATAATGTCAAGTAAAATTAGTCATAATGCATATTCTAAGAAAAATTCGCTTCCAAATTCCAATTTTTAAGCACCAACAAGTAAGTTTGAAATTACTTTCCGCTGTAAGGATCCATGTAATTTCGAAACTTCAAACACGTATTTCTCGAAATGGCAAAAACTGCACTTGTGCGCCTTGTCCTCCAAGACCCTCATACCTATATTGTATGCATAGAGAAAAAAAAGGAGGTGTTTGCATTTCGGGCATCTTGGAATATTTTGATGACTTGATGACGTAGGTGGGTACAGCTAGGTACAGGGACGTCCCCTTCACACTGTACCCACCTACGTCATCAAGTCATCAAAAAATTCCAAGATGCCCGAAATGCAAACACCTCCTTTTTTTTCTCTATGTATTGTATGGAGTGCTTGGCAACATTTAAATGGAGTTACGTACTTTTGTGAAGGAAACGAAGAATTAGTGCATGCATACTTGAAATTTCTGTACGCCCTTTGAGCCAGACGACACAGAATTAAATTTCTCTGACCTAAGGTATAGTAATCACATTGTTTAGTGCTCATCGAAAAAAACTGCTTTTCATTACTGCAAAGAAGCAAGTAAGTTGATGCGATTGTCTCCATGTTGCTGGGCATAATGTGCGATAGTATCCAGAAGTTATGAAAATAAAAATGAATGGCTCTTGTAGTACGTTTTTGCAATCACAAAAAAGGAGAAGAAGAACAAATTCAATGAAATACACGCGCTTAAACAAAAACCTTCACGAGGGGATACATTTGGTCTATCTTCAACTGGATGCGAGCGTAATGCGAGAAAAAGTTTGAATGGGAAACTTTATCATTCCATTACTGCAATGCTATCATTTCTTGATGACTTCAAGTTGTGAAGAAAGTTTGCTTCTCAGCAGTGGCGTGGCGTGCTTCGCGATTTATCGATTGATCTGCCATTTAAATCTATAGAAAAAGATCGATAGACTGGGTGTTTGCTAGGAATACTTTAATAATCGATTCTTTGCCGCAGCTTCGAATGGGGAAATATCGATAATCGATCATGCACGCCTTTTCACTGCCTTTCAGTTCAGTTGGGAACAAGACTCCGAGGCTAATCTAATGCCGAATTAATTGGATGAAGTATAATATTTATCGATCTAACAGAGCGAGAGAAAAAAGTGAAGATGTCTGCTTGCACACGGTAAGTGTTTGTTTTATTTACTTGTTTGTTTCCCTCGCTTGAAGTTCATTCTATGCTCAAGATTCAGCGTGATGCACATTGCACATACTGCTAATCCGCCGATTAATGTCGCTCTTATATGATTTTTTCTGAAGGGTTTTTTTTTTATTTTATTTTTTATTTTTTCCTAGGCGCCGAGTCATATTCCACCTTACATTACGACAATCATCCCATCTGAAATTGAGTCATGATGATCTCGTCAACCCGATGTCAATCGGACGACTGACTTAAAAAATTTTCGATTCATTTCCTAACGTTTCATTTTCTAAAAATCGAAATAGTAGAGACAAAACATAGAAAAACCTTATAATAACCGTGAAATTTGTCTTCTTAATGTTACGATATTCATAAAAATATGTCATAATAGCGTCCGAGAGAGATTCAATCTTCAAAATTTTCCGGGGGAGGTCCCCCGGGCCGGCCCCCCCTCTTACTGGGGGGTATCCCACTCCCCACTCATGCGCCAACAAAATGGTTTTAAGTCCCTCGGCACCCACAAGCACAGAGGTCTAGAGCCCAGTGGCGTGGCGTGAATTGCGATGTATCGATTGTTCTGCCATTTAAACCTATGGTATAGAATCAATTATTAAGGTGTTCGCTGAGAACACCCTGTTTATCGATCCTTTTCCATAGGTTTAAATGGCATAACAATCGATATATCGCAAAGCACGCCACGCCAATGCTAGAACCGCCTTTGATGGAGACGAGAGGGCCCCTTAATTAAACTTATAACTGTAGGTAGACTTATGATGAACAAGGGAGAGGACTGTGTTCGAAGAAAAAATTAAAAAGTTTATATTGCTGTAGGAAAAGGGGGACCTCGTGGTGCGGATCGATATGCGTATAAATGCCATGCTTAGGAAAAACGCCGTATAAACCTGCAGGCGTTGCCAAATTTCCTTTGATAAAACGCGAATTTTCTGGTAAACATATGAATATTTTCCTTCCAATTTGTCAGATAATTTTGTTCGCAATCTCACCTAAATCTCCTGAAAATTTTGAGGACAAATATTCATGACTTTCCTCAAAAATGAACATTTTATTGAGGAAATTTGGCAACCGTCGAATGTTCATACGGCGTTTTTCCTTAGCACGGCAGTATACGCCTAGTGCGCTTTTGTGGCAAAGCCATCCCTGATTATGCAAGTAAAGAGCGTAGAATAAAATCATTGGACAAATCTTTCGTTTTTCACTCCAAAATAATTCGTTCGGATGTTTTCGCAACTAGTTAAAATATTTCCTCTATGTTCACATGTTCCATAATTTTTAGCATTATTGGTTGGAGCAAACTAAAGAAATGCAGTTTAAAGTTCTTTGATAGAGTTCAGCGATATTTGTTCATGTAAAAATGGCTCGGAGATTTTTATATATGAGGATTCAAAAATCGATTAATATGATGAGGGAAATAACAATTTTGAAAATATTTTCTGGGATTAGGTAAAAAAATTATCGGTCATCGATATATTCGTGGATGCTTCTTCACATTCTGCATGCGGGACACTCTCAAAGAAATCCCCGCTATCAAGGAATGAAGTTGCGGTAGCAAGAGCCTCTAAAACGATAAAGTTTCTCAGGCTTCAAAAAGTGTAAGATAGCGTTCAGAGTCACGGAATTGATGATACAAGTGAACGTATATCGCGTCTACACTTACCAAAGTGCTGCTCTTTCAAATTCACCCCATCTCTCTCCCTATCTCGAGCTACCCCCCGCCCCCCTTCCCCGACGCGAGTCCCATGACTTCCGCCACTCCCATTCAAAAGAAATAAATAAAAATCGGAAAGTTGGAAACTTTAGTTTCACCATAAATTTGTGATCATTTATAAAAAGAATGAAGAAAAACGCAGGACCGGTAATTGTTACTTTGAAGTTTTCAAACGAAGGTTGGTTTTGCTCATCAAATTTGATGTTTGGTGGCGCCACTAGAATGCGCTAGTCCTGCTATTATCCGAGACCGAGATTTAGTATTAAAAGAAAAGAACTTTTTCAACTACTCAGAGTAACAAAGTTTTCGCGGGCCAAGAAGAAACACCCAGGATTTCTCTAAATATATTTTACATGTCTCCTTACCGACTATTTTTCTTTTCGCAGCCAATACACGCGCTCCGCTCGAGTCTTACATGCACCTTCGACGACCTTTGCCCTAACAAATATCCCAGACACAGCCGAGTTTTCTCTTTATTAGACGTTTGCACTTCCTTCTTCTTCCTCTTCTTCTTCTACTTCTTCTTCTTGTAAGGAAGATTTATGCTGCGACGATAATATATTTTAAACTCCGAGGAAGGGTGAAAATTGCCACCGAGTTAAGCACGAGAACAAAACTGCAGCGTGAAACTTGAGCGCGGACGAATTTTTTCCTTTCGCAGACAATACCAGCGAACGTTTGGGAAGCCCTTGGATATGATTCAAGAGGTCATGAATAAAGGGGTTGCCATACATCACCTAGGGTTGCGGATCCGAACATTTTTCTCTCCTTGATTGAAATTCGAGGCTTGAAAATTGGCTCTCGAAACTGCAACTCCTAAGAAGATGTAGTGCAGGAAAGAAGAATTAGATAAGCCTACATGCAGAGACGCATTTTTCAAACATTTGTCTTATTTATAGTAATTTTCTTTCAACTTTGAGCTTTTATGCAGAGTTGCTAAATTAAAGAATAGAAAACAACCTTCTCTTTTCCACTCTCTTTGCGCATTTTGGTTCAATGAAAAACTCTTACAGTTTATAAGCGACTTTCAAGTTTTCTCTCTCTCGTCCTCGCCTGAAAAACGAATACAAATGATGATTTGCCAGTTTTAGATGAGTCATTGTTAATAATGTTTTTCGCCTTATAATATTAACAAATTCATTTTTACCTCTGGGTTTAAGATTGTCTTAGATATATTAATTTTAGGAGGGTTGGTATACTTGAACGAAAAAATTTGAGATGCGGCACTCAATGTATTGCTTTTTGCTCAGCCTAGAAATTGAAGGCACTCAAGAGGATCAATCCTCCCGCACAGCGCTTGTTTTCATGTAGTTGTTGGTATGGTTGTGGTGTTAACTTATGGCTTTTGACGTGAGGATAAAGTTATGGCGCCCCCACCAAGGAATCTGAGATCTAGGAGTCAAAGAAAGACTCGATGTAAGAAGAAAAAAGAAGTTTTGAATATCTTCCCCAGAAAATGGACCACTATTAAAATAGGCGAATTTAAGCATTCTGATTGATGTGTCCGAGTCCAAATTTCACGTGGAAAACGACTCGCGAAACGATTACTTAAAATAATCCCTAACTAAGATATTTAAAGTAAATTCCTCTCCCTCATGAAAAACAAATTTTTACGAGAGTCAAATCCCGCACTCAGCGTTACTGTAACCGCGGTATAAAAATATGACAACCTCAATCTCGGTCTCGGTGCTTCGGCTCAGCTCTTGCTCGTTGTTGACATTTTTAACAACACAAGCGGGGAATAAGGGACATTGCTCAATTAAGAAGCTTGTCGAGACCGCTGTAGTACGCGATTTAATTCAAGTAGACTATTGTTTTCCATGTGAGCGGAGAATTAAAAACTCTCGAAACTAATGTAAATATAAACTTTGATATCTTAGCAGGGCGTTCTTTTCAATAATTTTCGTTTTGCGGATCGTGTCCAACGTGAAATTTTGATCAGAAAACATTTATGCAGAATGCTTAATTTGCGCTTTGTCTAGAGGTCCATTTCGCAGTTTATCCACACTCCTCATCACACTGGCTCGACCGAGGGCCTGCACTTTTTACTCCGGATAAATACTATAGAATATTATAGTACTTTCGGACCTCTTAAATCGTCGAACAATGCTACGTACCTTCAACCACCATCAAAACGTGCGGTCTAATAGTCCTTAAAAAACAGTGCTGCGCAACTATGCTAAAAGTCCACCTAGCAGATGACCTCGAGCAACTATTTTCACTCTCCGGAGATCAAGTTGCATACCCGACGAAAAAAAGGAGCTCACAGTGAATCCGGAGATTCGTAACGTTGCAGTCTAAAGGTAATGGTTGCACGTCGTGTGCCGTTCTAAAAAATTAACTTTAACTTCGAACAACTATTTTAACTCCCCGAGGATCAAGTTGCATATTCAATGAATTGAAGGGATTTTCAATGCATCCGGTATTGCATAGTATGAGTATACATTTCAACAATTTTGTAATATCATTATTTGCCTCTTATTTGATCATTTCTTTCACCTTGTTTGTCCCTTAATTTGTCCTTTTACAAGATCCCTTCTTTCCCGTCTCTCTTTGATTCCTTTTTCTTTTTATTTATTTATTCCTTCATTAGCACCACTTTGCTGAATCGGTGCCACCATGAAATCGCGACCTTGTCACTGAATAAAATCAATATAATTTGTTTTTTGAAGCTCAATTTGCCTCAACAAAATTATATGCCTCTCATACTCGTCCTACACGTGCTTTACCTTTGCGTCCACTCTTTAGTCATAATTTGTTCTTTTTTGACATTTAAATTAATCATATCACACCGATATTAAAATGCCTCATTATTACCCTTTAGTTGGTCGAACGAAATTTCTCTCGTGCATATACCAACGATGTAAAGACCACTGCCTCTTTTATCCTCGTGGCTAAACCATGCTGATGGGCGGTTTTAACATATCAACTCAAATTCCACTTTCCCAGAACTAAAGGCTAAGAACGAATCTCATATTGGACGGAAAGCGATAAAATTATCTTTCTAAGTACCTAGCTTTAAAATACTTTTCTGAAAAGAGTTATACAGGCCGAGGAAATGAGGGTTTTTTTGCATACGGACTTTTTTTTTTAATGACCGTATCTTTAAAATATTCAGTAATATCTCCTAAATAAATTCGTGACTAGAACCGGAATTATATCCATCCAATTGAGAATGGAATCAAAATTCGAAAATCCTTTGATTCGATCGGAAAGGGGGAAAAAGGGGGTAAATTTATGCAAGTTATTCGAGCCTGTCGGGTAGCATGGGTGAACTTGTCTCCGTAAAATTAACTGATGAGCCCGGAGTCAAATACACTACCAGTGCGTTGCGTTGGTTAGTTCAAACGAGTTCACTTGATCGATACAGTCGATTTCCGAGAGTTTCAACGATCAAGGATATCGACGCGCGACAACCGTGTAATTTTTCGTTTGGAATGAAAATCGTTGGGTAGGCATGGAATAAGAGATCCGACTTAATCGTATGGAAATGCTGAAGAAAATCGGTTCTATATGATCTTGATTGACGCTCTACTATACGCGAACATTATCCCACAACTGGTTTTTCAAACTTGCAGGCACCAAGATTCCAGAAACGACTCTCATCTTTCCCTGAGTCTTGTAGTGTGCGACAAACTGGAGGAAGAGAAAATAGAAAAACTAAAAATGAAAGGAATTTAGAATCCTGTATTGGTTGCATGCACTTAAAAGAAAGGGAGAAAGGAAGAAAGGAAGAAAGAGAAACTTGAACGATTTAGAATATACACATATAACATCACCCCTCCCCCCACCCCTGAATAAAATGAAAATTGTGTCGCTATCTAATGTGATTTTACCCAAGTGCATCTTTTGAAAACGATAATACGTCCATAAAAGCAACCAGGATAAAAAGGGTCTCTAAATGAGATTAGTTAAAAAATTATATAAAATAAAATAAGAGTGAAAAGTTATTTCTTTTGCATACCCACCATGTTGCTGTGCGCTTTTAATTATCATCTCTACAAAATTTTGGTAAAATATGTATTCTCCGCGATGAGCGCACAATATTTTACAGCATGCATGAGGCTC
Organism: Bemisia tabaci; assembly: GCF_918797505.1. NCBI lineage: Eukaryota > Metazoa > Arthropoda > Insecta > Hemiptera > Aleyrodidae > Bemisia > Bemisia tabaci. The sequence continues at coordinate 27,622,895 of NC_092797.1, forward strand.
ATTGAGGCTCTCTAAAAAGGGCTTGAAACAGATGCCCCCAGAACTCCCCTAAAACAATGTAAATGTATCAGAGGTAATTATTCCATGGATCAAGACCCACAATCGAACAGCAAAGCTCATAGATGACGGAACCGTGCCTTTATTTAATTTATAGGTACTTAGGTACTTTCTAATTCCTCTACAGATCCGGTTTTGCAAATACACCCACCCTAAATAAAATATGCGGTCCTGTTTGGAGCTCAATGAGTTCTATATCAAAGGATACCAGAGTTAATTTTGCCCGCTACGCCATTGTGCGATCCATTAAGACCAACCGATTGGTCTTCGGGGCCGGTTATAATCGATTCAGCGCAAAACTGATGAATGTGGCCTCAAGGGGGGCCAGTAAGAGTTCGGAAAAGTTTATGTTCGGGACAATCAAACTTAAATATCATGTCAATATTTATCAGGGTGTCGCCCACGGTGACGATTTATCCCTGTTGATTTTTCTCGGCTGAGGACGGGATATTGGGAGGCAGCACTTTGGTGGGTTTAGCCTATCAGTCGAATTTCCCATCGGATTCGTCTATCAAAATTATTTGATACATCAGGGGTCGAGAGATTAGATTTTGCTAGAAAACTTGTCAACATCGGGAGAAAAAGAAGCAAAAAGGGTTAAAACGGTAAAAGGTGAAGAACAAGAAAAAGAAAAATTAGAAAATGCTTAAAAAATTGGCCACCCTAATATTGATCAGCTTGAAAATGATGCTCTTTCTCCATGAGCTTTTGCAACCTTTGCCTCTAGTGTGACACATGTCTATCTTCAAGAATTATGCCCTGCTTACCTATTATGATACAAATTCAACACAGTGGATTGAAAGAAAATAAAAATTAAAACATTGTTCGAACCTGCTGTCCTACAGGGTTATCCAAAAGTCCGGGACCCCTCTTATAAGTTTTGAACAAAAAATGCTGAAGATTCGAACTTTGCCACATTCGTCGTTTTCAGATCAGAAAAAGTAGGCAATTTTAGGCCGGCAACATTGTTGTGTATTTAAACAATCAAAGCATTATTCGGAAATTAACAAGATCACGACAAAAAATCAATAATCGTTTCCTTCATCAGTACAATAGGCAACGCTTGAATTAAGTTAAGGCGTAAGAGAAAAATGCATAGCGGCCTTATAGTTAGTGTCAAATGTGACGAACACTGTACTAACTCCTGGATGGATGGATGCAATTATTCGAGCACCATGGATGTCTGTGTTGCATGCGCACGGATTGAAGGCGTTTTGACTGTCCAGACACTCACTACCTCACTCGCGAGGTGGCGGACTATACTGAGAAGTTCCAAAATGACAGAGCGCTTTCAGTTCTTCGTCATGTTGCAAAAATGTCTCCTAGGCACAGATAGTTGCATACAGGTGTAGATGTAAATATCTGTTGTAACTCAGTTTTGCTATCGCAAAAATGTGCTGGGCATGATTTGTTGAGCAACTATTTATGCCTGAGAGATGTCCTCCAGGTCTAAATAAATAATTGAAGGAACTCTTATCACTTTGGATCCTCGCACAAGAGCCCGTCGCACGATGAAACGAGAGAGAGGTTTCAAGGAGGCTGGACATGAAATTTTCGACTACAACTGTAAATTTTAGTGTGAATTTTTTCAAATCATGAATTGTATGGAGTACTTCTTGAAGGAAATTTGACAAGAAAATCAATGAAACCACTTCTGAAAACTCTAAGTTTCGTATTGTTATCGATAGTATCTTTTAATTTTCCACACATTGAATGATTCCTCTCATTGACTTGCTTGAGGCGGTTAGTGTCTGAAGTCAAAACGCTTTCAGTTTCCTGCGTATGCATCACGGACATCTATGAAGCCCGAAAAGTTGCATCCAGGCGTTACAATGAAACACGTTCAATATTCGTCGCAAGCGGCACTAACTATAACCATAACTTACTGATTTTCATCGCGACTTTGTCAATTTTGCGAGATTTGATGTGTTTAGATATGTTATAACGTTGCCGCCCCTCGAAATTGCAAAAGAATTAGGTGTTTCAGCATGTTAACAGTTATACCTTCAGCCTGCTTTTATGAGTTGTCCTTCGGCTGGTTTTTTTTCCTTTTCGGGAAAACTAATTATAACGCTTGAGTGAAAAATTTTTAAAGAACAATCCTGACGCATCGCTCGGAATTTGGAACAATAACGATGACCACTCGTCTTCCGAAAAAATGTAATGCGGCAGGAAATAAGGGTAACACCATAAACCTAAAAACACTTATGTGATTTCCGGGGTGCAATGGCGAGATTACAGCACAATGAGGTCTTAGATAGATTAGTGACAATTAAATTATAATGGTCTGCTTTTTCCATCCTGAAATGTGGGCTGCGGTAATTTTTACCTTCCTACCTTCTTACAGCGATCTGTATTCGAAAATGAATTTTCGATGATTCTAATAAAATTCTACCGAAAAGAACAATTTTTTGAAGTTGCCAGATTGTCCGGTCTCATTCTTGTTTGAAACAGGCGATTAAGTAATATTCTGAAATGTCTTCTAGGATTCTAGCTCTAATTAATTCAAAAACCAGTCGGCGGCTTAAAATGATAGCTATGTCGCAGGCGAATAGTCAAATATTCTAGCTAAGATTGAAATTCTGACTTTTCTCCTAATTTTAGACAAAATCATTGATCGACCCTGTTAAAAAAAATTCTCAGTAAAAATTTGCAACATAAAATATTATTATAAACGATTTTTAGCTCCTGAGGAGACACTTATCTTGAAATTTTCAGCATGTCAGAGAATACAGCATTATTATAATTTCAACATTTAAAAACATGAGAAGCAATTTAAGAGGAAGAGACAAAAAGAGTTTGTAGGTTTGATGAAATATTTTTCCACAAATATTGAAAACTCGTGAACTCTCCGTCATGATGAATTCGCAAAATTTTGTAGACAATCAGCATTTAGCAATCTGCCTAGGCATTTGACAAAATGCCTAACACTATTTGCCTGCGACAGCTATAAAACTTGGAAAATGAAGCAATCACTGGGAGAAAATTGTCGACCAGTGAGAGAAGGGATTTTTTTCCAGAATGGTCTTCGAACCTCTATTTTTTTCCTCACAAAATTAACGGAATTAGAGGTGTAGCATAAAGTGGTGATAAAAACCGAGTGATAAGAGCGTGAGCGGTAGCAGCTACTTGGGCGTCGATGATGAGAGAGCGAGAACGAAATGAGAAGTGGTTGGCAGTGGTCTGAGGAGAGGAGAACTCAGCCTTGCTAGGAATGGTCGGAATGCGTAGCCGAAGCCGGCGGGGGAGGGGGAGCGGCGGAGCGACGGGGAGCAAGGTGTAAGCTGCGCAGTTAGCAGTGCGCCATTTGCGTGACGTCACACCCGTCAGTCAGCTGGACTCCTGAATGTGAACAGCATCAGATGCGTTTCTGTTTGTAATCTACTCCCCAGCAAGAACGACCTTCCCACTTCGTTAGCTGTTTCGTTTCGTATCGTGCGACGTAAAACACGGACTCATTCAGTCCCAGTTATTTCCTCGCTCCGCGATTACCTCGTCAGGCTCCCTGTGTTTCGTGTCAACGTGAAGAAGTTAGTTTATTTTGCCGGTAACACCCCATGCCCCCACGTTATCTCCGCGAATTTCCTACTTTCTTTATGTGATTGTTCCGTTCACCGAAGCCGCATCGAACTTTTCGGTACTCTAATCTCTCCCTCGATCCAACCCGCCCGAACAAACCGGTTGGATTTTTTGTGATTTTGAAATCGTGCTGTGATCTTAGCGAAATGATTGTGTTTTGTTGTTGATATTTTGTTGAATTTTGATACTAACCTAAGTGATCGGTGCTCGGGTGCTGATAAGGATCTAGTTTGGAAGCGCACTGCTTTCGCTCATCGGTTTTTGTTGTTAGTGAATTGCTCTAGCGTTCGGGAACATGGATCCACCGCCTTTATCCGAATTGGATCTCAATTTCGAGCCGCAGACCCGTGCAAGGTCCAACACGTGGCCCTTGCCGCGACCTGAGAACTACGTCGAGGATCCGCCATCGATCAAGTGCGAGGAAGTTGATAACTACTATCAGCTCGATATTAAAAGCCCCAACGTGGTCGGAGGGCCTTCGATTCCGGGGTTACCTGGTGGTCAGCTCAAGAAAAATTCGAGCCGGCGAAACGCCTGGGGTAACTTGTCCTACGCCGACCTCATAACGCAGGCGATCAGTTCGACCCCCGAAAAAAGACTCACATTGTCACAGATTTACGAATGGATGGTGCATAATATACCGTATTTCAACGATAAAGGAGATAGCAACAGCTCTGCAGGATGGAAGGTAAGCCCATTTTCCTGGTTTTAAGTACTTGAGATGTTTCTTCTTTTCTCCACGTGCGCTTGATTTCAGGTCCTCCTCTAGCCTCTTATCACATTCTGTTTTCAGTCGCAATTTGTGACGTTATTTATGCATCGTATTTATATCGTCTTCTCCGCCACGAAAGAACGTAACTACATTTCAATGTTGCCAAATTTCCTCTCGCTAATCACAATTTTAGCGAAAGAATGTTGAGCATTTCTGACTGTACATTTCACTGATTTTTCATCTGATCTCATACAAAAATCAGAAAAATTTTGAACTAAAATCGCAGAGGTGCACTCTTGTAAAAAACGAATTGTTTGAGTCAATTTTGCAACCTTGGAATTGAGTTACGTTCCTTCGTCCGGAAAACAACGATTCATCATTACCTACCTACCGATCGTGGTCATTCCTACAAATTAATTTCTTATGTGATTTTTCATCCCCTCTCCAGACTGATTTTCCCTCTCAAAAAATAGCCACGAAAAAAAATTGGGAGATTTCAAGCTCTCTCATCCCAAAGTACATACTTAAGTGTTTTTACTCACTTCAGATCTAAATAAAAAATATGTCCATACCTAAGTAAAATGGAAGCTGATGACATTAGATGTCACACCAAAATCCAAACTCCTATTTGCGACCTCAGGAAGTGCTTGAGTATTTTTCCTTCTTTCAACTTTCTGCAGAATTGCAGGTGAGTTGATGTTGTCCAAAATGTAGTATGTGGGAGGGGCTCCCCCCTCCCAACCCCCACTCGGACCGCAACTAACAGACAATAATAATAAAGAGAGGGGAGGTCATGTCCCCTACTCAATCAGCACACGTAGGTGCTCGTAGTGTTGCAATTGGCTCTAGCTAGAACATCGAATTATTTTCAATTCAAGGAGACGCTGTGATTAAAATTTTTTGTGTTCAAAGAATTTTTACAAGAAATCGTAGGTATCATGAAAAAACATTTAAAGTCAAGGAATATTGAGATTCAAGAAATTTTGTCATCTTGTAATTTGCACCTGGAGTCGTCTTGTGCCCATGAAGTCGCTGTCTCCTTGATCACAGAACCTTTGTACAGATGGGTGATCTATGAGATCAGGTTGATAATTTTTGTACTATTTAACTTGAGTTCCCGGTTTACCTTTTGGCACGGGCCCTCAAAATACTGATTTTAGGGTTCACTATTTAATCGCGAATAGGTACCTACAGTTTTCTATTATCAGTCAGTGACAGTTCCTAGGTTATTGCAGGCAGGTTTGCCGATTTTCAAGTACCTGCTGGACTTACCTAAGGATAAACAGCTTTTAATACAGGCATGACTGAAGCTCCATGCCAGCTGAAAGTATGATGACGCTGTTTCTTGTCTGTTATCTTTTTCTCGTAGATTCCAAATCGTAAGTTGTTACTTCCGGCTGTTGTCCTAACAAAAAAACACGTTGTTCTCCCATCTCTTGGTGATTCAGAAGCTTACTCATTTTTTCAGTAAAAATTTTGGATGATGGTCAATCTTACCCTTTGATTTGTCGAAATTTACGGAAGTACCGCTCATCAACTTGGGCTCAAGCTCAAACACGTGTATTTTTCTTTGTTTGTTTGTTTTTTTTTTTTTATTCGGTACTATTTCCACGTGCATCACCAGTGGTATTAATTTTTTTCCATCACTGTGTGTCAAAATTCCCTTACTTAACTTACTTAGTCGTTTTAATTACGTACTGAGTCCTAGTTTTTTTTTTCTGAGCAGCCAAGATGAAACGTTTTTTGCTACTAACTCGTTATGTGCTAAGATGATTTTCTTCAGCTTAATTGGAGCTTTGATAAAAATTATCTCTGCGTTCTCAGCCTTTTTGCGCCTTGCGAACTTTAATTAAAACAGAGGATATGCGTAAAATAATTAGACGCATTATCGCTAAAGAAGTCTTCTGATGGAGAGAATCCATGGCAAATGGACTTCTTCCATTTCAGAGCAAAAAATTAAGTACCTAGTACCAATAAATATCGTGCGGGTATTGATTTTATTTGGTCTTAGTGAGATTTTATGCGCAAAAAGCACGGACTATCATAGTAAGACGGATAGTCTCTCATGATTTATTGGTAATTATCTCGAGTTGGTAATTCTCTTAGTAATTCTCTCGAAGAGAAGATTATTTCGAGTACATAATGACGGGCCTAGATGAACTTTTCTAAATTCAAGGCGGCGACATCGTTGTCTTGTTTTATTTTGATAAGCAAACGGAGAACATCAATTTTATGTTTTGAATTTTCTCTATTCGCCATTTCAATGGATTGTAGCGAAAAAGAAAAAGAAATATAAATAATAGTCGTCCGGTCCTCCTCACATAGAAAAAAAACATCGATTACCGAATGGTTATACCTAAAGGTTATGTTCTTTTCGCACCTAAGCTTCGGGGTGAGAGAAGTTGATTCTCTCAAAGTGGAAATCGAAGAAGGAAAGACATTTTTAATAGTTTTTCGGGTATATTCAATTTTAAATCTTAAAACGAAATGTAGAAGCTGAAAAATTATACTCGTGAATGTTTATCAAAAGATCTAAAAAAAATGCAAAGCCAGTAACGCCGGATCGACCAATACGTCCCGTTCAGTACTTTGGATGTGCAAAATTTCAATTGTAGGTAACGCGATAAAAATAAAACCTATCGGCTTAAAATACACCCCGAGTATATCTGCGTATATCGATAGCCTCATTGAAAAACAACACGTGTCCGTGCTTAAATGTAAGATAGCGAAGAACTAGGTCAATTAAGCCTAAATTGTCCCACTTCTGCGGAAAGCGCACTTCGAAAGAGAGGTTTTATTTATTATTTTACTTCAAACTCAATAACGTTTTTGCATGGAAGGTGTTGATGTTGATAAGTTGACGTAAAAAAAAAAATTCGCGAACGGCTTTAGTCAAGTTACAATAACCTCCTAGAAAATGTTCGAAAAAAGGCTATAATCTATTCGCATAGGTACAATATTTGTACATGTACCCATCGGCTGCCTAAGCTACCTTCGTAGTAGGTGTTTAAGGAGGTACCATTTCTGGCTGGAAAAAATTCATGCGCCATGAGTTTCCAATTGTGCTTAAGTGATTTTAAATGTCTGAAAAAGACATAGTGTTTTCTCTTTGCCAAACGTAGTCCAAATAATGGGATCGATCTATTGCGTTGGGACTATTGGCATGTTAAGTATATCTACCTCTTAATTCCTGAATGAATAACTACGTTTGTATCTATGTGACGTTACTGGTTAACTGTCGCACAATTTGGAGGTAACTATCTTAAGGGAGAGCACCTCATCGTCTCGTAGTTATCGGACTTAAGTTTGAAATATGGAATTACTATTTTAGAAGTTCTAGACTAGGTAATTTTTGAGACAATCTGCAAACGCGTGCTTTTATGATCAAGCCAAAAATTAAATTTCTCAATGTAAAATAAAGGTATTTTCTTCCGATCTATCGTCTACCTAGCCATCGTCTTTTCTAACATCGTGTATCCGAAGTTCACTTCGATGACCTCGATGTTAACTGCTAGAGCGAAATCATTTTGCTAATGCACTATTTAAGACTATGCACGTAAGATTTGAATGCCAGAAGTGACCCCTTTTGACGGTAAAAATGTCATCGGCTTCGACTACCAACAGTAAATTCGTCAGGTGAGCTCCCCTTTCAAGACCTTCGTGGTCCCGTGTGCGACTTTTGGAACTTTTTATTTGACAAGTCGAGCAATTGGGCTGAACTTTGACAACTTCCATAAGCAACGCAGCTCTCGCAGAAATGCCCTATCAATTTCGCTTCGATTCCGTGCCCTAGGCTCTAATCAGAGTTGCCTTACAATTTTTTTCTCCTCGACTATCGTAAATTAAGTAGTTTGGATCGTCAATTGAGGCAACCCTGGTCTGGGCTCCCGCGAAGCAAGATTAATTAAGTCGCTCGTTGTTTAATAGAGCTAACTCATCTTATCAATTTTTCATAAAACTCATGCCGCTAATACCTCTGCCTAGCGTTTTAATTCTCCGCGGCGTATGTGGAGGGGAGGGTGCTTGAATATGGATGGACGGAAGAAGAGAGGATGAGGCAATAGGATCAAGAGGAGCGAATGGAGGTGGGATATCAGCATATCTTGACTTTCATCGTGCAAAATATTTTGCTCTTCAGTTTCTGTAGCCGAACTTCGCATTGTTTTTACGAAGCGCTTTTTTGTGTGTCAGAACGTCGCACTCGCGAATTAATAGCCCCCTTCTAATTTTTTTCTGTACGCATTTGTTTTTATTTTCATTGAAGTGTTCTAGACCCGGATAGTCCCTTCGGAAGACAATGCTCCGTGTCCCTTTTTTTTTTTTTAGAGCGTCTTTAGAGAGTACTCAGATGCAATGAGTTTTACTCTTTTGGATGGTATGCAGGGCAAACGTCATGACCCTCTTTTTGGTCAAGAAGTTTCATAAAAATCCCTAAATACCCATGTTTCCTCAACTATCCCCAAGAAATCCGTAAATCTTGCAAAACCGTAATTTTTCTCGCACAACTCTGACGTCAATCGGTATATTGATATGTGATATTTAAATCGGATTGGCTCGTTTGAATTTTTCGCTCTCTAAAGGCAGTACGAAATACAAAAATGCTGGCCAAAAAAGGCGAAACCACGTTTCTCGCAGAGTTTCAAAATTTCTCCTCGTAGGTATTATATTTTTTTGAGAAGAAACAAGCCAACTTCTTAGCTGAAATTGTCACACACTGAAAAAATAGTTACGGGCTATATAGGCACACCGTCCGTTCCGGACTCTGAGACTAAAAGTTCCGGGTGCTGGAGCCGTAGCTTCACGGAAAAAATTAAATTGCTAATTTAACAATTAAATTTCTAACAACAGTGACTGCAATATTTCAACGTAGATTTCACTACACAAAAATACTTTAACCACCCCCCGTGGTTATATTAGCTTACAAGTAGCATTTTTGTGTTGTGAAATCTACGTTGAAATATTGCAGTCCCTTTTTTTAGCAATGTAATTTTTTCCGTGTTCGATTGCTCCAGGTGCTACGCCCGGAACTTTTGGCCTCCAAGCCCGGAACAGCCCGTGATTGCGGCTTCCACAGTCGGAGTTTGTTTTCAGTGTAGGATATTCCGGATTCTTTGGAAAATCCCCAGATCCCTAAAAATGCTGACAAATCTTTAGATCCAGGCATAAGTCCTCAGATATCGGGCCACTGAATAAGACTCATCCCCATATCCGTAAGGTGACCGGGCGATGATCGCTGCGAAGTGGGAGTGGGGCCCGGCCGGCGAGAATGGGAGATCCTGGTCGAATCATGGACTGCGACACTTTGTCCGAGTCCCCGCGAGCCGCGCCATGAGCCGCGAACTCGGCTGACGACAGAGGACGGAGGCAGAGGCAGAATCGAAGGAAAGTGTCAAAAAAAGTGATGACTGTAGCCTTGACTTGAACCTGCTTCGGTAATGATGCCATTCTCGGCACTCGCCGCTCCGCCACACAGTGGATCTAGTCCATTAGAGAGCTCGGACATGACATTATTCACTAAAACTGAAAATTTTCGTGTTCATTTTATCGTATTTGAAATTTTAAGGGGTGACTCTGAAAGAAAATTTTACGAGGAAACCAATGGAACCATTTTTAGAACCTCAAAGTTTTGTATAAACGGAGTTAAAAGTGTTCAAAGTTTCCAAATTTTGTCCGACCTCTCATATTGGCTCGACCCACTGTGCGCCACGCGGTGTCGCCGTCGTCGTCGCTTATGCAACCAGATTCCAGTCCCACTGCCACTCGGCAACCCACGGCGCACTGTGGATCGAGTCAATGGGAGAGGATTGGAGAGGAATTTGGATACTTTCAAAGTTATAAACTCCCTTTATACAAAATTTTGAGATATTAAAAGTGGTTTCATTGGTTTCCTCGTGAAATTGTCTGCTGGAAGCACGCCTTAAAATTTAAAATGTGACAAATTAAACATCAAAACTTGCTATTTTACTAAAAAATTTCATGTCTGACCTCTTCTATTAGTTTTTCCACTGTGCGGCAGCCCGGCTACCAACAACGCTGCCAGCTTACCCGGTCGCCAATCCAACTCCTGTCTTATGCACTTCCTTGCTAAGAAAAACGCCGTATGGACATTTAGCTGTTGCCTAAATTCCTTCAATAAAAACGAATTTACGGGGAAAATTGTGATTATATTTTTTTTAAAATTTTTCAGACAATTTTGTCGCAATTTAATCCAAAATAACTAAAAATTTCAAAGAGAAATACGCATAACTTTCCTCAAAAATACATGTTTTAGCCGAGGGAATTTGGCGACTCTTGAATGTTCATGCGGCGTTCTTCCTTAGCGCGGTAGTGTAGTAATCCATTGGGGAATGGAAATTAAGAAGGAGTGCTGCTCCGATTAAGAGACCGATAAGACCGTATTTGAAATTTCGCCGTTTCCCTCGCGAAAGAGCGTAACTGCTTTTCAATGCTGGCAAATTTCCCCTCAAAAATCACTGTTTTGCCAGGAAAATTTTGGGCATTTCCAACTAAAAATCCCCCTGATTTTTCGTCTTTCATGTAGAAACCAAGAAAATTTTTGGAGAAAAATTGAATTGTTTGAGTCGTATGACGCCTGAGGGGCGGATCGCTACGGGGGTTGGACCCAAAGTGTTCAACGGACGTAGCCACTTCGCAATGAATGAAATGTAAGGGTGGAATCCATCCTAACTTTGCCTGGAAAGAAAACCATAACTGAAATACTAGTCAATCGGGGTCGTTATCTCATTGTCAGTCTGCGCTCACATTTTACCTTGGACCTATTCTGACTTAAAATACCGAATGCAAAGAGGTCAGCCGGAGATTTAGTTTCGCGAATGAACTCCTTAATAAGGCACTTAATTTTTAATCAAAATACTCGTTTAGTGTCATCACTTTTTTTTAATGCTGAGGGTTTGCCGCTTAAAATGAGTTAGTAAATCCTGCCGGTAGCGGCGGCGGCGCGGCCGGCGAATACCTGATTATTCCAACGGCCGGTCCCCGCTTTTGGCGGTCCCAGTAATTCAGCAGCTTAGACGATTACGTAAATTTGTGCTGAGGATCGATTAAATTTTCGGTTATTTGCAATTTTTCAATGGGTTCGTTATTAAAGTCTGGCTTCGAATATAATTCGTGTCTATAGGCAGACATCAAACATGCATTTTTGAAGAAAGTTATTCATTTCTCCTTGAAATTTTCAATTTGTAAGATCAAATCGCGTACAAAATTTTTGAAAAATACTTAAAAAATTTCCAGTAAATTTGGTTTTTATTAAAGGAAAGGCAACACCTGATGGCTCAGACGGCGTTTTTCCTTAGCACAGCAGTATTGAATTGATTTAGTAACATGAGGTGAGATCCAGTCAACTTTAACTCCCATTCGGAGTGAAATTAGAGTACATCTCAATCCGTCAAACTCTAACAGTTTTAACTGACCTAATGAGTTGCTCCTAAACTCGAGTCTCGTTCACTCGAACTACGAGATAATTAACTATACTTAAGTAGCTTCACTACAAGAACAAAATATAATTATTCGTAACAATACATCAGAGACAACAATAAATTCAGGCAATCTAATCTGATTAGGAAACATTTTGTCACCAGATGATGCTTGATTAACAACTTGGTGAGCTAGTCTAACGATGACTGATGGCGAGCAGTTTGCCAAGCAAGTTGGTTAAAATAGATATTTCTTGCGAAACAGATTGCTGAGCCCTGTGGCCATCAGTCATCATTACACCAATCTGCGCGTGGACGCACGGGTAATCTAGTCTTACCTCAACATAGAGAACTCTACGAGCGAAAAATTCCAATTCTTCCACTGAGCAACTCTGTTCACCGGGTCCGTTCGATGATGCTGCTTGATACCCTGGCGGGCCGAACCCACGAAGGGTTGAAAATCCAGGCCAAAGAGGAGCCTTCCCCACCCGCACAAGGCCCGCCCCGATAAAATCCCGGATTTTTGGAAATTAACCGTGGCCAATTATGCAAAAGACACAATGCGGGACCGGACAATGGTATCCGGGAGCACAATCGGAGGAGAAAGATGGCGCGAAGCAAAGTAACAAAGGAAGGGTTCCCCGACCCTTGTTTCGGCTTTTCGGCCCTCACTTTCCCTTTTCCAAGTAGCCGATTCACACTCGACGAGACCTTTGATCCGGCTCCAATTCATCAGGCATCATCGTTGCGGGGATCTCCCGAGGATAAGCTGCACTGGCAATTTTACAAACTGTGCATCGCATTACTCCAGAAATTATACTCCACGCCATGTCGAGATCTCATTGAATAAGCGATATTTTGCACTAGGAAAATATATTACACACTTGAATGTCCAATGTGCATCGGAAGGACGCTCACTCAAGTAGATTCTTGGTCATCTTGCTTTGATATTGGAACACTGAAAATAAAAAGTTATGGGCTATACAGACATATCGTCTGTTCCGACCGTAGAGGCCGAAAGTTCCGGCTGCTGGAGCCATGGCTTCGATTGCTCCGGCTGCTAAACTCGGAGCTTTTGGCCTCTGAACCCGGTCTATATAGCTCGTAAGTTCGGCTTCCACGGCCGGATTTTCTCTTTTGTTTTTTAGTTAATCTGAAGATTGGCGGTGGCATTTTTTGTGTTATAAGGTTGGCTGCTCTTTTGGGCCCAAAGAGCTACATATTTCGACAGATCCGTACTCTACCCACGTAGGTTCTCTAGGCTAGGAGGCATGCCGCACTGAATGCAACAAGCCCCTGAATTTGCCATCGAAGGGAGGTTAGATTCCCCATCCAGTGGACTCGCTCCCGTGGCGGCATGAACCCCGTTATTCGACAACACAACGTCGGTGTCGCGTTATCCTCTCTTCCGGGTGACGATTGGCAACATTCACGCCTAACCCTTGGCTCGAGGAGGCAGTACAGTTGGCTCTCGGATCAGACCTGTCAGTTTACGTAATTCCTCGACTGCTCCGGCCGGTGGCGCCTTGAGCCAGAAAATTCTTACGCCAATCGCCAACGTCGGTCAGGCCCCGATCAATCACTGCAGGCCTCTTATACTGCACTGCAATGCTAAGGAAGAACGCCGTATAAACCTTAATTTCCCTTGATAAAATATGTATTTTTGAGAACATTCATGCATATTTTTCCTTTAAAGTTTCAGATATTTTAGATTAAATTGCGTACAAAATTGTCTTAAAATTTTGAAAAACGATATTCGCAATTTTCTCAGTGAATTCGGTTTTTATCAGAGAAACTTGAAAACGTCTAAAGGTTCATGCGGTGTTCTTCCTTAGCACGGCAGTATAGTGAAGACGGGATGATAAAAATGTTCGCCTGCGTTTTACTGGTTTTCTGATACTGACCACCAGAGAGAATTCAATGGCAAAAGCGGAAATGGATTACGGACTGCCTTGGGCAATATCCCATGTTTTAATATTCGGAGAGCACAACGAAATTTGATCCAACTTCAGGGAAATTCGACGCAAATTTGATGGGATTCTGACACAGTTAGGTCTAGTCCATCATCACTGCTGCATTAGAAATTGGACTGCATTTTGCAATTTGGAACTATAGATTCTAGCTCATCTGAAAAAACACTCATATGCTTAGGGAAACTAATGGCGCATATGTTGTTTTTAAACCGGGCCAGAATTTATAGTTCCAGATTGCAGAATGTAGTCTAATTATCGAATAAATTACTGAATGCGAGTTAAGAACACACTTTTTTGAGTTTTTGAAGCATTCCTCTACCATTTAATTTCTCTCCGGTAATCGAACCGCAAGGAGAAACCGGAACGATGATTTCTGCCTCGACGCGACGTGCTTCATGCTGAAAAAAATGTCATCAATAATTCACCTCGTTAGCTTTTCTTAAGAGAGAGAAACGCAGCGATGACCCCCTCTATCGGAAAAACTCAAAATATTTTCCACCGTGAAGTGGCACGTGGAGAAAAGGGGGAACGCGAGAAAAAGAGAAAACAACCAACAGGAAAATGATGAGAAAGTGAGTACCTCAGCAAGGCTCGGTTGCAGCGAGCTTTTCAAAATGAGGACTCGTTTCCACAGAAGATGCATAGTTTGCCAATTCCTTTCCTCCATGGAAGCATTCTCACTCTACGACAGAAGGCACTGGGGAAAATGCCATTGAAATTTTTTGAAATTTTCGCACAATTTTCATTTAGGCGTTATTGTTCCTCATCCCTCGCCCCCTTTCTCTCCCTTGTTCTCCCCTCCCCCTCCTCTTCTTTTCCTCTGGTTGTTGTCGGAGACGGAAGGGAAAATCAGAGCACCTACATGGAGAGAGGTCAGTACGGACAAGTCGGGTATTTTGAGGTTAGGCCGGTCATAAAGCTTTTAGGGCCCCAAAGAGCACCCAACATGTGAAATCAAGTAGTTTAAAATAAGTTATTGTTTCAATTGTTACGACCCGCCATTTTTTGTGAAACAAGTGCTTGACTTGTAGAGGAAACAGAGGCGGATCCAACAAATTGGCAACATTGCCATTTCTCCATTTAAACCTATGGAAATGTATCGACTCTTGGAGGGGCCAGGTGCTCCGACAAGAATCGATTATTCCGCGTGGCTTTAAATGGAGGAAATCCGGTGTTGCCAAATTGCTGGATTCGCCTCTGTTTCCTCTACACTAGTCCGAATGTCGATTTCCTTTAAGTCGGGCCTGAATTTGTCGCACCCCTCAAAGGCATCCGGGAAGGTCCATAGACCCACAAAATCAGACCCATCGCAGGGCAAGTCACAAGCCACTCGGGAACGCGTCTCTGTTCCGGGGAAGTAGGGCAGCGGCAATTAGAGTTCGCGTCGCGGATGACAAGCTGTGCGATAGAATGTGGATATTTTATAAGGGTTTTAATGAGGAAAAGCGTTGATTTTCCAGGAGTATTTGGCAACAACTCGCGTCGCGGATGACACGTAGCGCGACAACGTGCGTTGCCGCCGTCCAACGTCGACGCGGAGATCTAGAGCGTCGTCACTGCACCTATCACTCCTCGATACCCCTATTTCGGTTTTTTTTTTCTTTTCTTTCTTTTTTCTCCGTTTTATTTACAAAAGCCAATAAAACTCATTCATTCTTAATCTAGGAAAGGCGTTGAAGGGGAGGGCGATGGACCGTCTGTAGCGAAACTGTGACGTAGCTAAAAATACACACGAAAAATTTCCGTAGAGCATCGATCCGCGAACAGTACAGTCACAGGTAGGGAAAATTTGGCCCTAGGCGAAGCCGAAAACGTCAGAACAAGTAGGAAAATTCCCTCTAAAAAATCGGGAAAAATTGTGTATACTTGCTTATGTATACGGCAAAGTGAATGTTGCATCGCATGTAAAGTTTTAGCTTACCTCCTAGCCGGATCGTAAAAGCTCTTATTTTATTGTTTTTTATTCATCCCGTGGTATCTCCAAAGTCAAGGAATTTTCTCATAATTGGCCAGAGAGATTTTGAAAAAGTCAGAAATTTGGAATTCTACTATTTTGTGGCTAAAGTTTGCAAACCTGGAAACAGCAGTTAAAAAAAAAAAAAAGAAAGAAAACCCTCGATTTTTTTCTTGTTCCGATGTGCCAGTGTACCAATCATTTTCAGTGGGGTGGTGTAGGATCAATTAGCAATTGTATCGATTCGACTCGAAATTCTGTCGTCCTGGCTTGATTAGTACTCAACGAACACAAATTCGTGTTGATCCCAAGCAGACTTGATGTGGAGTAAAAGTGGCCATCACCGCGTTGTTTCTGATCCATCCAAAATGTGTGTCAGATCAACACAAATGGAAAATTCGCACCAAAAATGTTAATTGCTTCATCTGAGAGTGCTTATTGAGCCGAGCTAGCAGTATTTTTATAATTTGTTCTGATTAGGGAAATTGTTGAACACAAGATTTAAAGCGAAAAAAATCTACCACCTCGTGACGTCATCAGGCGGCATTTCCCATTTAAACACATGTATCTCAGTAGATTAGGTCATTTCGTCTTATCTCCTCCAATAATCGTTCAATTTAGAAACCAAGGATATCCTTATGTTCACAATCAGTTCCCTCAGTAGTTTCCACCTAGACATGAATTGCATCAAATTTCAGACACCTGCAAATTCTCCTTTGTGTCTGAAAGAAATGCAACTTCAATTTTTTTTTATCCCAGTTCGAACCGCACGTGGCGTGATTCCTCTCCGCTCAACTCTCACAACCAATCCAGATTTTAGACCATCATACCTCTCCCTCATTCCCTCCCCTTCCCCCCCTCTCACAAGGGGCCGAAAGGTATACCGATCCCGCTTGACAGGGCCTCCGGCAACGATGACGTGACCAGTGGCATGGCGTGCTTTGCGATATATCGATTGATCTACCATTCAAACCTATGGGAAAGGATCGATTAGCAAGGTGTTTGCAACGAACACCTCAATAATCGATTCTTTAGCATAGTTTCAAATGGAATTCCAGCGATAGTCGATTATCACGCCACTGGACGTGACGCGATGGGCGACGTGACGACGGCGGTAACCACCGCTGGTGCCGAATGGCGTGGCGTGCTTTGCGATATCGACGGTGAAACTACCAAACCACGTATCTCGTTTGCGGTGTTTAAAAATCTACGCTCGCATTTTATTTTTTTGAGGTAGACCAAATCAATATCATTCCTTGAAATTTTCACAGAATTTTCTCCGCACGAAGAGGAAAAATCACAGAAATTTTCAAGACTGGACGTTAAGTAGTTTTTCATTTAAAAAATAAAGTATGACAGGAAGTCTGCGACGTCGCAAACCGAGATACGTGGTTTGGTAGTTTCACCGTCGATATATCGATTAATCTACCACTTAAACATATGGGAAAGGATCGGTTAACAAGATGTTTGCAACGAGCACCTTAACAATCGATCCTTTACCATAGTTTCAAATGGGATAACAGCGATAGTCGATCATCACGCCACTGGACGTGACGCGACGCGACGCGCGACGTGACGACGACGGCGACCACCGCTGGTGCCGAGTGGCTTTGACGAGTTTTATGGTCGAAAGATGAGCTGGGGGTCCATGGTCACCGATAACAGGTCTCTGGGTCGCGCTCCTGATCGTGGCGTAACCGCAGTTGCCGTAACCTCGTAAATACACCGCGGAAACTTGATTTTGCACGGCTATGCGTGTGAGATCTGGCAACCTGGTAGCGAGCTGCGTTGCCTTGCTCTCGGGATCGTCCTGTTCTGTCGTGCTTAGGAAGTGAGCGGTATGTCCGTAATTACTGCGAGAGTGTAAGTTTTTAAATTTTCACCTGAGGTTGATCTGCAGTACTTTCGAGGAAACTTCGATAGTCGATCGATCGATTGCTAATTTCTGAATTTTTAACACTTTTTTTCTTCCCAACAATTATTGAAAGGCGCATCATGCTTAAACACGTCAGTAAGATTTGAAGGTACGTCCCAAGTGATTATCGCAATTCGTGAGCGATTTGTGATATTCTTTTGGGTGGAGTTATTTCAAAGAGTTTTCTGGCAAAATCTTGGTGCACAAATACGTAACATGCTAAAATGTGACGTGATTTTCTGGAATTCTTGGGATAATATCCGAAAGTGCAGAAATTATTTGTTGGTAGATCGAATATAAAATCTATAGATGGCTGTAGGTTCCACATCTGGAATATAAGCCAGTAAACCAACAGAAGAAGAAGAAGATTATAAAATCTTTATAGAAAAACCTGTAGAATCAGCTGAGGTATCACCAAGAAAAAGAAACGTTCAAACAAAAAGCGTATGAGGCTTCCTGTGAAAATCCTACTTTTTGCGTCTGCGTTTTCTTCCATTGGTCTAGTAAGTAGCTCTATCCAGTAGCTACATCATTAGATACTCGTACTTGTTTGATGGTACCGTAATGTCAACAAAACCTTAACCTCGTGTATTTACGGGTGTTTGATAACGTCGAAAGCGGTACTTTTCCCGTTTTATGACTCATACTTACTATGATTTATGATCCATCAATGAAAAATTCACAGTGAGTTAGCTCCATTAAGCACTACACAAAATATTGGAGTTGGATCCTAGGTTTTATTTTGATGAAACTGGACTAGCCGCCCCCTGGAGATTGCATTTGGGGGCGAGCGCAACCAGATAGGAAGTTACTGATAAAAGATTATGAATAAAATAAAATTTTCGTTGTAATAAAGTCAGCTTAATGAAATGTGGGACTACCTTAAAAATACCTTGAAAATACTCAATATCTCACGGTTTCAGCGGCGCCTGAAATGGGTAGTCGTCCTAACCAACGAAAGCTGGGTTTCGATCCGTAGAAATCAGGAGTTCAATTTTTTTTCAAAAAAGTATTAAGGTATTTCGCACGAAAAAATAAGAATCTCGTCGATCGTGGAATATTAGCTAAAATATTCGAGCTTGTTCCCTTGAAAATCGCGATGTCTCGTGACGTAGTTCTGACGTATGACATGTAATAGTTTGTCCCCTGTATTTCTCTCTTTTGTACTCTTCTCCATTCTGCTCTGCCCACTTCGAATGACTAATTACGAGTTCTTTTCAATTTTTTTTTGTTCAACTCTACGCAACAGGCGGGAAGTAAATTTCTAACGCACGTTAATCAAGTATTCTGAGCAAGAGACCTTCTGCGTTCTCAAGTTTTGCATTGCACAGCTTGATGAGTCTTTCCCAACCATTGTTACCAGAATGTGCCGAAAATGTAGCACATGCCCACATTTAACTAGATGTAAAATATCCAAGTTTTTCCACACGACATGTCAACCTTGTTATCGACGTTCTCGTGTGCCGCTTAAAAGTTTAGTGACTAACCGGGGGACGGAAATTCTTTGATCTAAATAGAACAAATTCTGAAGATATGAGTAAATTAAGATAGAAGAGTGGGCTTGTAAGAATTAAGATGATTTGCATTTGGTTTGGATAATTTTGATTGAGTCTTAACGCATTTTCAAAGGTTGCTTGGATGAAAAAGACGAAAGAAGTAAAAATTCTAAATATTTAGCCAAAGTTTCAAGCTTTTAAATATTTACGGGTAGAACCGTCCGACCATGCAAAAATACGTATATATTTATGTGAAACAATTCATCCTCCATAAAGAAGTTCCGATGAGTGACGAATTGTATTTCATATTTCTTTTTTACTTTAATCTAGGTATTGTTGGTGAATGATTACTTGATGTTGTTAAACCAAAAATTTAAAGATTTTTTCAATGATACCGATATGCCTGTCCCCCTTTTTTCCTAGGGTTGTGGAAATATTACAAATACATCGGCCATACTTACTATTTACCAAGTATGAAGACAGAATTTGCGTTAATCTCGCCAGAGGAAACTCTCTCAAGAGCCCACTGCCCCCTTTATCCCGATCCCTCTTTGTTCGATTTTCCTCTTAGAGTAAAATGCAACACATTTATTTGAGTAATAAAATGTGCATAATGCCGTATAAAATACCATTAAAAACCAGTGCTCATATTTTAGTCGAAGGGTGCATTTCACTCTTATTTTCCCTCTTGTCTTCCTTCGAAAGAGGAGACTCCATCGCTGTGTTTTCTCTCGTCTTTTGAAGGTCGGTCATGGGTACGTATTCTTGTCGCAGCTATTTTCACAGAAATGCCACGAATTGGTGAAAATTTTAATCCAACTCTTTTTTTTACTCCGTCTGGTATGTGGACAGAATGCCAATGCTTCTGCTACATCGTACATCTCAATATTCAAATGCACCGGATTCCGTTGGAAGCTAATGGGGAATCGTTCCAGTTTTTATACCGTTTGGCCTTATCAATTGACGTCACCTGATCTGAATGCTAAGTACTTGAGATTAAATATAACATATGGGTACGATCAAGTGGGATTTTTTCATAATGATCAGGCCATTGGGCAATCGTTCTAACTTTTTCGTCCACTAATGAACGGACGATAAGTATCAAAACTTTTAATCCTCCCGCCGCGGCCTTGCAGTCAGCGTTCTTTCTCGTTATGGGACACGAACTGAAAGTAAGATACTCCAGTATTGAGTAGGTACTCCATTAGTTAGGATATGAGAGCGTACTTTCCTATCCAATAATTTTAATTTGCTCATTTTTTCCCGAATCGTGAAAAAAAAAAAAAAAAAAAAAAAAATTCTAAATTGTTTTCACTCGTTAAGTTAACTCCCTCTAACAAGTCCAAAAAATTTTACGCTTTTATTCAGAAAGACGTATTATTTTCAAGACAGTAACGAGATAATTGTTCATTTTACATTTTATATTATTTTGATCATTGGTCCAGGTAGAAGAAATTGTCGGCTGATTTTGCCATTGCGGTGTGACTGACCAGATAAGGATGAGCGGGTGTGACGTATTTCCTTTTTCAAAAGATCCGATTTTAAAATTTTCAAGGGAACTTTACCATTTTGTTTTAAATATTGTGTCGCTGAATGTCGCAAAATTGTTTTTGTACTTGGCACAATCTCAGAAACCACGACTGGCATGAACGAAGGCCTTAGTATTATATTATTTTTAAAACATTTGTTTTTGGAGAATCCTAAAACTGAACTGAATTCGAGGCATCACGGAGAAAATCCTCTGCATTCATTTCATTCATGTTTATTTACTTGTAACGAGTCGCATCCTTTCAGTGCACCTAGAGATGACCCCAGGGGTACAAAATCTTCCAAGCTTCCACATTTCCAGACGCCCACCGACTTACCACATTTTTCTAATCGGCTTTTCAAAAATTTTCCCTCAAACTTCAAAACTGAGGGATTTTTTTCTGGTTCCCTTTTGATTCTCGTCTTTCGACCCCATAAAATTGTCCCCTCTACCACATTTTTAAGAGCCTTCCCACATCTTCAAGTCAAGCGCATCTTCGAGCATTTTCTGCACGCCGGGGTGACCCACTCCTGCCACTGCCTGCTTGTTTTCTATAATCTCTTTAAGATAGCAGCCATGTATTATCCGAGCTTGCTTCAGTCTGCGACTTGATGGAGAAATCCTTTTTCAGAAAATAGCATTCGATCGCTCCTCTCTTCTCCCTATTAGTATTAGTGCCGTGTGCGGTAGAATTGCCACTGTATAGTCTGGCCAGTCAAACTCGAAGTCTCGACTGGTTTCTATCAAGCTGGGCTGTTTTGGCACTGATCATAGCCAAGTCTCAGAGCTTCTCTCCACCTGAATCTGACACTCGTCCGTGTGAGAATAGACGAAGTTAAACTGCACCGCGTGCTTAGCTGTTTATCCAATAGTAAGTTCACAAATGACCTGGTTACACGATCAAATTCCCGTCAAATTCTGATCAAAATGATGACCAAGATGGCGGTCGAGAGTTATCTAGATTGATGAGTAAAATTAATTAAAACAGCGTGTTGATTGAAATAAGCATGAAATAAGTACGGTTGTGTGGAAATCAGATGAAAGATGAGCCCCACAGCTTCATCATCTACAATCAAATTTTTGCAGACCGCAGAAATTTGATGGTAGATGGTGCGCACCAGTCACCATTTGATAGGAATTTGACGGGAATTTGATCGTGTAACCAGGCCATAATGTCACTCGACAAACTTTAAATTACACATGAAGAGATTTGGGATCTAGAGTTGATATCCGGTAATGAATAGTGTTTTAATTAATATTTTCCAGTGAAAACTTTCTAAAGTAGGTATGACTCCTTTCCCTTGTTCAGTGGGATGAAGTAATTTTCAATGTTCAAGTTCGTAATTTTTCTCTTGGAACCCAAATTGGATTCAGATTGGATTGAGTGTCTTCATGATTTACCGTGGGCTGTCTGCTTCGTCGAGAGTGCAATTTGATGAAATTAGCAAAGAGCACGGCTGGATCTCGTAGTCGAGAGACTACAGGTGGAAGAGATGCGAGCGATTGCGGATTACGGCTTCGGCCGCCTACCACTTGAGGCCGGCCTTTTGGCCACCGTCCAGTTCCTCGAAATAACTTGTCGTGTGACCATTGTTGCCGCCTCTAACTGCTTCTTACAATATTCATCGTAGACATTCGCCTTTTCACTCCCCGAGTTTTCCGCTCGAACGATTTTCCGTCCAACTTTCACCAGACTTCCCGAACCAGGAAGACAAAAATAAAAAAGCTCAAATTTTTCATAAGAAACTTCTTGATGATATGATGGACTCTATCATGTTTGAGAAAAGAAAAGTGTGATCGGAGAAAATGTGAACGACTTCAATAATTGGTGCAATACTATGCCGATGCTAGTGCGGTGTATGGTTGGTACTCGGGACTAGTTCAATCACTGTGGCACCTATTAATTATGTGCAACTCAGTAGCGTGGCGTGCTTTGCGATGTATCGATTGATCTACCATTAAAACCCACGGAAAAGAATCGATAAACAGGGTGTTCGCAACAGGAACCTTAATAATCGATTCTTTACCACAGGTTTAAAGTGGTAGACATCGATAATCGATCATTCGCGTTTCGCCACTACACAGTACAACCACTGGATCCAAATCTCTTTAATTTCAGGATAAAATGTGGAAGTTGAATTTTCGGTGCTTTGCACGCACTTTTTTTTACCAACTTGGAAAGAGACTTTCCTTCCAGGCATTTCACCCCCATTACGAAATCTTTTGCCGCTAATTTTAGTTGGTAGTGTTGCGTGAAGTACTTGCAGGAGGGTGAAGACGTAAGGCTTGCACAATTACAGGTTCAAGGACGAGGATGCCTTGCGTGGGGGGGGGGGGGGAGGGGATGTGATTTGTGTCTAGATCCTTAAATGCATTTTTGCGCAGAAAATAATGTCGAGAAAGAACCATATGATTGAAAGGATGGTGAGGAGTAAAATTTAAAAAATGAATTGACTCTGACCATCTCTGATAAGAAAACTGGAACACAAATGACTCCAGATCTGAGTGTGGAAGTCAAAAGAAATGACCTCAGTTTGAATTAGCTTTTGACCTAGTTCCAATGTTGAAGATCGTCCGAGTAAATCTTTGTTACCGTATACGCATGAGTCACTAATTGCTTCCTTTCCTTTTTTTGCTCTCTAAACTTTTAAAATTTCGACTTGCGATCCAAATTGTGTGTAATTTTTCAAATAATCTGTAGTAATCATGTTTAAATTTTTACCTACTAATGACGACAATGCTTGCGGTATGAGGTACCGCTGAATAAATGAAACACTTTTTTCAAAATTGTCGATATCATAATTTGTCAGCAAAAGAAAAATCGCGTAAAAACCTGTCTGGAAAAGTTAGTAAATCAAAATCAGGTCAAGTATATCCAACAATGTGGCATACGCTGATGCAGACGTAGTAACGATTCGCAGATGAGAACATCAGTCTGACGCATGTGGAAATCTATTGAAAGCGCCCGATGCATAAAGGGGACGGAATTGCCAGAAAAACGTTGGGAAAAAGTTGGATTTCACGCTAGACAGGGCATAAAAAATCGACTGGGTGCGCGGCACATCGTGTTTCTCCTTTTCGCAACAACGCAGAAACCGATGAACTTGACGTCAAACAGTCTGTTAAAGCGTTGTTAGTATTTCTAATTGCTTTATGCGATTATTTTCGTTGTAAATTTTGGTACAGTTGGTTTTTAGTGTAGTGTAGGGTGGAATGCCTGTCCTATTGGAGTCGAAATTCCCCCAGTTTATCTTTAAATTGATCCTATATGACATACTTTACATCATGACACAATGTTATTGGTGGCCCACATTTCGTCTCCGATGTTGAGGGAAGCTCCCATTTGCAGCTTTTTTGCCCTGTGTTTTTTTCGGAACGCTCATGATGCACGATTTTTAATGCTAGAACCACGGATTGATTTGAAAAGTTGCCGTGGTTTTTTTCTTTTCGGAATACTCCCGATGAAGCCTCGCAAAACTTAAACAACGTTTTGTTACTAGAGCCACGCAACCAATTTAAAGTTGAAGCCATGATGAGCCAAAGTGACGTCGACTGCTTGTTCATCGCATTTGCAACTTCACCCTTTTCCCCATACGGTTTTTTTTTTTTTTTTTTTTTTTTTTTTTTTTTTTTTGGTGGGGTACGATATTGAATCGCAATGACATGCCAAATGTTTCTCTCAGTTCTCTAAGTTTCTGCTGGTTTTCAGTTCCCTAACAGACCTTCATCCTACGTACAGGGGAAGGAAAGAGGCTATGAGTAGCACACACTATTTCTCACCCCATATTCACTCAAAACGGATGTCTGAATTTGTTTACAAACAATTTGATACAATCTTGTACGTTTTTTGTGCTCGTGTTATACGATCGGAGTCTTTTTAACGTCCGATCCCGAACTATCCCTCTATTTATTTGGTGTGGTTATTATTTGATTTATTTTTACTAGGTGTTGATAATTAACTACATTCATGCGTGCCTTGTACACTTCGTCAGTTTTGAAGTTTTTTTTGGCATTTTTGAACTTTTTGGTCGGAAAGAGACATCGCTTGGCGTCCCACAGTTGGTCGAGTCAATCAGAGAGGTCGGACTTAAAATTTTTAACTACTAAAACTGCAAATTTTGATGTTAATTCGTCACATTTTGAATTTCGATGGGTGCATCTGTAAAAACATTTCACGAGAAAACCAATGGAACCACTTTTAAAAAGTGTTTTACGGACGGAGTTTTTACGGATTGAGCTTTTAAAGTTTCCAAATTTTGTCCGACCTTCCCCTTTGACTCGATCCCTTGTGTGCCCCCGAATGAAAATCTAAAATTAAACGGCTAGACAAATGCATATGTATGTACTTACCTGATCCGCACGGTGGACTATCGTATTTCCATACGATAAGTAGGAAGAGCCTAGAGTGGACCTAGAATAGTAATGACGTGATTTCTAGTCAGGTTATGTAGATGAGCGGGCAAATTGGAGGACAGGTCAAGATTGGAGAGGCCTCGATGTCCTTCCATCGCAGTATCATCGCTTTTTTCGCATGTTGGAGCTCTAAGTCGAGATGTCTCGTCAACGGGCTTTGGTTCAGTTTAAAATGCAGTTATTATTTTCGTTATTTTAGGTATCTATTCTATCGCTCACACTAATTGTAAGCCTACACTTTTCCAGATAAAAATTTTCGGACCAACGACGATTCCCGTTAAGCAGTGGCAATTTTTTGTTCCAGCAAATTTTGGCCGTTTTCTCTTCATTTAACTCCATTAAAAAATATCGATTTAAGTTGAGGCAAGCTGCTCCCCAGGAATCGATTATATTACATACATTTAAATGGAGTAAAAACAGTGTTGCCAACTTGAAAAATTGTCACTGTCGTTGAGTCAACCGGAAATCTCTTTAAAGTGGCAGGACGTCACTACTGTATCTTGGTAAAATTGGACTATACTTTTCGGCATAAGCAACCACTGTTTCTGGCTTATCCCTAAATGCGCCTATCTACATCAGGAAACTCGAGGCACTCTATGTTTCTTCCACACTAAATCAAAAATAAAAGGTTTTTAATCGCAAGATGAAGTCCTAAAATGGGAGAGCACTACTGCTGAATTCAGGAACTCGTTACTTCCGAGATCGACCATTTCTGTACCAATTTATAGATACCAGGCAATTTTGTAAGTAAACTCCAGAAGGGATGCCACCCATTATTTTAGCATAAAAAATTGCTCATCCACGTTATTGCCGGCCTGTTAAGATGCACCAATCTCTGTGCTCTCCTCTGCACTGAAAAAAATGAGTTAGCGTCAGATGACCTAAAAATGGTTTCTATACACTAACTCAAATTGTGTGATTTGGACACACATGATTTTTGGTTTCTGTACACTAACCACTATTAGTGCTGGAAACTAATTCCGCTACTCTAATTCGCATTCGGTAGGGTTGGGTCAACCTAACCTCAAAACTGAGAGAGGAGAAAACGGCTTAGCGAATGATAACTGGACAATACTTTCAGGAAAAGAAGATTTCTTAAAAGATGAGAGGTAAAAATCAACTGACCGGTTCCAAATGAACGACAGAGGAAAGGAATATCCCATAGGTATGTGCAAGTAGACAGAATTATCCTTTAGAGAGACACACACTCACACATGAAACGGTAGCGAATGTTCACACTGAATAAACATATCTCGTCCGAACACTTGAGATATTCTTTTGAAATTACGGGAGAACACGAACTATAGAAGTAAGCAGTAAGTTCACAGATTTTCGTAAAATATAAACTGAACGCGGAACGCTTTAATCGCAATTTAATACAGAAGATTGACGACTCCAACGAATATCATGCTTGTTTTACGTTTTGAATCGAACAGACGATTTCTAACCTTAACAGGTTTATTTATGTTGCTTTCGAACGTTTTCAAGAAAGAGAGGACACTATAAATCATACCGGGAGTATTTACATTGTCAAACGAGCCCAAAATTTCACATTTTAATTGATTTTCACGAGCTGACGCGATTGAGGCTGTTGTACCGACGCCACTTTTTCGAAACTAAATAAATGTAACGGACAATGTGGCAGTTAGTGTTGAGGGCGAATTAGTTTGACCCGAAGGTGAATTTGTCTTACCACAGCGCTAATTTTACAGCTAGTGCTGTTTTCCAATTCTGGTTCGCGCTCTAGTAAAGTCAAGTCAGCGTATGAAGCGAATTGATTGGTGCTTCAGTACAATAAATTAGTTCTGAAGCCTAATTTTGATTCTACTTGGCGAGAACTTACCAAATTAGTTCTCAACGCTAACTACTTTTTTTTCAGTGTGAAGTTCTTTTTTGTTATGTTTGTATCGATCATTTCCGTGAACGAGCCTTTACCGCGTTGATTGTATCCATGTCATGTCAAAGTTCTGGTTCTGTGTCGGGGGGGGGGGGGGGGGGGGCGTCGGTAACCCCGCTGGGCCGCAGGGCGACTGCTTTCACTTGGCGTCGCGACGCCTCGCGTGGACCGGGCGGCTGCCCACAGCTCATGATATCCATGCCCAGTCATGCTGGTGACGAATTGATAGTCGCACAGTCGGCGACAACCCCGATGCATGGTCCCAGTTTGACATTCGAGGCACATGTCGGAAAGCGTCGCCCCTCCGATGGAAGGACGTAACTCAATTTCAATGTAAGCCCCGTTTTACGTTTAAATCCATGCTTTCTAGGGCTCAGACGGAAATCTGTGTAAGCCCTTACGTCAGAAAAGCGACGAAATGTGTCTTCTGGGGAACGTTTCGATCCATCAAAAAAAATTTCGGAAAGGACCTAGAACTCGGTTAAAAGCTTCAGGCTAATGTTATCTTTTTTTGTATGTTGCGAAGAACTGTGGTGTCTATATTTATGCACTGCTCTAGGATAAAAATATGTTTATAATGATCAAATCAGTGGTGTTCCACTTGAACTTAGTTTAACAGAGATGCATCAAGTCGTACTTTCAAAAAAAAAATAAAAATATTAGGTGGGAGTACTTTTGAATTCAACTAGTCGTACATTTTCTGCTGGAGTCTCACCAAGGAATAGATCTTCAAAACTCTTCTTTGGTTGAAACTCAATGCGACACGCGTCTCGGTGCGTTTCTGATAAACTCGGTCCGTATGAAACCGTGATGTATTAATGGCAACCAAATAGGGTGATGTTTTTCATGAGTAAGGGATGATTATAGCACTGTTACAGTAAAATTACCACTAAATGATGGGGAAAATATCGTTATTTTAAGTATGGCTACTAGTAATTATTATTCCTTTGGAATGTAACAAAGATATTTTTAATCATGGTCTTTGTTCAGTGTACCTCGATTGCGAGTAATTTACCACCAAAAATTAACAATGCCCCGTATGAATCCCGTTTTTTTTTTTTCAACGAAACCATGAATTTCCCGGAGGTGGCTTTTGTGCGGCGGGCGGCGGGGCGTGCATGAGCGTGGCGGTGAGCATGGATTGCAGGCAACGTGGCCACCTAACTGCACCCGTGTTTTATTTGAAATGGGCTTAATGAACTATTTCACGTCTTTTTACTAATTACCCTCAGCGACCTTGCCTCCGACCGACTGGAGCTGGGCTGCCAGTCCCCACGGCCACCTCCAAGTGTCATCATCGCACCGCTCTATATTACCTCTTTGCGTCATCATCCGCGCTGAAATTTCACTCTCGCACCCGCGTTGCGTTGCGTCGACTCAACACGCATCCGTGTGACTCCACTTCCAGGTCTGCCGTCCTACCGGAACGAGCAGTATGTCCAAAAATGAAGTTCTCAGGAAATGGATCTAGCACTCATAAAACGGAAAATTTTATCCAATAAGTCTTTCGTTTTTTCGAACAATTTTCAGCAGTGCTCCCATTCCATGTCCGTCAAATGTTCCGGGATTCGGAACTTTTTTGTTTCAATACCTCTCACTAAATGACCGTTGAAAGTTCCGGGATTCTTTTTGGAGTTTTTCAAAAGGTCCAGAAAATGCAAATGATCCGGAACATTTCGGGCATTTCAAAAGTTCTGGGGGAAATTCAGGAAAATCTCAAAAGTTCCGAAATTCGGATCTAGTTCCGGGAAATGGGAGCACTGATTTTCAGTCATCGTCCGAAAGACTATTAGAGGATGGCAAGTTCTCGAAAAGTCAGGGAATTCCGTTCAGCACTGATAAATCAGAGAATTTCGTTGAGGAACATTGAAATCAGGGAATTTCGTTAATGATTATTGAATAATCAAGAAATTTAGTTGAGGAACATTGAGAAATCAAAAAAAAATTGTTAAAGAGCATTGAAAAATTAGGGAATTTCGTTTAGGAACATTTAAATTTTTCCTCCAGCCGACACTGAAAAGAAAGGTTGGAGTATCGGCTCATTGTCAGCTAACCCAAATTGTGTGTTGCTAAGCAAGATCGCCGTAAGTCCATCAAGATTTTTCCTCGTTTTTTTTTTTTGGAACTTACCACTATATAACATGAAGACAGTTTGACCCATTCACCTCGAATTTTGAAGTTAAGTTTTTGATAGTACTTGCGGAAAAATTCTGTAGAAACATTGTCTCCAGGTACACAAGTTTTTCTGCTATGATACGTTGTTTCCAAAAAATGTAAAATGGCGTTTTTGCGTTGCGCGGCAGAATTGCTGCCGTGTGCATGCGTTCATCAAAAACTGCGCACAACTTACTCCTAGAGATGTAATTCACTGATGAAAGTCTAGCATGCGGTGCCAAAAGAGAACATATGTACAGTCGGGCCAATTTTTTATCGCTTCGATGATCCGAAGCCTCAAAAATCTCCCTTTGTTCCTCTACCACATCGTTTTCGTCGACCTTCACATTTACCGACTTCAACGCAGTTCAGCATCCAACATCAGTCAAAGACCTCACCTGGAAACCAAATTTTTGAAAGATTACACAGTGTTATGGATGTTAATTCTAATTTACGGACACCCCCCCCCCCCCCCCCCCACCTGTCATTCGCCGTCCCTCCATCCCTCACGGGAGGAAAAATGATGGGAGCGATATGATGACACCTCATGGACGTTCCCGTTCGGTTGAATCGCTGCGAATCAAAATCGCAAGGGTCAAGAGGTTATTTCGACTTCTTTGTTTTCGCCGTGCCAACTACCGTTCCACCGGTTTCATCGTCCGTTCCGTGTAGGAAGGATCTTTCGCGTGGCTGCCAATATTCCGAAAATTCTAATCGAAAATGAGTGGACTCAAATCGTAGCCTTCGGAGATTAAGGTGTTCTTGAACCTGGGAACGAATTTCGACGCTTTTTTCTTAGCTAAACGGAACGGAGTTTAGCCCCCTCTAACTTGACCTTTCACAGTGTCGTATAGAAAAGTTTAATTTTTCATCCAACTCTCGCAGCTATGGCTTATCGAACTTGGATTAAAACAGCAAGTCTTGCCAAAAATCTTCCGATTTTCCTGTCTCGACAGAAACGTTGGCTTTCTCTGTGTATACTTCCCACAACGAAACTTTCTTCGAAACGTCCCTGAAGCCTTCCGATGGCATTTTAGGAGCTTTGACTCACCGTGACCTTGCCTCGTGTTTAAGACGAAAGCTCTCCTAGAATCGAGTTTTTACACAGATAAGGTGCACTGGAAAAAAAAAAACATTGTATCTAGAGTCCAGACTCTTAAAAACATCGACAAGAAATAATACTCTTGATTCAATCAGATTTAAGCTTAAATCAAGAACCAAGCCTCTTAATTTGAGCGGATTTCCTTTTGATTTAAGCTTAAATCTGATTGATCAAGAGTCCTTTTTCTTGTCAATGTTTTCAAGAGTCTGGATTCTAGATCCAATGTATTTTTTTTTTTTTTCCAGTGTGGACACTTTTCTTAAGGTAGAGGTTTCCTCTAGCAGCAAGCGGAATCCGATCGCGTCAAAATCGAATCGATAGTATCTCACACGATCTTACAACGAAAAAAAATCCAGTGGTGTGGCGTGCTTTGCGATGTACCGATTTATCTGCCATTTAAACGCATGGAGAAAAATCGATGAACAGGGTACTCGCGACGAACACCTCATAATCGATTCTATATCATAGTTTCATATGGGGTAATATCAAAATTCGATCATTCAGGCCTCCCCATTGAACAAATCGCATCGATTCCTGCTCCGATTTTCGATGTATTTGCCGGGCTCTTGCGGCGGAATTGGAGTAGTGCGGTGGTGTGGCGCTGACCTTGCTCGAGAGTGAGCATTAATTAGATAGAGGTATTTTTAAATGCCCGCCAGCACACATTCGCAATTAAAAGAAATCTTCGCGCGAGGAAAGGTAAACGATACTGAAGGCAGTTTCTTAATCTGCTCGAATTCGCTGCGAGAAAACGCAACACTGCCAAAATTGAAGAAGGGAAGTGAACAGTGGCGTGGCGTGAATGATCGATTATCGATTTTCCCCCATTTGAATCCGAGGTAAAGAATCGATTATTAAGGTGTTCGCTGCGAACACCCTGATCGATCCTTTTCCATAGGTTTAAATGACAGATCAATCGATATATCGCAAAGCACGCCACGCCATTGGAAGTGAGAGTGGGAAGTTGCGGGACCGAGGAGTATACTGCTGTGCTAAGGAAAAAGGCCGCATGAATTTTCTTCAGTTGTCAAATTTCCTTCGATCAAATACGAATTTCCATGGCAAACGTGTGAATATTTTTCGCACAAGCAGATCCAACAATTTTGCAACACCGGATTTCCTCCATTTAAACCTATGATAAATAATCGATTCTTGTAGGAGCACCTGGCCCCTACAAGAATCGATACATTCCCATAGGCTTAAATGGGAAAAAACAATGTTGCCAATTTGCTAGACCCGCCAATGTTTTTCATTCAATTTTTCCGAGAATTTTCTTCGTAATTAGACCTTTGTCATGTGTAAAGTTCAAGAGAAAAGATTCATAACTCACCACAAAAATGAACATTCAATTGGAGAATATTTGGTAACTCTCGTCTCGAACGTTTACACTACCGTGCAAAAGAAAAACGCCGTATGAGCCTTCAGGCGTTGCCAAATTTTCTCTGAAAAATCATCAATTTACAGGAAAATTTGTAATTGTTCGTCTACCAACTTCTCAGATAATTTTTTTTGTAATTTGATGTAAAACGTCTGAAAATTTCAAGGAATAATATTCATAATTTTATTCAAAAATATACATTTTATCGAAGGAAATTTGGCAACTCTCGAATGTTCGTACGGTGTTTTTCCTTGACGACACTCCCTGGCGTCAACTGGCACAGTAGGTGTAGGTACTAGGTAGTTTGTTACTTTTTGAGAAGTTAATTTTTGGTTATCATAATAATAGTAAAAGAAGCTCGAGTGAGAAGTTCACATTGCGTATTGAAACTAACTATCCATTTTTTTCTCACCGAAAGTTATGCCACCACAGAGGTAACCACAAACGAGTTCCATTTCGACCGTGAACAGATGCCCCGGAAGACATCCGGATAGCTAGGTTTATTTTATGCGGAGGCATCCGATGCAAAGGACATTTCCCGAGAAATGGGAAGATTATCTAGCATCTAAATTTTAAGGTATTTGAACGCAAATTAAACTTAATTTCAATGCGAAGCGAAGACGCCATCGAGAGTGGTACTGTAACCTTGTCATTTTATTTTGGAGCAGATCAAGATTCCAGTCGAGGTGATTCAAGGTTTCGACTTCAACGATTTAAATCAAGTCAGCGCCGCGCCTCTCCGACGGGCGGCGAATTCGGGAAGCTTCGTTTTTTGTGAATGGAACACGCTACGCTTTGCATAGTGAAAGAACTCTGCCGTGCTAAGGAAAAACGCCCTATGAGCCTTTAGACGTTGTCAGATTTACTTCAATAAAACCAGAATTTTCTTGGAAAAATGGAAATATTTTTCGTCAACATTTCCAGAGAATTTTGTTCGCATTTTTATCTCGAATATCTGCAAATTTCAAGTGGAAAATGGTGTCTAGCATCAGGATTTTCCCGATGCTATCAGGATTTGAGGAAAAATCGGTCGTAAAATCAGGATTAGAGGAAAGTTGGTTGTCCGATCGGTTTTTTATATGCTTTCATGTGCGCTTATGCAGAACGTTTAATTTTTCTCCGCAAAAAATCAGGATTTGATCAGGATTTGGACAAATTTTGAAATCAGGATTTGGAAAAATTTTGAAATCAGGATTTAGCAGTCAAAAATCAGGATTTTATCAGGATTTCCCAAAATGGAAAAAAAAAAACTAGACACCCTGTAGAACTACGAATAACATCTCTCAAAAATACTTGTTTTATCCGGAGAAATTTGGCAACTCTTGAATGTTCATACGGCGTTCTACCTTAGCACGGCAGTGCAGTTGCAGTGTTATTACGAAACGCCCATCGGCCCCTTTCGCAGTATTTTGTTTTAGCTTTGTACCTGTTTCATTGATCCATTTTCCTGCCACTTTGAATTACTTTGGAAAAGTACAAGCATGCAATTGAAAAGCAGAGATAAGATACAGGCTGGAGGAGCGAAGGAACGATTATACTCTGTATTAGCAGTCTCTTGAGCGGCCTCACTTTCAGATAGTGAGTGCTACAATCTATTGGATATATGAAGCTTATCTTTCCTTGCTTCATCCACTTTAACATCTCTAATCTTCCTCACTTCTCTCTGCTTCTCTTTTATCACGAGCTTTGTCTCCCGTAGCTTCTAATCCCTCTCATCGCATTATTTTTGCGGCGTGTGGGCCTATTGTGTTTCAGCGTGGTGACGAGGAAACTCATTGCCTCTCATTTCCATTTATATTTGATAAATCTGCCCGTTTCAGCTCACGTAGTACCCGTCAAATAATTAAAACTTTCAAGATAGGCGGATCCAGACGCCCCCCTCCCCCATTCGCTCGAAAAAAAGGAAGAAAAAGGGAAGAAAGAAGGAAAGAAGAGGGACGCTTAGATTTGGTATTTATTCATGACGAAATTGACTCAAACTGCATAAATGACGCTTTAAAATTTTGATAATTTTCTGGAAGGAACCCCCCGGATCCCCTTTTGCCCCCCCCCCCCCGTTTCTGGATCCGCCCATGACTTTCAGTGGATTAAATTCAGGATCGGAAGACTTTTTTCGACAGTGATTCCATAAATTTCTGCCGAGATAGTCTCATTTCTTATTTGAAATTAAAATAAAATTTCTTAACGTTTTTCTTTTTTAGTGATTATGGTAATATTTGAAGAATTTTCTGAGAGTTAGTATAAACTCTTAGGACTCTTGAATGATGAGATATTAAAAATCGACGCCTATATCCGCTAGTGCCTCAGTTCGTTAAATTTTCGATTGATTTTTAAACTCCAGCTATCCTAATAAGTGCAAATCCTGCCCAAAATATGGTAAGCGGATTATGCCCAAGAAACCTGCCGTTGGTGAATTTGCGTAGCTCGCTAAACCTATTTCGGAACATTTTTGTTGAAACAGTCTCGACTTACAATCGGTGAAAATCCTATCACTCGAACGGGTATTTCAACCCCTCTGTGAAATTCAACTAATAATGTGTCATTTTAATGAAAATTTTATAACTACTTCCATAAACGAAATTAACTCAGACAAGAAGCTCACAGCAGATAATTTGAGCAAGAAAAATCCTTGTTCCGCGATTTTTTTAATCACTGTGAGGTAACAACACATAGAGGCCGAGGGAATGCAAAAATGACAGAATACATTAACTGTCCTCCCTGTCGGAACAGAGCGAAAGTGAAGAAACCACTACACGCAACCAATCACGCTCCAAAGCCGCTCATATTGCCATCGGGATAGTTGAAGGCGCACATAGCAGTTAAGTGGGAACATGGTCCAGTGTCAGTTTTTAGTGGAACGACCGCTGCAGTATTAAAGACTGGCCTTAGGGTGGAAGAGATGGCCAAAGGTTCTTTGGATATAAGCAATGATTCCCTGGTATATTTATGCACTTGCGCAGCAGCTATAGGAGCATCATCGAAGCAAGGAACAAGTATAACCGTCACTCGCTCACCTCCAGTTCTCTCATGCGGATCTGAGGTGCGGAGATACGGCAGATATGGATGGAAACTTCACCATTTCGCGTAGGAGTTAAATCAAAGTGAGCGGTAGCAATTCTGTCAAAAAAGGATATAGCTCTTTTCAGCAGCCTTTTTGCTAGATTGCAGGGTTAGTGCCCCCCTCCCTCTCCCCCTCCTGGGGGTTGTCCGCTTCCCTCCGCCTCGGAACGGTGGGGGAAGGGGAACGGGGAGGGGGCTCCGCTCATGCAAAACAGACTGCAGGCGAATTTCATCTTGTTCCATAAATTGAAATAATGGATGACTAAATTGACGAATATTTTATGGAGATGCGACTATGGCGAGCGTTGCATCGAACCGGAAGAATATGATTTCGGTGTCGCGGATAGTTTGCGCTGGGATAAACTATTCCGGGCCCGGCGGAGGGGCGGGGGGTCACGGGGCGCGCGCGGTTGAAAGGAGAAGATTTGTGGTCTGCGGTCTGAAATATGGAGAAATCTTTTACCCAGATTAATATTTGAGGACCCCTTTTCCCTCATTTCTCTCGACGCAATAAATAATATATCGCACACATGCAAATTTACGTTCAATCATGTAAGCTTTCCATTAAAGCCGGGATAAATATTTTATGTATGAAACGCTCATTTTTGAGCTTTATAGTCGGGATTTCCTCGCATGCATATGAAATCGCCGCGGATTGAAATAAAAACATGATAGAGCAGAAAACGAGGTGAGGTAATTGTGACAGTTCGTGAAATGAGAGGCGGATACGGGAGACTAAAGAATAAATGAAATGAACTGTGGGCCCCCAGTAGCTGCCTGACGGGGACCTGGGTCCTGCAAAATGTCCAAATAACACTTTTAACCATAATAATATTAATAATATATAACTCCGAAAATTGAGTCTATGAAGCCGTGGAACTATTCGTACATCATAGATTTGAATAGAAATACAGAGATCAGAATCACTAGGTAGAGTTTTACTTAAAAGTCGAGGCGAGATATGAAGATAAGACAATACTTAAACCCTCGCATAGAAAACTTTTGCTGCTCGCAGGTTTTTTTCTTGCCTATCTCGAACATTTGAGGCAAAATAAGAATATGCTCGTGACCTTTTTCCCCCACTTACCAATTCTGCTCTCTCTTTATTATTCTCAGCCATAAAGCATCCTTGTGCTCTTGAAGAATTTAGTGTAATAAACGTCCTGAACCGAGTCGACTTTTTTCACTATATATAAAAGCATAACTCATCTTCAAGTCCATTTTTTGTTTAAATTTTAACTAACTTACGTTCGTGTTTGATGTTGACGTCTTAGGAAAGCTCGTCGTTTTATTTATCCCGACGAATCTCTTAATTATCAGGAGATATTGTTTTGTTATCGTTTGGAATTGATTTTGTGTCCGTGACGTTACGTCTGAAAGCATACGTTCAAATCTCGATCACCCCCTCCTCCCCCTACTTACTCTCAATCGCGTGACGTCAGTGTTTCGCACTGAACGATAAGACCTGTTTGGAGGTGTATTCTTTTTGTATACGACCGACGTGGATGGAAGCGGAAAAATCTCCGGCAGAAGTGACCTCACAAGATTCGTCGATGATTTTTTGTTCACTTAAATAATACCTAAAATAAGAGGATAATCAGTCAAAAAGAGTTTGAACGTTGAAAATATTTACTCGCTTTTTGCTTCTGAATCATCAAGCTGTCATCAGTCGTCGCTAAAAATATACAGGTCTCTTAATTCTATATCGGAACTATCCGGAAGCTTTCAGCTTAGTCATCAGGATTTTAGACCCTCGTAGCAGCAGCAAAGTCAAACTAAAACTGAATATTTTTGTCCACTTCCATCGGTTAAAAACTCTTATTAGAGGGCTTATAGAGACATAGCCCTTTACCTCAAGCGTTGATGAGAGGATTTCGTTTAAAGCGTTTACACTAATCCGAATCTGCGTTATATAACATAATTACCCCTTCATTTGATAAAGATGAAATTTAGGGGGATGGGTATTCTGAAAAACGCATTCGATCATAAGTTTCATAATTTTTTTGGCAATATGTAAAAATCTATGACTCATTCCAAAGCAGATTAATTTTTACTAAATAATGGTGGTACATTTTTTGACACAATTTTGCCCATATTTGTACATCATCGATCGTTGCCGACTAAATATTTACGGAGAAAACTTCGTGGTATATAATTATTCACAAATTGAAAGTTCAAATGAGGGACAAGTAGAGACTTCCCATCGTTATCCCGGCAGTAGTGGAAACTTGCCCTCTCCGGACTTAACAGTTTCCAATGGACAGCAAGAGGCAATTCTAGTTTTCCTTTTTCTTGAAAGTCGGGCAGCTTGTTTAGTGGGGGTGGGGGAAAGTGCCCAACAAGTTTAATAAACACCGGTGTGTTTGCTAAACAAATCGCTCAACACATTAACAACTCTCAGTCTCAAGACGAAGGTGATTTCATTGGTCAAGGGAGGGATTTAGCCCCGAAAGAAGATATTTCCATCTGTAACCAAGGAAGCTTGTAGCTCTCTATTTGCCTCTTTCCGAACATTGCAGCATTTTCTGTAGTTATTTCAAGGTGTCTACAAGTCCGGATGATTTTTTCAGGGCGGTCCGCAAGTACTAATAAAGAGCAGAATTCCACAAGATGGTCCAGAATTTTTTCATTTGTTTGTTATTTTTGTCGCAATTTGAGCGGGATATTCAATTTTTATAAATTTGCCGAATTTCGTCAATTGGAGGTACCAAAAAAGTACTGAATTTTTCCGTTGATGTGGTACTGAATTTCTTGGGAATGCACTGATAAAGTACTGTAAAAGTACTGATTTTTGGCCAGCCTAATTTTGTAGACGCCTTGTATTTTTAAAAATTGCGGATCTTGCTTCTTGCATCAATGTCTAATGCATGCAACGTTTCTGTACAAACACAAGAATGTTATCATAGCGAAAATTAATGACGTCTCATCCGAATTCGAACCACGAAGCGTAACCCGAAGACGTCACACTGAAACAGAGCGAAAATTAAAAAAAAGTCTGTTTATTTATGGTTTAAAATTATGGCAAGGTTTCCCTCTATCACGGAGCCGTTATGTTTTCAGTGGAAAATAACAAGCGAACATCTCTCGATCGGGTACCGGTCAGCGGGTTATGTAAACCCATCTCTGCGCGTCAGAGGATCGGCCGCAGATGATAATTCTTCGATAGCCTTTATCACAGCCTCGTGGCCTCTGACCTATATCTCTTTTTATTCTTTATTTCTAAAGGAATTTTTATAATTTTTATGAATTAGTTTCATCACGTCGACCGAGCGGCTCGCTGAACTAATTCGATAATCCGCGCACACCGCCGGATTTTTTTAGACGTCAAGAACTCTCACAGGGTGTCTACAAGTCCGGAAAGTCCGGAAATAGTACTGATTTTTTAAGGGCGGTCCGGAAGTACTGGAAAATTGTGGAATTCTGCTAGAAGGTCCGGAATTCTTTTTTCACC
This sequence comes from Bemisia tabaci, assembly GCF_918797505.1. Taxonomy (NCBI): domain Eukaryota; kingdom Metazoa; phylum Arthropoda; class Insecta; order Hemiptera; family Aleyrodidae; genus Bemisia; species Bemisia tabaci. Next base: position 27,660,997 of record NC_092797.1, read on the forward strand.
TTTGCCCCGATTTAAGCGAGAAATTCAAATTTTTGAAATTTTTCGAATTTCGTGAAATGAAGGCACTGAAAAAGTACTGAATTTTTCTGTGGAGGAGGTACTGAATTTCTTGGGAATGTGCTGAAAAACTACTGTAAAAGTACTGATTTTTGGCCTGACATAACTTTATTGCTAAGATTTTTATCCTCGAACTCACTTTAAAAACCAAAATATTTTCTTACTGTCTTTCAGTAAAGTTGAGTTTTCCTTTTGCGTTGTCACCTTGTTTCGTATATCGACTTGAAAACGTTCTACCTAAAATCCTCCTTATTTCCGTAACAGAAGAAATACGATTCAGACTCGACACATCCCCTGCATCATGTCGCTAATTTGATCTCGATTAGCGTTGGCAAAAAGATAGTTTCTATTTCTGACCCCCATCTGTTCGGAAAGAGGCACCTAAAAATCGAAGAACGTCAAATATAGAAAGAAAGCGCGTGTATGAAGTAGGAGAAGCAGTAAAAAAAGAAAAAAAATTGCTGTCACCAATTTTTCTTCTTTCTTTCCTCTTCTTTTTACACCAACATGTGTGACATCTTAGTTCCACTCGTCAAGGATTGTCTTATCTTGACGAATTAAAGGATTGATCTATTTTAAAAACGAATTCTGTCCAAGTAGTGACATAAAATGACTAACGCAGTACCCAGTGTCACGTATTTGACACAGGGAAAGAGAGAAAAATTCATAATCTTTGGCTTTGGCGTTCATTTCTTAGTCCTAAAGGTGCCTCTCCGACCGCGTCCAAAGATAGCATCCAATGCTAAAAATAGGCTAAGGCAGTGACAGGAAAAGTGACGTTCTTGGAAATTGGAAGTGAAAAAGGAGGGGGCGGAAAAAATGGCCACGTTCGTTTTTTCTCCATATTGTGAACCGGTCGTCACTTCAAAATCCACCCTTTAACATTTCCTTCGTGCAGAAAAGACAGGATTCCTCCTCTCACCCAAGGATCGTACCATTTTGATTTGTTGCTTCTCTTATTTTGCTATAAATTAATTATATAAAGAGATTTTTGCATCGAATTAATTATTTTAATTCTACCGAAATTCCTATTTTGAAAATACAATTATATTTATCTTTCTGTATTTTAGCATCTGTGCCCCGGAGCTTAGGTTGCTCCAAAATGACCGATGTGATATGACCGGAATCAACTCTTAGCCGGGTGAACTGTGCTCTTACAGAGCGGAAGATCTTAGATTGCTGACAATGTATATCTATCCAATCGTGCGCAAAAGTCGGAAAAAATCGGACGATCGAGTACGACATTTGCTAAAGCGCAACGTGGAAATCACGATGGCCCGACGCACAGAGGATCGAGTCAATGGGAGAGGTCGGACAAAATTTGGAAACTTTAAACGCTTATAACTCCGTTTATACAACATTTTGAGATCCTAGAAGTGGTTCCACTGGTTACCTCTTGAAATTGGCTGATAGAAGCACCCCTTACAATTTAAATTTTGGCGAAATAAACATCAAAATTTGCAGTTCTTGTCAAAAATTCCATGTCCGACCTCTCTGATCGACTCGATCCACTGTGTCATGTAAGACGTTTCCTCGTGAAATTGTCCGATAGAAGCACCCCTTAACATTTAAATTGTGGCGAAATAAACATCAAAATTTGCAGTTTTAGTCGACCATTTCATGTCCGACCACTCTGATTGATTCAATCCACTTTGCGGCGTCATATGAGACGTCCGACGTCCAAGCTTGAGAACGTCAGCCGATTCGCGGTGAAGTCTAGCCGGAGCTGCGAACGACGCGACGCGGCGAGTCGGAGCCGGCGGCCCATTAATAAAGCTAAATTGTGCGCGAGCGATCATGACGTCACGGACTCTTCCCTCGGCTGCGCCTCGCCAATGACCTGGCTAACCTTAAAAACGGCACGGCCAGCGTTTCATTTCCAGTCCTATCGGCCTCCCCCGTTGCCAGGCAGATCGTCGTAGAGTCCCTTTATACTGAGAGTTAAGACAACGTGAAACCATTTCTTAGCGGTTCCCGTATTTTAGGCCTTCACAGTGTCACAAACAGGTGTAAATTTTCACCGATTGCAAAGATTATAATGTAGAATGGACCGCAGAATAACGAGTTCGACAAGGAACAAGCGGAATGAGAGAAGGAACGGAGGAAAGAATTTGAGAATGGGCCGATCAAAGATTACGAAAAATTGTCAATTTGTGTAACCTTTATTCCCGTTTGTGACTCCACGAGGGGGGTTGTCTTGGCTCTTAGTATAAAGGGACTCTAGATCGTCGGGGTGAATAATCCGGTTCAAGACGATGCGGAGTCACTGTGAAAATGTCGTGGCAACTCCTAGGGAATGCATGGCCCATACGCAGAGCAAGATGGCAAACGTTAGGGAAAATCTGGAAAAGTTAGGGAATTTTCCCATTTGTTGAGGAGAAGAAAAATCTTGTCACTCTGTATAAATTAAACCACAGGGTATAAACCTTGAAGAGTCAGGGTGTTTTTCCATTTGTAGAGGAGAAGTGAAAACTTTTCATCCTATACAAATCATAATGAAACGTCAGGGAAAACCTGGAAAAGTCGGTACATTTTTCAATTTGTAAAGGAGAGCAGGAGAAAACTTGTTACCTTGAACAAGTGCATAAATAGGGTGTCCCACAGATCTGCCACGGAGCAAGTCTACGGAATTTCAGTCTGCAAATTTTTTGCTTAAAAAAAGACTTTGCGTATTGAAAAGGGACCTATAGTCTAAATTGAAAAAAAGTCTCATTTGAAAAAAGTTCTTTTTCAAATTCTTAAAACAGTTTTGAGTCAATCTTCATTCATGTAAATATCCAGTTACTAGTCATTTTAAATTCTAGGTCAAAAATTAAATGGGCTCCGTAATCACCCTTAATCAAATATTTTTACAATTGTCTCTCAATGATCCAGCTGAGTTTAGTTGGCTTTGCAGGTGTACTGGCTTTCAAAATATCTTCAAGTATCAAATTTTATGATGAGGCATTTTCTGTTGCAATCTAAAAAAATTCTCCAAAAATATACTCGCCGTATAGTTGTCATGCGATTACGCATAGATGATAACTGTAAAGTAAGCCGCGTTGTTTAAGTTCAGCTAACTTGGCAACTTTGCATGCCTGCCGCGATGATCAGACCGTTTCTCAACTTTTTTCTTCTTCTGAAATAAAACGCACGAACCAAGTTCATAATCAGCTCAGCAATGGAAACTTTAAGATTCGAAGCAGCATATTTTATTGAGGTCGTCGAATTTTGCGCGTTCTTCTCTTCTAGTTTTGATCCACCACTCACTTTGAATAAAAAGGCAGTCTACCAAACCTAAGGCCGCGCACTTTTGGTAGACATACGTATGTGTTTTCGTTTTTAAAGTCCGTCTCTTCATCTTTAGACCCTCGAAAGTACACCAAATTGCCCTTTCTATGATTCGTTACGAAAGGACCACCCTCCTGATCAGAGTAACACCAAATGAATACTGATATAGAATTCCTGAAAAGTTCAATGCCTCTTGTTCTGCATACAACGAGATAGTGGGGTATAGAATGTTACACACTCACAGTCAGAGAGCTCTAACGTATAATTGAATTTGCTTCAAGAAAATAAAAGACGTTAAAGTAACATTCGTTACAAAAGCGTCAAACATTGTGTGATACTTTAAGCTGATGTTATACTGCGGTGAATATGAAACTATAAAACGGTACTTAAGTACATATAATTTTGTTACCCATAATTTTTGCACTCCCCTAAGCTGAAATATTTAATATGATCGTTTTCGCCACCATTCCGTGGTAGCTGGCGCTGCATGTATTTCAGCCTCTGAACACTTGTGACTGAGTATTTTATCCTCGTAGTTTTTGGCCTCGAAAAGTCCTATTTATACCGACGGCATGCCGTTGAGTGTTGCAAAGGTTTTCGCACGTTTTTTCCTCAAGTGCCACACTCGGCGTGTCGGTAGACGTTTAAAATTTGAGACTTGATGAGGTAGCGAGGGGTTATGAATAAAATATTAGGCGAGCGCTCAAAATCGAAATCGGTCGTCGGAATTATATCGGCCATCAACGTGATGGGTGTAAAACCCCTGCCAATGGACGAGGACATGTCCAACAGTGCATACCATCACGTTGCTGCGGCTATCCGATTGGTGTGGTTTTTGAAGTAATACCAAATCGCCCGAAAATTGCTCCAATTACAGTAATGTCTTGGGGCATTTAGTGTAGCGTTTAGAAATATTTTTGGTCGGTATTGTTCACAATAAATGAAGGGAGGAGGAGGAGGGGCTCATGAAATTTCCAACGCACGGACGAGTTTAAATAGTGGAAATGTAAAGTAGCTCAGGTGTTAAAACACGGTAAAATTAAGGTAATTTTAGAGTTGTTCAAGAATCAAAAGTTTAGGTAAATTATTTTGCTTTTATCGTTTCCGGCAAATAAAACGGAGTACGGTGTTACATGAAAATGATGGAAAATAACTTTAAGTTCCTCTAATTTTACGAGAACTGCTCAAATTCTCCAAATGGGTATATTCTTAAGTGGGTAATATTTTTCTCCACGAGGCTCCGAAGCTGGAAAATTGTTCAAAGTCGCCAAAAATGCTCTTTTAAGAGAAAATAACCAGGTCACACGAATCGTTTAAAGTACCTTTTATCGCTCTCGAAAAGAATGCCGCATGAAAATTCAAAATTCAAACGTCGCAAACTTTTATATAAAATTGTTTTTTTTTTCCCTTGTCAAATCGTGAACTTTTTGAGGACGGTTAAGATAACTTTCCCCACTTTTTAATTTAGCGTCGCTGAGTATCTGAAGAGGAAAACTTCATAAGTTTCCTCAAAATGAAATAACCTATCATAGGCATGGGCGGATCCAGTGAGTCGGCAGCATTGTCATTTCTCCATTTAAACCTATGGAAAAGTATCGATTCTTGGAGAGGCCAGGTGCTCCGTTTAGAATCTATCATTTAACATAGGTTTAAATGGAGGATAGCCGGTGTTGCCAAATTGCTGGAAGTTCGACACATTCGGATGTTCGCACGGTGTTCTCTCTGAGCGCGGGCATCGAGAGCTTTAACCCCGAGCGGACCAACGAATCCATCTGCGCGGATTTTGAGCCGCGGCAAGTGCGACCTTGGAACCGCGATTGACCCTCAAAATAATGTAGTCGGTTACGAAATCCACGCAGTGTTGCGATTCGCCGTTCTTAAACAGATAATCGCGGTATGGCCCACCGCCGCTATCCGATAGACGAAAAATCGCATAACTCTACCGGAAACCTCTCCGCACATCCGTGATTTTGGCTAGGGAATCTATATAGCGAGAGTACGGACTTGTCGGTAATTTTGCGGTCAGGTCATGAAGCTTTTATGGCCCAAAAGAGCAGCCAACCCATGAATCCAAATCATTCAGAGTGATTTTTAATTACTACTGTCACGACCCGTCGTTTGTTAAGCACGTTTTTGACTTAGTTTTTGCATTAATTAACGCATTTTTGCGGGAGAACGCCTATTTATAGATAGGTACATTCTTGTACAAAGTCGAATTGTATGAGTCAATGCTGCAACCTTGGATTGGAGTTACGTTCCCTCGTGCGGGAAACTGCGAAATTCCATTCAATTTTTTCAAATAATTTTATTCGTAATCTAAGCGGAGGTGTATGAAATTTTGAAGGAAACATTTTCATAACATTCTTAAAAAAACCTATTTTATTGCGGGAAACATTGGAGCAACCGGATGTATATATGGCGCAGTAGCGTAGACAAGAGTGGGGGTGTCCAGGGGGTCTGGACCCCCTCTTAGCCTCGTTAATTGTACCTTTTATTTTACTTTTGGAGGGCTGACTTTAAATATTATCAGGGACGCACCTAAAATAATTTAAAACTGTCACGTTTTTGAATGGACACCCCGCCAAAATAAGGGTTAAAATAAGGATTTTGTTGAAAATTACCCTGACTGATTTTGTTGATAAAAATTATTGAGACTGGGATGTTGAAATGAATTTTGATTAAAGTTATTATGATTTTGAGGAAAAGAAGCAAAGTTAGCAGACGGGTTGAACCCCCCCCCCCTGCCCCCCTGCCCTCCCCCCTTCCTTAAATAATTCCTAGCTACGCCTCTGATATGGCGTTTTTCCTTAGGACGGCAGGATAGCCGGCATGAATGAAGTCGGCGCGACGCTCGCACGCCAAGCAGATGCATCGACGGCGGCGAACAGATGCTCGCATGCTCGTGCGCGAGGTGTCGGTGTGCGCGCTATGTGCGCTATCCACGGCGGTAAATGAGTTTGCAAACACACACTCACACCGGGAGTGCAAACACGCCGGGGAGGAGGAACTTTCCACTCGGCCATAATTTTGCGGGCGTTAACAATTTCTGGCGGTTGCGACTCCTTCTCTAGCCCAATGCAGGCATTGTTGACTCATGCACTCTTCTGACGACGACGCATCCGACTGCATGCGACACGTGCAGCTCGTGATGTTCTCGAAGCTCACGACGACGGCCTGAGGATGAAACGACGCAAGGCGGAGTCCACCAATTTCAGTTTCCACTGCACCGAGAAAGAAACTTCGCGCGTAAGATCCGAAGTTGAGGTCATATAGACCTCTGAAATTTTTGAATTGTGCGTCCGAAAATTTGAGGTCCAGCGGTCGAAGTTCGGGACACAGGGTGATACACCTGAAGTACTTTGGTATACTTGGCTCGCGGCTCTGAAGAAGTTGCATCCGAAACACTGTTTTGGTATCTCTGATGTTTGACCTAAACTTCGGGTCGTCCTATTCATGAAGTTTTTTTTTTTTCTTCGTGAGAATTTTGCACCGGCGAGGCGTGAATGATCGATTAGTGATATTTCCACATTCGAAGCTATCGTAAAGAACCGATCATGAAGGTGTTCGTTGCGAATATCTTGTTTATCGATCCTTTTCCATAGACTTAACTGGCAGATGAATCGATGTATCGCAAAGCACGCCACGCCATCGGGATTTTGTTTTCGAAGATTTATCAAAAAGGGCTTTAAGTTGAAGAATTAAAAAAGTACAAAAATTAGAAAGAATTATTAGTATTCTTCTATTCAAAAATAATTTTAAAAAAACACTCAACATTTTGAAAAAGCTCGAAGAAATATTTCAAAACCAAAAGTTGAACCAGGAGGGCCACGCATGGCATTATCCTATGACGTCTTGCCATTTACTTTAGTAGTGCTCGAGAACTAGTGGCAAATCGAGTCTTCATTTAAAGTTTTGATTTGAGTCGCCTAAGCGCTGTACTGGCAGCATTGAATGACTCGTAGACGAGCCCTAATATTCTATATATCTTGCTGCAAAATGGAGATTATTTTTTTGCGATTTTTGACGGCGTGAACAGTCAAAATGCGAAAAGTTAAAATGAACTCAGGACTGAAGCACCATAAAATTTTTGAAATTTCTGGGTCGTGGGAAGTTGAACGATGAAATTAAGTTACTTGTCAAGTACGATCAAATTAAGTCTTTCTGCGCGCCTCGTGTTACGTCCTTGATAAGGTTGTCGGTGATCTGAAAAACGTGGAAATCCAAGAAATGTCAAGGGGGAAGTAAACATAGCTTTTTAGCCTTAGGTCTCCTCTCCAATCACACCGGAAATTCCAAACCCCCTTGAGCCGGAATAAGTGAAACTGAAATTAATGTCCGAGATCAAATGTTAGGTTGTATCGAGCGATGGGGGTTTCGCGGCTGGAGGCAGCAAGGCCGAAAGCTGAATCACATGGACCACCCCTCACTGTCTTGACATTTTCTCCCGAATATTCTGTCTCTCGAGGGATAATCACCAAGAGACCTCACGTATAATTCAAGTGCCCTTATTCATTTCTTATAGGTTCATTGGGAATATAGTATACATGATGGCTATTAATATCTGTATCGATTTTTAGCTCGCCGTCTCTTGGTACACCGACATTTCTCGGGCCTTTCATAAGTAAAAATATGACTCATTCTTAACTAAGCATACGCGCCCGTTTCTTTTTTCCCGAAAACGATCTCCAGAAATGTGTCCCCAGAAAATGATTTTAATAAATAAATCACGTTTACTGTATTTTCATTGATGAAAACCATGGTTTATGATGCATATAAAGTCCTTTTCACTCACGTGTATTTCTTTTTCAAATGTATTCACGAATAACACATTTTTAGAAAATTGGGCACGCTTGTGGACACGTGGCGGATTTTGAACATAAACGAGGAGAAAAATTACTTCGATTCATTTTGTGGGTTTATGATTCCAGCGATTAATAGCAGCTACAAGGGCAGTGGCGTAACGGACTTCCGCTGGGCCCCCCCGCAAAATTTTTTCTAGGCCCCCCCATGTCGATACATACAAAAAGTCGCGATTATAGCGCCGCCTCGCGCTCTGCGACGCCCAATCGCCATTGCCCCCTATCCTCCCAGAGATCATCAGGCAATTGGCACCTTCTGATCTCCTCCTCCACCCCTTGTCGCCAACCTTTCACAGGACGTCCACGCCGTCGCCTTCCGGGAGGAACCCATTCGAAGACCTGCTTGGGCAACCGATCATCTGCCATCCTTCGCACATGTCCATACCAGACCAACTGCTTGGACCTGATATCGTGCACGATGTCCTTTTCCAAACCCATTATCTCGCGTACCCTTTCATTGCGGATACGCTCTCTTCTCGATATCCCAGCAGACCTTCGCCAAAAGTCCATCTCGGTTGCCCTAAGCATGTCTTCAGTTCTTTTCTTAAGTTGCCAGACCTCACTCCCGTAAGTTACGATACTCTTCACGATGACGTTGTAAATTTTCCTTTTGGTCTCCTTGGAGATACTCTGGTCCCAGAGAACCCCATTTAGCATCGCGATAGCTTTCCTGCCTTGCACATTCCGATCTTTAATGGCCCGATCCAAATTTCCGTCCTTAGTTAACCAAACTCCGAGATATTTATACTCTTCACAGTCCAGGATCTTCCGGCCATCCTCCAGTTCAATGCTTTGCTGATCACCACCGATAACCAACTTCTCCGTCTTAACCACATTTACTTCCATTCCCCACTTTCGGTATACTTCCACTAGCTTCCGCGTCATGTAATTCGCATCTTCTTCGTCCTGAGCTATTACCACCTGATCATCAGCAAAGCACAGAGTATAAAGGGTGCCATCTTCACGTAGCGGGACGCCCATTCCCGAACAGCATCTTTTCCATTCCTTTAAAACTTCTTCCAGGTACACTTTAAATAAGGTTGGCGACAAACAACACCCTTGTTTCAGTCCTTTAGTAATTAAAAACCCCAACGATAACTCCCCATGCGATTTAACCCTAGAGAAAGCCCCACCATAAAATTCCTTAATAGCACTAATTAGTCCCCCACTAAAACCCCTTTTGTTCAAGGCTTCCCAAAGTTTCATCAATGGCACACTATCGTAAGCTTTCTGGAGATCCACAAACACTAGATGTAATTCCTGGCCAACTCCCTTCTTTTTCTCTATGACGTGGATGATGGTAAATAAGTGATCAATCGTTGACCGACCGGCTCTGAAACCTGCTTGCTCTTCCGCTTCATGTTCTTTCCACTCCTCTTCAATTTTTGCTTTCAAGATTTTTCCATACACTTTGCTCAGGGTACCTGCAACCGACAGTCCTCTATAGTTATCACACTCATCTTTTCTACCCTTCTTCTTGTATATAGGTGACACCCAAGACTCTTTCCATTCTGTCGGTACCTTTCCACCGTCCAAGCAATCTTGCATCAGGTATCTCAACCGTTGAAACAGCTTGCAGGTTCCACACTTGATCAACTCAGCAGGGATATTTCCCGGACCTGGAGCTTTATCGTTCTTCAGCTCTCGTACGGCCTTTACCACGTCCTCCATATGGATCTCCAAGTTATGATTATCGTTAGTATACTCCAAGCTTACGCCTCCATCTTGAAATTCAGGTCGCCTTTCTGTCAGTAAATTTTTAAAATACCCCTCCAGTTTATCAATGGATATCGGAGATATTAAGTCACGCTTCATGTCCCTTCGCAGCCCTTTCAGCAACTTCCAGCTCTCAGTGCTTTTCCTTCCTCCTATGTACGTGTCTATTTTGTTACAGCTCCTCTCCCAAGATTCGTTCTTTTTCTTGGTTATGAGCCTTCGTACCTGCGTCTGAGCTTTTTTATACGCCTCTTTGTCTTCTGTTTTTTTAGAGGAAAGGAACTGATGATATTTTTTCCGTTTCTCCTGAATCTCCTTCTCAATTTCTTCGTCCCACCAGTAAGGTTTTTCGCTAACTTTCCTATCATCAGCGACACCAAGAGCTTCCATTGCTGCCGAGTGAATGCAATCCTTCAGGAACTGATACTGCTGTTCGGTATCACCGTCCCTTGATTCGCCCAACTTCTCATCCAAGCGCTTTCCATATAAAGCCCTTACACTTGGATGCTGCAAGCTGTCAATGTTATAGTTTACAAGCTTGACACGATCTTTTTGTTGGTGAACTTCTTCCTGTGCTTGCCTGGTCTCCTGGCTCCCTTTCACTGGGGAAGCTATTTTCGCCCCGAGGAAATAATGATCACTGCCGCAGGAAAGACCTCTCCACACTCTAACTTGCTGAATCTTCATTCCCGTGTCTTGTCTGACAACCACATAATCAATGATTGATTTCAATCCGCGAGTAGACTGAACCCAAGTAAATTTATGGATATCCTTGTGTTGGTAGAACCCATTGAGCACCTTCATGTCCCTTTGCTCACATACGTCAATGATACGGGCTCCGTTATCATTTAGTGCCGCCTCTCCGAAAGGGCCGACGATCTTACTTTTAATTTGACGTCCTATTCTACCATTGAGATCTCCCAACACAATGATTTCCCTCCTGGATCCAATCTTACCAATTTCCTCGTTCAATTCTTCGAAAAATTGGTCCTTCACTGCGACAGTGGAATCATCGTTGACTCCATACACTCCCAAAATGGTGATTTTATGGCCAAACACTGTCATATTCATCTTTATCATTCGGGGGTTAACAGCTTCCCATGTAGTGATGCACTTCCGTAGGCTCTTGCGAATAAGAATTGCAACACCCTGTTGAGCTCGCTGATCTTTTTCCACGCCACTATAAAACAAATCGTATTCCTTTACACTTACAGAGCCTTGTCCTTTCTTCTTCGTTTCTGTTAATACCGTGACATCAAATCCGCGACTCCCTATCTCCGATACCACTTCCGTCATTTTCGTAGAAATTCCTTGTACGTTCCATGTTCCAAAAACCATCATCCGTTTACGTAATTTTTTCCGATAAATCCGTTTATTTCCATTTGTACCGAGGCAATTGTTATTGGGTCTTTTAACAGTATTCCTTTTTCCGAGTATCGGGGAGTTAGCCCGATGACTCAACCCCCAACCTGGAGGACCGGGGTTTGATTTCGGAGTTTCCTCTCCTAGACAGGTTGCTTCCACTACAGCTGAGAGCCCTGTCTGCCCTTCCAATGGGTGGTTCATACGCCTTGAAGCCGGTGACCATCTCCACTACCCCATGAGGCAGGGGTTACCAGCTGGGGTCCGCAGGATTGCTAAACCTGTGACATCAGTCCCCCATACGGGACCCATGTCGATAAAATTCCAATATTATCCCTCCCTCCCACCCCTTCCCATTTTTTGGCCCGAGGCATCCCAAATCACGGACTTGGACTGCCTCACCCCTTACCGTCCCAGATCCCGTACCCGATTATATGGGACTCCTAAAGGATCAAGGATCTTAAGGGTGGCGGGGGCCCAGCCCAGGCCCAAGGATTATTGGATCTCCCAAAGCCCGAAGTACGAAAAGTGACAAAAAAAGAAAAACAATTTAGTAATCACTGAGTGGACATTGGAAGGCAGGGGCCCTCCAGCAACTAAAAAGTTCGGAACAGTCCGAAAGAAGTATGAAAAACCCCGAGCTAACAATAAAAATCGGAGGAAGAAGCCCCATCTCAGTAAGTAAATGCCCAAAGTTTGAAACCTAAGCTAAGCATCAAAGATAGAGAGAGAAAAAAAAAATTCCGGCGGCCGAGGGCCCCCTTGGCGCCTGGGCCCCCCTGCATAGCAGGGTCTGCGGGGGCGCCCGTTACGCCACTGTACAAGGGTTGTAAATCAGTGAAAATGGATAAGACAGCTCGAACTCCACTCGGTCCCTTTTTCTGAGAATCCATGTAGTAAATTAGTTGAAGACTTTGATGTTTAACTGAAAGGTTCTGTATCACTATCTTGTGTGCAGACTACCTAAAATGCCGGTCTTACATGTCGTGAAAAGTAGCCTCAGGGCCCATCATTCCAACCTCCATTGCGACTTACAGAATTGACTGAAAAATTAAGAATTGTTATTTTCGGCCCGCTCACGAATGATTAGCTGCATAGTTTGAGGCAGAATTAAAATGTCCAAGCTGCTGTAATTATCGAATACCAACTTTTCATCTTACTGCAGTCGATGTATTAAATATTTTAGCTATTGGCTGCTATGGAAGGAAAATTGGAACATAACTTGCCTTTTAAAATACCGACCGATTAATCTTTTGTTTTATTTGTTCCAGGTAAGATACGATCATAAAATTGCTATGGTTTGCTGTCGCATGTGGTAAGTTTTTGAGAATTTTCTCGTAGTTTTTAATCTCTGAGACGGCTTTTGAGTCAATCAAAGTTGTGTTGCTACCGGAAGATGAACATTTTTTGGAAAATTAAAAAGGTGGCGAAACTTTTTAAAATTGCCAGTTAAGCATGCAAGCTACTTTCTGTTTTGAGGAGTACGTCAGAGGTAAATTTCAAGATCGCATGTGATTTTTCATGTCTCTCAGAGAGTATCCTGTTAGTTAGCAAAACTAAAATTTTGTGCTCTCTCTTTAAAAATAACTGAAATAAATCATCCCTGTTACCTAGAATTTAAATAGATCACCCATGGAAACATGAATACCAAATAGTGAGAAACTGTTTGACGGATCGTACTTAAATTAAATATAGTTGGATGAGTCAACACAGCACTACCCTCAGTAATTCAGCCTTGACTCTATGCTATGGCCTGATGACCTCGGATCAAGGCCCATGACACGGAAAATCATGGGACTGGAATTAATTTTACGATAGAAATCATCGCATTGCGGGAGGGAAAGTCTCGGGAACTTTCCTCGGTCCCCTATGAAAGCTCAAATTGTGCTTTTCTTGATTTCGCGAATCAAGCGCATTTTCAAAGAAATGGAAAAAAATGGAAAAAGGGCGGGGGGCTCCTTGCAAGAAAGACTTTGATATTCAATCCGTCCGTTTAGCGATTTGATGAAATTTAGCGAAAGTGTGCCTTCAAATAATATTAACAGATTTTAAATGAATATTGCAGCTTTCGACTATAAGACGACGATTTCAAACATCTACATCTGTCTCGAAAATTGCCGAAAATTGTCTCGAAATTTGTCTCGAAATGGTTTACGTCAAAGTGCCAATTTTTAATTTTGTGTAAAATCATGACTCTGCTTATGCACAAATAACAATATTTTTGTTCTTGTTATGCTTTTGGGTAATGTAGGAAGTGGAACCCAAACCAACCCAAATTTTGTGTCGATTTTGGTACAGTTTCAGGTGAATTTAACGCAGAAAACACTGAAGAGACTGGGAAACCGCAGCGAGTCAACCGAAGGCTGGGGTTTTTTTTTTGTATTTTTTGTTTCCCGTATTAACCAAACCTTTGTGTTGAGTTTTCTCTCCGTGTGCAGCCCAGAGTTTAATTCGTACCATCCGGTCTCAGAAACCTTTCATTTCTGTTGATCAATATTTTACACAGAAAGTCCAGGTTGTTTTAATCATCAAACTTTTAGCTAATGCCGAGGATGTTTCGAAATATGTGGTTCGTTTTTCTGTTGTGAGGCATGTTAAACGCTCCACTCTTGTAATCTGTGTCCAACTCGTGTATCAGTTGTTCATTTGATTGTTGAGTGCGAATTAGTTGTGGTGTTTTATCTCGCCACCACGATTAGCCCTAATCCTTCCGCCCCGTAATCTTCCGTCCTTGTCACACACGTTGCGGTGCGATGGCCCAGATTAGGAGGCGCGTGTGACTGCGCGGAGGCCCGATTATCGAGCGATGAAGCTCCTGCTCCTCGAATGACGGATGTCAAAGGCCACGGAATGGGGAAAGTGTCACCGTTCGCATAATCGCCACTGTTGGGCCTGGATTTGGATTTAAGACGGGTGCAGAACTGGCCTGGGTGGGGGTTTATCTATGTGGGCCGGTGGGTGTTACCGGAGCCTGGGAAAAAGGACCCTGGTCTTCGCCACCGTTGCCAAATTACCCGGTGAATCGGAGGTCCGTTAGCAGAATATTTCTCACGGAGATAGAAATATGCAGTTCAAGTTTCCCGCACAAAATGTGATGACCAAACCTCAAAGAGAAGGACATGCACGTTTCGCACGGAGGATGTTGCTGGTATCTGCTGAGCAAAGTCGATTTGGTCTTTCGTGCGGGTTATAAAGGGTTATGAAAAGGAATAGAGGTACAATAGGGTTATAAAAGCTATGGAGTTACGACCTCTGGCTGCTATGGCCCAGCACTCAAAGCAAAGGCGCATCTCGCCCTGCTCCTCGTAAGTTAATCTGAACAGAGCGACTCATCTACGCGGAGAAAAAAACCTCGTCCATGGGACCCGAAGTTTAGGTTATATGGATCTCTAAAGTTTTCGGATTGAGCATCTGAACACGTCAGGTCTAGCAGTCGAGGTTCGGATCACACTTCTAAAACTTCATTTTCGGTTGTGAAGTTTTTCGGATGTGAGAACCGAAGTTTTTCGGATGTGAAAACCAAAGTACTTCAGATGTAAGAACTGAATTCAGATGTGTGATCCAAACCTCAGCAGCTGGACCTAAAGTGTTCACATGCGCAATCTGAAAACTTCAGAGATCCATATGACCTAAACTTCGGGTCCCACGCACGAAGTTTTTTTCTCCGTGTAGGGACTTCTCATCTAGGAACTATCTCACATCGAGCAAAGTAACAGTCATTGCATGTCTCCGAAGCCGTGTAAGCCCCCCAGTCGTTATATCTCGATTTTCGGGCCCAATCTGGCATCCTGGCCTTTTGTGAGCTGCCTCGCGAAAGGGTCCGAAATTGCGGGCGAAAGCCTCCGAGAAAGGGAAGAAAGGCGAAGGCGTTCACCCCAGGCTCCTGCCCCGCGGATCCCCTTTTGTTGTAGGTGCACGTCGTGCAATTTATGACAGAATCGAGTGATTCCTGAATAGGTCAACCCTCTCTGCCTCGGTGGACGGAAAGGGAAAGGGTTCTGCCATCGGGGGGGGGGGGGGGGGGGGCTCCGGTGGGACCCGGTCGGAAGGGTGAGACCCGGGACCCGGCTCCAAGGTCACCCACCGCAACGGGAGTTCGCATGGGCAGATGCGATTTTATGAAATCCCGTCTTGGGCTCCCTTGCATCTCGAACCGGGACCGGGCCGCGGCGCTGCCTCCCGCACCCCGGGTTCTTGTCCCTTTCCGCACACGGGGTAAACTGCCGGGGTATTTAGGAACCTCGGGGAATTTGAAATTTATTTATTTTTTTTTGTCGTCAAATTTTTAGGGGAAGTTTTTTAAAGATTGGGCCGGGATGGCTACTGCCACCTAGACTTCTCTATTGAGAACTGGACTGAGTTTATCAGAAAGGAACCAACCCTCATTTTCGAAGAAATCGAGTTAAGAATGTTTTGAGTTCCACTAGCCGTGTATTTTCTCCCGTCGAAAACTGGAGGTCGAAAAACAGAAATTATTTTGCGAAAAGAGAGGTTAAATTTTATCCTCTACATTGAGTCGTACGCAGGAATGAAATTTCAAACCTCCTTTTCTCAGTTTCGACTTGATGTGGGTTGGTTCCTCTCTGATGAACTCGGTCCAACTATCGGGGGTTTACCACAGGGTTCAGTGGCTTCAATAGTTGATATGCTCGATAGTTTCACAAGGTGTCTAGTGTTTACCGTTAGTAAAAACCGGAAAATGTAAGAACATTTTAGGTTATTTGTAAAAATCAGGAAAAATCGGGCAGATCTGAGTGCTTTAAGCATTTTTCAAACCTTTGACTCAATTTATTAAATATGTTATTTTTTTAAATCAGGCGAGTGTCAATTCATTCGTGCTTAAAATCAGGCAATTTCGTCTAAAATATTAGACAAAAACAAGAAAAATATCAAGACCATCCATTAGTAAATTTTGATAGACACCCTGTTCACGGAGATTAAATGCACTGCCACGACTTGTATTATTTGAGTTGAAATTAGTACGGTAAGACAAGAGTAAGAAAGCTAAGAGTCTCGTTTTTGCATCTCTGCATGTAGAATACACTTTTTCCCCGCTAAAAATGACAGTTTTATTTTAAGAACGTTGGAAAGTCAGGGTTCGTTCCCAGGGCCAAGCGGGGAACCAGGTAACCTGCTGTCGCTATAATTAAGACCATTGTGTGATACCACAGCGTCCTCCGCCTCTTCCTTGAGTTGTTCCTGGGACCTCTTTACCCCAGCGCAACCTGCTCCAATTTCTTTTCGCGAAAGGAGCAGCCGATGTGCGGATGTGCTGCCGCCGGTATTCGAAAGAGTTTCTGTATCTGCACGCCTTTCAGGTCCATCTATTCGCCAGCCCTCTGTCGATTATGCTCCTGTACCCCTGTGGGAATCTCCGCCGGTAGTGCAGGACCCGACCCTTTGTCCAGCCCCGGCACATGGTCATTGTCCATTATGCCGGCATTTTATTCTGTGTTCCTTCAGATTTTACTCGTTTCGCGATGTTCGCATTCATTTCTTTGAGTAAAAGAGA
This sequence comes from Bemisia tabaci, assembly GCF_918797505.1. Taxonomy (NCBI): domain Eukaryota; kingdom Metazoa; phylum Arthropoda; class Insecta; order Hemiptera; family Aleyrodidae; genus Bemisia; species Bemisia tabaci. The sequence goes on from NC_092797.1 coordinate 27,677,773, forward strand.
AAGCTTCTGAGAAAAAAATCAATGAAAATTAACTACTGCGGTGGACGCACGGGTCTTAAGACCGTGTGTTGAAGTTTTTTTTTTTTTTTTTTTTTTTTTTTTTTTTTTTTTTTTTTTGCAAACGTGCGCCAAAACTTCAGCATAAAGCTGAAAATCTCAATACTTTAAAAGAGAATTACTTTTTAAAATAAACTCCAACATACTGAAAATTAACCGTTCATGAGTGTTTTATAAGCTACAGACCAATTTCTTTATTTAATTCGTTTATTTGTACTTTCTTTCTAATGTTATAAGAGTGACCAGGAGCGAAGTTGATTTGACGACAAAGCGGGAAAAAATGTGGGATCGTAACTCCCTCTTTTCTAACTTTTCTGTCCTAACTTCCTCCATTTTTTGTAGGTAAACTCCAATTTTCCACTAACACATGGTATAAAAGTGTAATTTCAATCAATGTCTTTCACTTTCTTGTGTTCGCACTTTGCATGAAAGGAAGTTTCATTTTCGGATGAGCGATCGCGATTGTAAACTCTAACGTATTTCATTTTGTATTTCCATGTCTTATTTGGTTTTCTCGAAGTCTCTGAAATGTAACTCTATCATCACTGGAAATTAGTATCCTCTATTTACTAATGTGTCGTATCGAAGGAAATCAGAGGTTTGTTAGAGAATCCGTGAGGATTATGCGTGAGTTTGCTGATTTTTAATATAATGGCAAACAGGTAATGTCCGAAGAAATTTATTACCAATATAAAGTTTTAATCACGAATCAAACAAGAATTTTACAACGGAAGAGTTTTCAATTAAGAGTTGACTCTTTTGAGGCATTAGAAACGAATTCGCATGCTCCGGGTAAAAATGTGATTATCTTCTGGAACTCGAGAACAACGATTAGACATGCCCAATGATTAAGAAGAAAATTACCAGCCCCATTACAAATGTCAATGCAGATAGTCGCTGAACAAAAAGTGCATTTTGGTGTGCGGCTCATATGCCGTGCATAGTAAAATCCTGGATTGTAGCCACGTGATTTTGTCTTTGGATCATTTGTATTCGAGAAAAAAACTGCTGTCCACGAAGCGTGAGCTGAATCGATCAATCGCTGCCGAAGTCTGAATCACGCAGAGTGCCAATTTTGTGCATTGCAACCACTGCAGACAACCATTTTCAGTTTTCAAGACGGGGGCTTATTTCTAACCGCACATGCGTTGGATTCGATGTCTTCAAAAATGTCCTGATTCAGGAAAATGTCAGTTTTGGGATTCTGCCGTCCCAAGGAAAAACGCCGTATCAACATTCAAGAGTCGCCAAATCTCTCTTGATAAAACCTGTATTTTTGACATCATTCATGCATATTTTTCCTTGAAATTTTCAGATATTTTAGGTTGAATTGCGCAAAAAATTGTCTGAAAATATCGGACTATAATATTCAGAATTTTCCTAGTAAATTCGGTTTTTATCGGAGGACATTTGGCAACGTCTGAAGGCTCATACGGCGTTTGCCCGTAGCACGGCAGGATTAAAAAGTATTAGTTTTTATCCTCGCACCTACGTCATCGTGATTTTTTACCAACTGAATTTTTTTTTTCGATATTTAAAAATACACGCGAAAGGCATGGAAAATAAAAACCAAAACAAACGAATAGACCCCTCTTCCGTTCAGATCTCGGAAACAAGCAATTCATCAGACACCGGTACATGCAGTCGATTCTTGCAGTACTGCGTAGATACTTTTTATGCTCAAAATGTTGATAAAAATAGTCTGAAAAAGGGAAAGACGAAACTTTGGCATTGTGAAGTTAAATTTGGCATCAAGACCTCCCCACCTTTTCCGGATCTTCAAGTTTAATGGCGGTGGTCAGTCACGGCTTCTCTTCTGTGCGATTTTAAATTTCAAATTTAGGCGTATACTGCGATCTCAGCCGAGACGAGCAAAGCCAGAGCTGAGTGCTAGTGCGCGCACTGTGGGCAAAAATTCAGAACCAAAAAATTTTACCGAAATGTACGGATGTCAAAACTTGTCACAGCATTCAATTGAGCATCTACATCAAAAAATTGCAATAGCTTTGATGTGACTGCTCATTGTAAAGCTACGTCACAAGTGAAAGCTCATTTGCTTCCATACTTGCATCAATAGACTGATGATTTAGTGGGTACTTCATTCGAGTTCTATCGCTGTTTGATGGTTCTAATGTAAATAACCACATGACCTTGTCGTATTCACACCTATAATGCGCCCAAGTCATGTTTCTTGCAATTGGAATGGCTCATGTTTGACGAGCCATCAATTGATTAACGTTTCATTATTGTCAAAATCGTAATGAAACTACACAATAAACTCAAAGCAGAATTTTGACTTGAGGTTATGTGTTATTGTTTACTATCGAAAATCGATAATCGAAGTCGTAAATGACAGCCGATGCAAGCACTAAATCAGTTTAGGAAGAAACGAATCATCGGAAAAAGCATGGCCGCAACTTAATCGCAAAGCACCAAATTTTCCGAATCGATTTTCACCTTGCTCGTCAACGAGAATTCGACTCTATTTTCAAGCGTTTCACTTTGGAGGGGTGCCAAAGTTGCCCTCTAGGGGGAAAACTGTTCTTTTTGACCACTTTCTCCGTGTCACAATTTTCTCACAAGTTCCAGAAGAAAATGAGGCAAGGGGCTGTTCATAAAATACGTAACGCTGAAAATTAAATTTCTTCCCCTGCCTCCTCCCCTATTACGCTCCTGCAACCCAGGTCTGTACCTCTTCAGAAGAATCGAAATTAATCTCGAGCTCTATTTAACCCTCATTCTTTTAAAATGTCGTTTTGGGATGAAGTTTTGATTAAAAATTGTTGCCGCTTCGAGTCGATTTTCGGCTGAAATTTTACGTAACACAGTCCTAGCCGCCCCCCCCCCCTTCCCCTGAATTGCGACCGTAATACAGTCTCTCGGACCCTTATCCCGCCCTAGAGCGTTATTTATTTTTTGAATGGCCGTTTCTTGCAATATTGTATCGATCGCAAGAATTTCAGCGGACCATTTTTGACGGTCATAACGTAATTTCTCCGCCCACTGAGCGACGCACAGCGATGGTTTGGCGTCTTAAAGCTCGTAGACGCGCATTATGAACGGCGGGCGGAGGGGGGGGGGGGCGATGAGAATCGGTGAATGGTAGATCGATGGGTTGTTCGGGACGCACCGCCGCTGAATGCCACTTATTAGCCATTTGACACAAATTATCATAAGTGGACGGCCTCCATCTAGATATTATTTATCGCCCTGACATAGGTTTGGGGTCAGTCGGCGGGGTAAGCCAACTCCCCCTTGTCTCCCCCTACGAACGCACATCACGAATTCAAGCGCGGCCCCCGCCCCCCGCCTCTCCAGACGCCCTCCTTTTCCTCTTTCTTTTTCCAGCGATTCGATCCGTCTTTCGGCTACTTGACAGAATTTTACTCGGTACTTAAAAAGTTGAGCTTTAATCCGTGGCTCATTTTGCCGTGCTAAGGAAGAACGCCGTATGAACATTCGAGAGTTGCCAAATTTCCTTTGATAAAACAAGTAATTTTGACAACATTCGTGCATATTTTTCCTCGAAATTTTCAGATATTTTAGATTAAATTGCGTACAAAATTGTCTGAAAATTTTGGAAAATAATATTCACAATTTTCCCTGTAACTTCAGTTTTTATCGGAAGAAACTTGGCAACGTCTGAAGGCTGATACGCCGTTCTTCCCTATTACGGCAGCATTAATGGCGCTGCATTTCGCTCAGGATTTGCTGTATTTGCAAACGCAGAACTCTCGCCCCCTCGCCACCATTTTTTTTTCTTTATCCTTTTTTTACAGTACCAAGTGCCAGCTCGCAGACTTTATACGGCTTAAGAATTAACCAATTTACGTCATAGACTGATAAATTGACTGAAGTTAGTTAATCTGCCTTTCATTATGAGTCGTATGAAATATCAGGGGGCTCCACCCCCCGGCCGGAATGTGGCCCTCTCATTAAACTACGAATCGTATTGAAATGCGTATGTAGACTTCTTTCTTGATGGCTTTCACGCCTTTTTCAGTCACTTGTGTTCGGAGGCTTCGACGGATCTTGAAAGCCAGGAAAAGTGGAAAATTTTATTCCGTCCGTTTCTTCTAGCGTTTTAAATTCGTCAGAGCAAGCTGCAACACGAACTTGAGGTCAGATAGGTGTTTTTTTATCCGTAAAAAAAACCGTTGATTTAATCGTCTACTGTTTCACGAAGACGTCAGTACTCTATACTTCCGTTACATAATGTCCATCGCCTAGCTTCACCTGATCTCATATTTTTCCATTCGAAGTTTATATAGTAAGCATAAATGTACGGTGATTAGCTATGGCTTGACAGCCTCTCTTGTGGCTCTTCTTTGAGTTCCACCAATGCCATCGCTCCAAATTCCGACCGAATTGTATAGTAGCTCGCGGCATGAAAGCATAAGTAATTTGTGCTTTGACCAAGCCATGACATTTCGTCAATGTGAAGGCAAAGGAACAACTGAGCAGTAAATCGACCTTCGTGAAATTTCAATTCATTACTCGCAAAATTTTAACGCGGGATTTAATTCCGTTTCTCCTACAGGTAGGTATACTATAGCATTCCAATCAAACAATCTGAAGCAGCAATTAAGTAATTATAACAGTCAGGAAAGTTTTCGCGGAAGGAAACAAATAGTTTCTGAGTATACGCTGCCGAAAACTATTATGCCAATCAACAGGACCAACATAATAGTCTTCCATATAACCACTCTATTCGGCGATGATCATTTTAATATTTGATAAACATCCGTGTGAAACGGTTCATCTGAAGGGATGTTGATTTTTGGACCAGCAGGCAGAACCTAGTCAAGATGAAGGGTGGTGAGATCTCGCCCCTTCTCCTCTTCTAGAATGCCACCTCCAAGCCAAATACATATGCGGATCTGGAAGAAAGGGGTGTACGTACCCCCATTCGCCCGAAAAAAAGGAGGAAGATAAGGGAGAAAAGAAAGTAGGAAGGAATGGTGGAAAGAGAAATGAAGGACGCTTAGTTTTGTAACTATTCATGCTGAAATTATGTCAAAGTACTTATTAAATGCTTTAAAATTTTGACAATTTTAGGGGACCCCTCCAGACCCCCATTCCGACCCCCTTCCCATCCCCCTCCCTCGTTAGAACTATCTGAATTCGCCTATGAGCCGAAATTCTTTTGTGACCTAACTTTTTTTATTTTTTTTCCTTGTCAACTATAAGTGGGCCAAACTGCGTGATGTCCACATCCAAATTTGACCGCGTTAAGCAGAAAGGAACCAAGCCACATCAGCCATTGCCATATCTAATTGGGAAATGTAATTTTTTACGTGAAAACGGTTGTGCGGATTTTTGTGCTGTAAGTGAATTTTCTGAATGGAACGAAGCAAATCCATAAAAATTTTTAAAGGAATCCTCACAGACGTTCTCTCGTAAAAAAATTGAATTGCCCAGTAAAAATTTGACGAAAGCTGATGTGGCTTGGTTCCTTTCTGCTAAACGTGGTCCATTTTGTAGTGTTAATAAAAATAATTAATGTCCGACTTCTCATCGATTGGATCCACTGTGACCGGTGCTGAACGTCCACCAGTGGCGTAGCGTGAATGATCGATTATCGATATTTCTCCATTTGAAGCTATGGTAAATAATCGGTTATCAAGGTGTTCGCTGCGAACGCCCCGTTTATCGACCCTCTTCCATAGGTTTGAATGGCAGATCAATCGATAAATCGCAAAGCACGCCACGCCACTGATGTCCACCTAGACGAAGTTTCACCGGAGAGTCGCGGCTCCACATATCCGGAGACGACGGAGGCAGTCGGCTAGCGAATAGCGATCGGATCCGAGTGGTTCACCCTAACCTCAAGCTCCTTTTCTGCCGCGAGTCGCGAGTCGCGCTCGTGGAATCGGGCCAGACGCAGCCGAGATAGCTGCAGTGGGTTTTTTCCACTCGGTGGCCGGTGCCGCCGCGGGCTCGCCTCTCGCGCGTGCAACAAGTGCGAGCGGTGACAAGCAAGCGCGAACCCGCGAATCCGTACTAGTTGAGCCAATCGACGCTCGCCCGGCCCCCCTCCCCCTCCCCCTCACCCCGGGCGGAGGCGCCCACTTGTTGATCTTCCCTCGCCCGCCCTCGCCTCGCCGCGCCGCGCTTTTCGCCGTTTTCCGTTTCCCGTTTTCCGCGGGGTGAGCCCGGTTACGGAAGTTCAGTAATTACTGAGATTGACTCGTCCTCACTCGAACCCCCTCGACCTCGGCGGAGAAAGTTGGGCCGCAGAATTTGGGGCTGAAACAAAGCCGTTTCTTTTCGCTTTCCTCGCGGCTTGGCGGGACTTCTCTCGAGCTCGCCGCGCTGCCTTGCCGAAGAAAAACCCTGGAAGCGTGCTGACAGGGTTGCTACGGTCTGGGAATACCGGGAAAAGTCAGGGAATTTTAAGTCAGGATATACCTGGAAATTTCAGGAAGGACGACGAAAACGCATTTTGAATTGAAAGTGAAATTTGAATATGAATTCACCTTTATTAGCTTTCTAGAATGAATTTGACGTTTAGAACGATGACTTTTGCCTGAAAACTATTTCAAACTATGTCTCCTTTGCCTTGTGGCATATCTTTAATTATTAGGGAAATTAGGGAAATGTCAGGGAATGTCATATTCTAAATTTTGTGGCAACCCTGTACCGAAGTCGCCAAATGGACCGCGTATGGCAGAAAGGAACCAAGCCACATCAGCTATTGCCAAATTTAACGGGGCAATTTAAATTTTTACGAGAGAACGTCTGTGCGAATTCTTTTAAAGATTTTAGGAATTTGCCTCTTACCATGTAAAAAATTCACTGAAATTTGCACGAAAATCCGCCCAATTGTTCTTATGTGAAAAATTAAATTGCCCCATTAAGTTTGGCAATAACTGATGTGGCTCGATTCCTTTCTGCTTAGCGTGATCCAAATATCTTCTGATGAAACATTTCATTTGGGGGAAGTTATGACCATATTTCCTCGACATTTTCATGTATTCTTAATTAAATTTTAATCAAAATTTCTTGGATAATTCAGAAGTTAATATTCCTAAACCGTCTAAAAAATCCAGTTTTTATAAGAAGAAATTTGGCAACCTGCGAAAGTTCATTCGCCGGTTCTCCATACAGCGAGACAGTCAGGGTTTCCGCCTTAATCATTGTGTCTGGTCGTCGCTTACCTGACATAAGGGCGCGACTACATTCTGCAATGAGCCCTGTCTTCTATACAACCCAATGCTTTTCCGGGCTCATCTTGATGTGTAGTTACGCCCCTACGTCAGCTAAGCGACGTGGTGTGTGCTCGAGTAGGGTCGCCGTTCGACTGGAAAATTCGTAGCCGACAGGAAAAAGGGAAAGCCTGGTAACCATCGCTAGGAGGAAGTAACTTCGTGCTGTCCACTGAAAAATTTCGTCAAGAGTACGTTTCTTAAGGAAAATGGAGGCAAAATGCCTTTGCTACACAGAACCACTATTCCTTACTCAAAGAAAAAATACTCTTGATTCAATCGGATTTTTGCTTGGATCCAAAGGAAATCTCCTTAAATTAAGAGGAATGGATCTGGATTCAATTAGAAAAATCCTATTGAATCGACAGCATTTTTCCATGTCAAATTTTTCAAGAGTCTTGACCCTGGATCCAAGCGACTTTTTTCTAGTGAACACTGGTAGTACAATACTGCCGCGCTAAGGAAGAACGCCGTACGAACATTCGAGAGTTGCCAAATTTCCCATGATAAAACGTGTATTTTTTACAACATTCATGCATATTTTTCCTTGAAATTTTCAGATATTTTATATTGAATCGCGCACAAAATTGTCTGAAAATTTCGGAAAACAATATTCAGAATTTTCTCACTAAATTTTGTTTATATCGGAGGAAACTTGGCAACGTCTGAAGGCTCATACGGCGTTCTTCCTCAGCACGGCAGAATATGCATCTGTGATGCGATAAGCGCGGGAAGAGATCATTCGAGAACGGAACGCTGAGTACAGTGCATCTTGGTGCATCGTGCGGAATTAATTACGTGTGCATCTCGCGATGGCGTCATCGCCTTTAATTTGCGCCGCCGGCCTGGAAGTTTAGGGTTACACGCCGCCACCGGTACCGCCAACGCACCTGCGCGGTATCTCTCGGATGCAAGCGATGCGCCACGCTCAGACAAGATGACCCTTGACGATCCCGACGACTCGGCTTACAATTAGTTGGACGAAAATCGGGGAAGTAGGTCAGTAGTTTACGCCACCTGATTTCCCTCCTCCAGCCGGTTATTTTCCGGGGAACGCGCGTCGAGTGGCAATGACGCGTCGCGCCGAAAATGATGATGAGCACGTTTTGAGCGTCCGTCTGACAGATCGTTTGGAAATAGTTCAATCAGGGATCTCGTCCAACAGGGGTGCTAATTTATTGTTCTTGATTCCGGGGTCCCTCGCTCAAAAGCAAATCATGGAGGTGCCCTGAAATTTTTAGAGGCTACAAGAAACCCAGGGGTTGGTTTTTTAGAGGGATTCTTCTTCTTTCTTCTTCCTCCTCCTACTCCTCCTCTTCTTCCTCGTCGTTTTCTTCCTCTTCTTCTTCCTCTTCTTCTTCCTCTTCTTCTTCTTCTTCTTCTTCCCCTTCGTCTTCTTCTTCCGCTTCTTCTTCCTCGTCGTCTTCTTCTTCTTCTTCTTCTTCTTCTTCTTCTTCCTCCTCCTCGTCTTCTTCTTCTTCCTCTTTCTCTTCTTCCTCTTTCTCTTCTTCCTCTATTTCTTCCTCCTCTTCTTCTTCTTCTTCTCTTTTCTTTCTAAGACTTTCAGAATTTCAATGCTTGTAGAATAATACGGCTTCGGCACACATATTGAAATATTCATTTCAACAAAATTTGATTGGTGCCTTGTGTTGACCTTTTCGCGACAACCCAGCGTTTTGCAGAAAATTGCGGAGGCCTCCCGGAAAATTTTGGAAGCCTAAAACCATTTGCACCCTTGTCGTCAAATGCCCCTTTCATCGTAGAGATCCAGTTGATTAATCGTTTGATCGTATTTTTCTAGCATCGAAAATTCAGTCAAATCATGATCAATTGAAATCCGAAGTCAATAGAGGTTTTGTGCTGATTTTTGGATTTGACCCAGGAACTTTGAGGTTTTTCATTTTCGATTAATCGGTTGTAAATAATCGATTAAACTGTCGATCGAAATTTTAACGATCAATTAATTAATCGAATCGAAACTCAGTTGATCAAAATATGATGAATTAATTCGAACAATTCTACTCTACGATAGGAACAGTTAAAGAAATGGAAGTAGGTCGATCGATTTTGCATATTATTTCGCTGAAATTTTTCAAAGACACCCTTTTACGCCAATTTATGCGAGCGCATTGTGGCGCTTTTTTTTAGTTTTCTGAAACAACCAACGTCATAGTTGCTCATGTAGAGCTGTCACATTTTCGTCCACATAACATTCTTCCAAAAATGTCTTTCAAAACGGTCGTTCGTCGAAACTTCAACCATGCCAGGGGAAATTAAATTTACGTTCTCGGATAATTCAGAATCAGGGGATTTAATTCCGATATAAAAACCCCGGAAAACATTGATCAGGATCGTATGCACCGTTATTTTTGCATTGCTAGCGGCAAAAACTTTTCCCGCGAATCTCTTTTCATATCGCATGACTCATAACCAGCAGCTTTAGAGAGCGGCCTTTTCCGAAGAACACTTATCCCGATGGAAATCCGTACTGCGCAGTTGAAGTGCATTGTTGCCGCGGCGCGGCGGCGTAGAGATTCCTGAAACCCGGCCGGAAACCGATTGCTGCTATGGGTGTCAAACGAAACGGTAACGATGGACGTTGGTCTGGTTTTTCTAGAAAGCATTCGAACATGACGTCGTTTTCCGTACGACGAAACGGAACTACATTCCAAGCTTGCAAAATTGACTCCAAAAATTACATCTTTTACAAGAGCTTACCTGTGCAATTTCTTCCTTAAATTTGTCTGATTTTTGCATGCACTGCTAAAAAAACACATCGGATCTCAAGTCCCGACTCTTGAAAACATTGACAAGAAAAAAGACCCTTGATTCAATCAGATTTAAGCTTAAATCAAAAGGAAATCCGCTCAAATTAAGAGGCTGGGTTCATGATTTAAGCTTAAATCTGATTATATCAAGAGTATTTTTTCTTGTCGATGTTTTTAAGAGTCTGGACTCTAGATCCAATGTTTTTTTTTTTTTTTTTCCAGTGTGATATCAGAGAATCCGTAAAATTTTCAATCACAAATGCTCAAGATTCTTCATTTGCTTTATATGAGAACTTTGGCAACATTAAAATTCAGTTACGTTCTTTCGTGGGGAGAACAACGATGAGTCGCCGCAGTCGCGATGTACGTTTCCATAGGCAGCGCGCGACGCTTAAGTCGGCCGCGCGAAACTGACCGGAGCTTTTTATGTAAACGCCTAAGCGGGTGCAATGTAAGGTGCAATGATTTTAAACCTGTCCGTTGACACTGGTAAAGTCAGTTCGCGTGGCTTACGTTTATTGTGGCCACGGGTAGGTTTAAAACCGGGACTGCGTGGTTGACTTGCCGTCGCGCACCGCCCGTGAAACCGTGGCTTGAGATTGCCGCCGCCTTAATTACCTTCGGCTGCAGGCAAAAAGCGCCGGGCGAAGTCATCGTGCATTTGCATTGACGTGCAAGAGCTTTTCAATTTCGCCACAAGCGTCGACGTGTCTGGTGATTTTCCGAGCGGAGCCGGTCCTGATGCATCATTCCGAGAACCCTCCGGATGGATTTCTGGCCATAAAAAAGTAAAACTCGTGAACTTAAACTTCAGCATTTTTCTCCAAATAAGATATTCTCCTATGGTCTTTGCACCTGTTTTTGCAGCCGTTCACTGGAAAAAAAACACATTGGATCTAGAGTCCAGACTCTTAAAAACATCGACAAGAAAAAATACTCTTGATTCAATCAGATTTAAGCTTAGATCAAGAACCAAGCCTCTTAATTTGAGCGGATGTCCTTTTGATTTAAGCTTAAATCTGATTGAATCAAGAGAGTCCTTTTTCTTGTCAATGTTTTCAAGAGTCTGGACTCCAGATCCAATGTGTTTTTTTTCCAGTGTTGCCTTAATTTGTACCCCAAAAAACCACTATTTTACCGCCTTGTTGATTTTTACCCTGTTTATCAGTCTACCACTTTCCCCAGGCTTTGGTGGTTTGAAATGAATCGTATTCGATAAGTACTTCGATGTATCGTTTGGTTCAAAACTATAGAACATGACCTCAAACAAAACATTTTGGATGAAAGTTGGAAAAACTGAAAATGAGAAACCTCCCAACAATTTCACTTTTCATCGCCATTCTCTACTCAAAATAATTAAAAATCTATCACAAAAGACCCGTTCCCTCAGATTTCTAAATTGACTCTTGAAGATGTGTTTACATTTTGAACCAATCGATATCGATACAACCTCACCTGTTTCATGTATCGAATACGATCTATAGTCTGTGTTTTTTATCTCACTCTTTTTTGCGAGCTACCATTGACAGAAAACTCAACCACTGGTCAGATTCGGTTAGGCAATAGGTTTAGATCGTACGACCACTATCGGAGGATTCGCCTGGAAAAGATTCGTCGATTTTGATGCAAACTGCGCAGTAGCATCGCGGCTCGCTGCAGCACCGTTAAAGCACCATAAATCATTCAAATGAAAAGGAGTTCATCGTCTCGCATCCACACTCGGAATTGTCCCGTGTTTTTATTTCGAAAAAAATCCAAGTCGAAATAAAAAGAGGAGAAAAGCGGTGCGGCTGCGCGGTGCCTCCCGCCGCTCAGCCGCGTCCTCATTATCGAGTCAACTTATTGACTTTAAAATCCATTTCGGCGTCTGTTCCATTTTGCATAAGTAAATTTTTCGTGCTTAGACTGCCTTTTTAAGATTTCAACCTGGAAACGTGTCGAGGGGTTTAGCATACCTGATTTATTGTAATAGTATGTAGATGAATCTATGATATAAATTTGTTCTGAATTTGTAAAGTCTCTCATCTAGCCTTACTCACTGCTTACATTTTCTTTACTTTTTCCTTTAGCGGTTCAATGGCCTTTTATGGCGTTTCTCTTCGCTCGGTTTTTGCAGTTTTTTCAAAGTTTTTATGCAGCTTTTCATGCGTCCTCTCAATCTTGTCAGTTTTCTGTACTTTTTGCTCTTTGCCACTTTTTTGTATCGCAAATATACCTAATTTGTCATCGCCCGACGTTCATTTTTATAATTTTTTTCAGTAAGGCCTCATCTGCATACAGACTTTTTCCTTCTTCTTTAAGTATCTTCACTGTATGATGGTCATGTTTTTCTTTCTCTCTCTTTTCCTAACGGCATATTTTCAATTATAGGGAGAAAAACTCGCTCATTATCACTGCAATAGTTCCTCACATCAAGTGACTTGCATTTGCTTTTCTTTCTTCATTTACTCCAGTTTCTTTGTGAGCTGTATACATATCTAACTGCTTTTTCATTTTTATTCGAACAATTTTGCCTACCCTGATCGATGCAGTCTCCTTTTATTCCAGTTTTCCTTTTCGTCGCTCATAATTAATTCCCAGCCACGAGCTTAAGAAATCAGTTCTTCAAGAATCAGAAATTTTTCTTCCGTTTGGGTTTTTCTCTCAACTTTTTCCTTTAATTTTTTTCGCAGCGCACATACGTAGAACACATACACGGTAGGTATTTTTAAATGGTTTTAATGCGTCGAGAAAGGGCATTGACCTGACGGGAGATCACCGTTGACTGAGAAAAATCGGGTCATTTTTTTTTTTTCAATCTATTTTTGCCAGGAACGCTCCATGACGCATCGCAACCAACGTGTTTCCTAGTACGCATTACGAATATCGCAAAAAAGTTTAACTATCCACCGATTTCCGCTCACATTAAAGCACACAGCGCGTAACTATTGAAAGTGCAGTGCCCTGCCGTGCTAAGATAAAACAACATACGAGCCTTCAGATATTGCTAAATTTTCACTAATGTTAGACAAATTTTCAGGGAAACCTGTGAATATTTTTCCTCCCATTGACCAGATAATTTTACTCGCAATTCAATCTCAAGTACCTGAAAACTTGAAGAAGTAATACCAATAGAAATCCTCAAATATTAGCATTTTACTTTAGTAAATTTGGTAACCCTCGAGTGTTCATACGGCGTTTTGCCTGAGCACGGCAAGGCAGCTAAAGTACCTATCTACGGGAGAGTATTGGCATCTCTGTGCCGCACTCTTATTGGTTCATCAGTTTTAGGCTACCATGGAGCTCCAAAGTTGGTCCAACGTAAACAAACCCGACCCAGAAGAGGAACACGTGTTATCGGCTGAGAAATGAATGATATCACACTCAAAGCTTAATTTTCGGCAAAAATATCCATCAGAGTTCGATCAATTTCTCAATTTATAAGTTGGATGTAAAAAATGTCTATCACACCCAAATTCACGTCTAGAACTTGGTAGAACTTTTCGCCATTTTGTTTGTTTATATTTGGCCAAACTAGGAGCGGAGGAGCTGGGGTTTGTTTACATTGAGTCAGCTTTGGGGCTTCATGATAGCCGACCGATCAGAGAGCGGCACACATTTTCTGTAGTAAAAATATTGAGGTGGCAATTATCTCCCTTTTACAGGTACTCTAGTTTTTCCTGAGCACAGCAAGGCACCTACGCAGCTCTATGGCGGTGGGGTAGTCGCTGCGCAGTTAATTAATCGTAGAATCCGAGCTTGTAATCAATTAAGACATTTGTCGAGCTTCGTTGTGAGTACTAAAGGTAAGCGCAAGGACTGGTGTGGGAGAGGGAGAAGTGGTCGTGTGAATTTTTTTTTTGCCTCAGAATTTGAGAGCTTTAAAGCGGTTGAAATCGACGACGAACTTGGTGAAGATAAATTTAGACGTCCCCCGCGCGCGTCGCTACTGCACTGACCGATAATAACCGCGGACCGACTAAGTCAATTTATAGGGTTACATTGTTGACATTTTGGTTGGACGCGTACAAAAAGAGGGGAGCAATTCCACGAACATCTTAGGAAACCAATATTTGTGTCAATTTTACCATATACCTACACATGGAAGCCAATAGCGTGATATGCTTTGCGATATGTAGATTGATCTGCCATCTAAACCTATGGAAAAGGATCGATAAACAGAGGTTTTGCAAAGAACACCGTAATTGATTCCTTATCATTGCTTCAAATGGCGATTTATCGATAATCGATCATTCACGCCTCGCCAATGATGGAATCGTGTCATAGTTTTAGACCTAGCAAAGCAAGTAGGAAGGGAAATATTGAAAACCCATACATAAAAATACCTGAAATTATACAGGTCTCAAAGTTAAATTACACAGGGCTCAAAAAGTTTTCCTTAAGGTTATCAGGATTTTACTCTAAGTGAGGCTGTAGAAAGTGTAGACTTTCTTTCGGAAATCCTGACGAAGCTGTCAGTATTTACATTGATGTAATGGATTTTACGGATAAGGCGTGTAGGTGCAGTTTTTTTTTTTTAAATGAGATATTAATGATCAGAAATAAAACTCGTCACGAAGTCAAAAAAATCAGTCGTTGTGGTTCTTGTACAAAATCACACCTAAAACCCAACTATTCAGCATCAAGAAGTGACTTTGAACTTTCTCTCCGTTGCATATAAAGTTCCTTCTAATTTTGGACCTTTAAACTCGTATTTCTTGAAATCGCAATAACTGAACTTATTCGCCTTGCCCTCCATTCGTGGACGAGGATAGAACTATTCGCTCTCAAAATAAACTTAATTGTTTACTATAATTTCTAAACTTAAATTTTGCGCGCACGTAGGATTTCCGCCGTAGGCACTTTCCCTGAACTCCTGAAGGATCGGGTTTGACGTCTCCCAACGTGGCGTTGTAAATCCCTTCGTCCCTTGACACAGTGCCGCGCTCATTAGCATATTTTCAATTAATATAATTGATCTGCGTCGACGCGTCTCATGCAGGCCGTTCTTTCTTGCGTCCCTCCGCCCTCCCGATTGATTTTCGCGGGTCTACAAATACCACCTCTTCCAGGTAGCGCCAGGAGAGGAGTTGCATTTTTCTCCGGCGATTGATTGCATAATTCTCACCGCGGAGAATCGCACGCCGCTCAAGGGCATTCGCGTCGTTGTGAAGTTTCCGTCTCCCGGCTAGGCCCCAAGCTTCTGGACCTGTGCTTTTATTATGGTCTACGCATCTAGACACACCTCTGGTAGCTCCGACGACGATCTGAATATCAAAACGGAGACAGAAACAAAATAGACTCGATAACTCCTGCGCTTCAGCTCTAATCTTCATGAATTCACAGGGTTGCCACAGTCAGGGAATGCTGGAAAAACCGGGAAATGTCAGGGAATCTGTAAAAGTCAGGGAAAATTACGAAATTTTCTGGGAAAAATTGTAAAGTCGCCTTCATTTGCTCTATATTTTTCCATTTTAAGCTATGGTGAAGAATCGATTACTAAGGTGTTCATTGCGAACACCCTTTTTATCGATCTTTTTCCAGCTTTAAACGATAGTTCAATCGATATATCGCAAAGCACGCCACGCCACTGTATAATGGGCTTGACGTTTCAACCTGAAAATGTCTCTAATTATTAACCATTGGCCTGTGTCACACTATCAAAACTAGCCATCAAAATATCAAGGTCAGGTGTTGTGATTGGCTTATTCGATGACTTAGACCAATCACAGCACTTGACCGTGACATTTTTATGGAGTATTTTGATAGTGTGACACAGGCTATTAACTTTGTTTAGCCATTGGTTATAACCTTTTTCAGGGAATTTTAGAAAAATGCGTCAGGAAAATTAGGGAAATGCCAGTGAAATTCATTTTCTAAATTCTGTGGCAACCCTGAATTATTCATGATCCATAAAGTGACGAGCTGAAACATTCGAGCTACGGGCGGTTCGCGCAATTTTCAGCACCATTGATGAGATCTAATTTAGGCTCCTCAATGCGCAATGCCTCCATTGCGACGTGTGACAACTGCATACCTAACACTTGCTCGGCAAACAGCTAAGCTCGTTGCTCATCAATCATCGTTGTTGAGTGAAGTTGAGTGTCGTTGCCCAACAGAATACGTTTCATGACCGGGAATGTCTGCCCAGCCCGTTTAAACGCTGGGATAGCAAGCGGAGAATGTCCTGAGTATTTCATCTCTGTATCAATGAGTGCAAAGGCGATCGAGAATAAGAGAGGTATCGCATAAGGCGCGACAACATTGAGAGTTGATCAAAGGTCATCAGCCTTACAGCTTCATACCAATTGGACCGCATTGAGCTAAAAATCCCAGACACGACGGGAAACCCTATCCTTCTGGATTCTTCGTGCCTGGTGCAGTCCAATGGTCAACGTCCGCGACCCTGCCTTTCGTTGCTTAATTTTCTCGTTTTGTACCATGAAGGGTTACTGAGTGAACTAAAATTCTTCGCTAACGTATACAGAGTTTGTATTTTATAGCCGAAAGTACTTCTTCATCTCATTTTCTTCGCTCCACTCTATGAAGATAATGAACGACAACAAGTTATGTACGATTACGTTAATTAATATTTTTAACCTCGAATTTTCGAGAGAAAAAAATTTCAATTTTTTGACAAGAAACTATTCTACTTGCCAAATTAAACTCGCTAGTCAAAGACAATGACGCCCACTGGTGCAACATAAAAAAAGGGGAACAAAGCAGGTGAAATGTAGGGTTAACATCGATTTCATTTTTACAATAACTGAAATTCTGGTTTAATTTGTGCATTTAGTAAAGCATGTGACTTAAAGGAAAGAATAATAATCGAATAGTCATTTTGAGACGGTGGCTTAAAGAGTCCTGTTTCTAGGTTAAGACTCTCCAAAAATTCCCCTGTTTCCTTCAAGTTTTACCTCCCTCTGTTGCTAGTCTTACCCCTCCATCAAATTTCATTAGTTTCTTACGGAAATGTCGCGTCTGATATCAGAAGACCGGTGATAGGCATAGAGAAACGAGGAAATAAGAGTAAAGCTATTGCTGGAAGATTTTAATACCTATTCTTGACTCAACGAGCACTGAGCAGTTATCCTTATGATGTGTGTTTGGTTGGGTTTTCCTCCTTTTGATCCGTTGCCTCATCTTGATAGTTGATTCTTTCATTTTTAAAAGGTCTAAGAGCCAAATTCATAATGTCTGAAGATCGTGACCGATCAAAGAACCCTATAGATCTAATAATTTGGTGCTTAGTAGAGTACCTACTAAGGGATAAAATAGACATGTTCGTAATTTTGAGGTGAAGTCATTAAGCTTTTAGGGCCCCAAAGGGCAGTCAACATTTGAATTCAAAATATCCAGAGTGATTTATTATCACTCTTTTTACGACCTGTCGTTCGAAAATCACATATTTGACTTAGTTTTTTTGCACAAATTTTCACATTTTTGCGGAAGATTACTCAGTTATGATCATTCTTTGCCATCTTAGTTTGATTTTGAAATCTGAAGATTGGCAGTGACATTTTTGGTGTTGGTAGGTTAGGCTGCCCTTTTGGGATCTAAGAGCTCCATATCTCGACACGTCCGTACTCTTCCTAGATGGATTATATTTGATAGTGGTTCGATGTATCTTTTGGTTCAAAACAATAGAACGTAACCTGAAACAAAGTTTTTAGGATTTAGTTGGAAAAGCTGAAGCTGAAAATGAGAAAATTCCTAACAATTTCACTTTTCATCGCCATTTGATACTCAAAAGAATAAAAAAACAATCACGAAAAACCCGTTTCCTCAGATTTCTAAATTGACTGTTGAGCCAATCGATATCGATACAATCTCACTTGCGGGCCGATTATTGAAAGTTTTAACCAGCCCGATAAGACATCGAATTCCGATATATTGCATTGTTGAGATAGGGCTATGTCTTGTCGTGTCGGGCTGATATAGTTTCAATAATTGGGCCGCTGTTTGATGTATCGAATACGATTCATTGGTGCTGTAGTGCTTAGGCCATTCAAGAGACAGATTTTGAAAAATCGCCCCCCGCTTTTCTCTCGACTTTTTTTCACCTCTCACGTGCGTCAAAATGATTTCGCCCTCTTTTCTACCGGTTTCAGGGTTTTTTTCTCAATTCGGACGAGCTACTTTTTTTCTGCCCGAGACGTCTAGCTCGGGGTAAAACGGACAGAGTAAGAAAGAAGGCCAACCTGCATCTTACTATGAGTCCGTGCGACGGAGCTTTCAATTCCGAGTTAGGGCTCACGCCGAAATTGAGACGAGACTACTCTCGCTTTTAGCGCTATCCAAGTCGGATCATCATTCTTCGTGGACACACCCATTTTCCCTGTTAATTTATAACCACGATACGAGCCTTTGACGTTTAAAATGGTAATCTAGTCGTGCCTCTGCTAATCCAAATTCGCATGCCTTCTTTCCCCATAAAATGAGCCTACGTTTTTTCCCCTTCTAGAATGCGCTGCTGATTTTTCCAAATCGATGGGACAGATTTCCCTCTCTGACAGATTACTGTCTAAAGCTGCCGAATTTCACCTGTTTTAAACCATTTTCTCTCTAGAATTCGCTACTTCAAATACCACACAAGTGGCAATCCTTGCGCTTCCAGTTAGAGCCCCTCTCCCCTCCGTCCATGTACCAGCTCAGAAGGCAATTGTTGTTTAAGACCATCAAACTCGGGTCGCCTAGCCGGGAATCGAACCCGGGACCTTCAGATTGTAGAGCCAGCGCTACAACCACTACACCACAGGAGGCCGACAAATGCCCTGTTTTCTCGACATTGTCGGGAATCAGGGCACTAACAAATATGTAAAAATCAGCTCTCGCTTTTTTCGTGTCATTTCTTTTTAATGAGAGGATTCTTACCGCCGCTTGCGCTGCACAAATGCCCTACAAATGCTCTCGTTTTCTCAAAGGGGGAGGGGGGTTGCTAAGGGGTTCTCATTCTCCTTTCTGGTTGATGGTTGACCTGGGAAGTGTCTTGCAAAAAATTCAAATTTCAATTTTAATTTTCCTTGCCTCGCAAACCCCATCAATACTACCTCTTTGAATTTTTGTTTTATTTTGTACTTAAAATGTGCAATTGGATCGCGAAAAGTTAATCAGTTTAAAAGCGTGATTTTATCAAGTTACGCCTCCCCCCTCCCATCCCCCCGCACAAACTTAATCTCTCATACAGTATCGGGTATGTGAGATAAAAAAAATAAAATAAAAATAAAAAATGTGATTTGCAAGTAGTACTACTATAGTTGACTCATTTCCTGCCTGAGAAAGATAACACCCATACAATTGAATCTTCATTCGTGAACCGAATAGATGACGAACGTCTGTTTATACCTGCTCGGTAGTACGTAGCAATGCGCCTTATATTTACGGTAGCCCGAGTTTATTTTTATTTCGATTAACTAGGTGAAATTTCGTTGATATTCGGACATAAGGCGTAATGATTGAAGTGTTTAATACTGTTGATTGATCATTTATCTCGCTGCCGGTTCGCGGAGTGGAGTGAATTACTGCGCAGTTCTCCGCTTAAGTATCTCTCTAATGTTTCGCACATTAGGCTCGAAACTCCTGTTATTACAGCTGCAAAGCTCTGTGATTGTCGCCAAAGCCAACGAGTGACTGCCTGTGTCAGCGACTCGGATCCGTTTGGACACGTGGGTGTATGGCCGCAGGGCCGCAAAAACCACTCGCTGAATCGCCTCCGAATCCTACTCTGTCAAGATCTTATTTCTCCTCCTCAAACTTCTTCTCCCTGTCATGATTTCGGCTTCGCCAGGAGAATAAAATGAGGGCGATTCAGCACTGGAAAAAAAAAAAAACACATTGGCTCTAGTGTCCAGACTCTTAAAAACATCGACAAGAAAAAATACTCTTGATTCAATCAGAGATTTAAGGTTAAATCAAGAACCAAGCCTCTTAATTTGAGCGGATTTCCTTTTGATTTAAGTTTAAATTTGATTGAATCAAGAGTCCTTTTTCTTGTTAATGTTTTCAAGAGTCCGGACTCTAGATCCAATGTGTTTTTTTTCCAGTGAGGGTAAAACGGCCAGACTTGCAGGAGTTGAAACACCCCCAAATCCTCTCTCTAAATTGAAACTTCAATTTTTTTAGATCATTAATGAATTCAGGGCGTTAAAGTGTAGGGGATTACAGATTTTCATGAGATTTGGTTCACAACTGTTGTCAAAATTCAGGAATAACGATTTACTTCCCGTTTTGGGGGTCGTAGTTCCGACTGGGGGCACTATAAGAAAAAACTTTAAACAACAAATGAAGTCTTTATTTTGACATACAGAACACGCTCCTGTAGTCTGGCTGTTTAACTCTGGATCACCCTGTATTCTCCATGTTCGCGGTGAATCACCTTGCCATGACAGCTACCAGGCATTTTTACGAAATGTTGCATTCCGGTTCAAGGCCTTCATTTCAGCTGTATTTCAGGATAGCGCAGCGGCTAAACCGAGCCATCTCCTGATTTGCCCAGAAATTACTCAAATATTCCCAAAATTGAACCTTAAAAGGTATGGGAGGAGGGACCGTATTGCCACATTTACGCTCCCAAAATTACGTCCCGGTTTTTGTTCTTTCATATAAGGTTTAAATTTCGGTATTTTATCCAAATATTCCGCCCACGTCAACATAAATTATTTTCGAATTTTCAGTCGGTGATCTATAAAACTTCAGAAAGTCGAAGAGGTCTTCGATGGTTTACCAACGCTTTAATTTTTATTACGCTCTCTTCGACTAGAGTCTCTTTAAACTGAGAGTCAAGACAACATCCCCTCATGGAGTCACAAACGGGAGTAAAGATAACACAAATTGAACGTTTTTTTGTTATCTTTGATTGGCCCTTTCTCAAATTCCTTTCTCCGTTCCTTCTCTCATTCCGTGTGTTCCTTGCCAAACTCGTAATTCCCTGGTCCATTTCAGATTATAATCTTTGCAATCGGTGAAAATGTAATCTTTATTCCCGTTTGTGACACTGTGAAGGCCTGAAATACGGGAACCAATCAGAAATGGATTCCTATTGTCTTGACTCTCAGTATAAAGGGACTCTGTCTTCGACCTGTTTCCAACTTGAATCTTGTGACTAATTTTGAAAACTTTATTTAATTCAATCGCGTTGCTTAGACTCGGAGACCCGGATCTTTGCGAACCTCGCCTAATCGATTATCCCACTCGACTTCTGCCGGCTTTTCCCGGTTTCCAGCGAGCATTTGTCAGTCAGGTGAATCTGCGACTGAAAAAAATACGCGCTCTCCAACACGCCGCAACGGAAGGTGCGCAAATTGAGGAGCAATTACGTAAAAAAATGAATCGGCCGTGCTGAAACGAAGCGGCAACGGGGGGTTCCACGGCGACGTATTGCGTCGCAGTAAAGTAATGATGACGTCACAAGACGTCAGTAGGAGTCGACCCGTCTCTCTCTCTCGCTCCCACGACCGCGTCCATCGTGCTCGCTCTCTCTCTTGCCCCGCCTCCTCCCCCCTCCCCATTTTCTCACGCTTCATTTTCGCGGGTGCTCCATCGGCGGTGCCGTTTTTCCTCTTTCACCGCTCGACCTCCTCCCAGGTGAATTTTCGTGTGAAAGTTCGGAGTGATCATTGCTCGCACTGCGGAGTTTTCCCTGTAATTTAGAGGCCGTTCTAGTATTATGCAAGCTGCTTCAGGGGAAGGGAGGAAGTGATTCTGAACTTGTATCAAGGGTGGGGGGGAGGGGGGCTGAGCCGAGTCTTACGGAAACTTTTCATTTTAAAATTTTAGGTAAAAAACCCACCGAAAATCATTTTAATAGCTGAATATTTTTCAGGCTTTTCCGTTTTTTGGCAAAATAAGGATGGAGTGGGAAGGGGAGGTGTCAAAAAGACAGTTGAAATGCTTTACGTATCACTTAAAATCCTTCAGAAGTACACTTTCCTAATTTACTCAAAATCGCTAGGGTGTTCTTGGTGATACTAATTGCGAACATTTTCTTAGAATCATTTTTTATTGTACTCATATGCTCGGATAGAGTCCTTAGACTTTTTGCACGCATTGGGTGCTAGTTTGGTGAAAATCCGCTATTTTGCAGTGCTTCAGGTTGGCAGCATATTGAGAATGTTTAAAATTTTCATTTCGAAAATTAGTTTTGATAACCAGGACATTTTTTTTCAAATTAGTTAGTTGTATGTGTGCGTTGAAAAACCCATATTTTTCAGGGTTATTATTTTTATTTATTTATTTTTTATTGCTTGAAAGATGGTCTTGATATGGAAAATCTGTAGCACGTAAATCAGGAAATTTCTCTCATCTCAATTTACTAAGTGTTACAGCAACTGCTATTTTCATTATTTTTCTTCTTCTTCTTTTTCTTTAAGGAATGTTTTTATGTTGCATGTAAATTGCTGCCTGTATTCCACATTATTTTTGTATGTTAACTATGTGACGTGACGCCCTTACTATGACCTAAAATTTGTGCGATTTTTAAGATCATTTTTACTCGTAAACCGGCCCATCATGATTTTTTGGCTTCATCCATAGTTTTGACCCTGCCCGCCCTGAATGTGTTCTGGCCAAGCTACTGATAACACCCAGACGTTCAAATACTGAAATTTTCTGTCTGAACCGTGCGTTTCACACCAAATAGAAGTTCAGTGAACGACCAGAGGAAGTTTATTTCTTTCTCTCCGAGAATACTCATGGCCCATTCATTTCGGGTTGAAATAGATTCTCGAGACCCGGACTATTTTTAACAGTGACTTATATTCACTCACCAAGCCGAAGCCTGAAAACCCTCTGAAATATGACAAGCCTGGCCGACCGCGACCAGTTGAAGGTCATCTGGGGCACAGGCGCCAAACGCAACGGAATATCCTTACATTACACGGATTCGAGCTGAACTAAGTGAATTAAATCGCCATTCGGCATCGACGATTTTGACCGGCGCGTCCTGTTCGGCCTGTGGATTGATTTATGGCTCGTGTAAATTATCCCTCATGAAAAAAATGTGAGTGGACGCCATCTGACAACGACGACGTCTTCTCTGCGTCGGATTCGTTTCGGTTTCATCAGTTCGGAGTGTGAACTAAATTTGGTCATTCAATTGGCACTATGTTGCCCTTTTGCGCTCCGCTAGGAGCCCCCCCTTTTTTTAGTGCCTCAATTTTTTTTCTTCTTCAGGCGCTGAAAACTTAGCACCTATGTTCGTCATCCCAAAGAAGTGAGACATGCTCACTTAAGATAGGACCCATAGAGAAAAAGACTTCGGTTACATGATCTGAATTTCAATTCATCTGGAACAGTCAAACTGGTTTTGGTAATCGACGTTTTCAATCCTTGGAACTAGGATTCGAACGGGAGTTTATAGGTTTCAGGTAACTCAAGTCTTTCGTAAAGGAAACGAGTTTTCGTAAGGTTTGCTGAAACTTTGGTTACCTGAATTGAGGTCAGGTTCCTTTGACTGAAAACTTCCATTATTTGCACATTAAAACTGCAGTGTACCTCCATTCGTCGTTTTCCAGACGAAGGAACGTAACTCTATTCCAAGGTTTGCGCAAATTGACTTGAGAAGTGCAATTCGTCGGAAAATGAGACTTTACGAATTTCGGTCCAAATTGTTGTTGATTTTTCAATGTAGGTATAGTCCGAAGGAAAATCAGTGGCATTTTTTGTGAAATACAATTTTTTTAAATGGGACTTCTACAAGGTTGAAAACAACATTGCGTTATTTCGTCGGAAAAACGATGGTTTGCGGTATCTCTTAAAACACTGCGTTTGTTTCCTTTTTCAACAGGATGCCAACCAAAATGATTTTTCAAAAATATTTGACGTGCACGGCACTTGCACGGAATCGATGGATGGAAAATTCGCGCAGAAGTTCGCGGACAATTAATGATGGAATGTTTCGCCTAAAAACAACATGAGGCAAGATTTAGTTGCGTCGGAGATCAAAATATGCCTTTCTTCACAATTTAACGTCATCACGCTGTAAAAACTAGTCGTGATGGGAGTGAAGGATTGACGAATTCATTAGACTAAACTGGGTAGATTCCGTATTACGTAACAAAAAAAAAGCGCCTGGATAAATTCCGAAATGTCCGTAGCTTTCCAATATATTTTAGAGTAGTTCTCAATGTGACCTTAAAAACTCTTCTCTGTTAGGATGGACCTTTTGCACCACCATATGCCATACCAGGGTGTCTAGCGACCGGGAAAACCGGGAAAGTCAGGGAAAGTCAGGGAGATGAAATTGGTCCGGGAGAAGTCAGGGGAAGTCAGGGAAGAAAAACGCAGAACCGGGAGAGAAGCGAACTCCCGTCGAAGATCGCGATTTTTTGAATAACTTCACGGCGCTTCGATACTTAGCCGTGCAGCGCTCTCTCCTGGTCTGAGGTGCCATCTGAACCGTTAGTGCTGACGTAAATAAAGAGACTACATAGCGTAGTCTCTTTATTCTATGGTGCTGACTAGTGGTGCTCCCTCTCTCTATCGCTGTGTTGCGTCCGCGACGCCTCCTTCAGCGTCTGCGACACCTTTGGGAGTGTCAGCGACGCCTGTGCAAGCGTCCGCGACAACTTTAAGGCGTCCGTGACGCCTCCTTAAGCGTCCACGACACCTCTGAAAGTGTCCGCGACGCCTTTTTAAAGCGTTCACGACGCCTTCCAAGCGTCCAGGACGCCTCTGGTAGTGTCCGCGACGACTTTTGAAGCGTCCATGACGCCTTACGCAACTTAAGGCGCGTCTGTCCGCGGCGTCCTGGACGCCGGCGGAAAATGCTGCTACCGAGTCGAGTGCGAGAAGACGCTCACATTTCGGAGCACGGCACCATAGGAGCGGAATTTGTGGATTTTTCCCGCTCTGTCCGCTGTCAATTTCTCGAATTTTCGTTGATCGGACAGTATGCTTTGAGCCGCGAAAATGGCTGGAGGCGCTTTTTTTTTAGGAGGGTGTGGATTCGATCGACAAGAATCGACCGAAAAATAAAAACGTGAATCGATCGACACCGATTCGATGGACAAATTATTAAAAAAGCGGTGTCGATTCGATCGACATGAATCGATCGGAAAAAACCGTGAATCGATCAGAAAAAAACGTGAATCGATCAGAAAAAAACGTGAATCGATCGGAAAAAAACGTGAATCGATCGGAAAAAAACGTGAATCGATCGACGAGAAATGATTGACAATTAATTAAAAAAAAAAAACCGGTATCAAGTCAATCGACATGAATCGATCGAAAAACCAAAACGTGAACCGATCGACGTAATTCGATCGACTCACAGGTTTGTCGATCGACTCATAGGTTTGTCGATCGATTCACAGGTTTGTCGATAGACTCACAGGTTTGTCGATCGATTCACGGCTTTTGTCGATCGATTCACGGCTTTCGTCGAACGATTCACGGATTTTGTCGATCAATTCACGGCTTTTGTGTTCGATTCGCGGGTTTGTCGAACTGAACACATTCGAAAATATGTAGGAAAAGCAGCGGACTGAGCGGAATTTGTCGGTGTCTCCGCTCCATCGGCGTTTTCCGCAGCGTCTCTCCGCCGCTAAGGTGCCGTCCCCGCGCAAAATCATTAGACAGATTTATCGGCGTCTCTCCGCGGCGTCCAGGACGCCGCGGACAGACGCGCCTTAAGTTGCGTAGCTTAAAGCATCCGCGACACCTCTGGAAGTGTTCGCGACACCTGTGGAAGCGTCCACGACAACTTTAAGGCGTCCGCGACGCCTTCTTAAGCGTCCACGACACCTCTGGATGTGTCCGCGACGCCTGTGGAAGCGTCCGCGACAAGTTTTAGGCGTCCGCGACGCCTTTTGAAGTGTCCACGACGCCTCCTTTAGCGTCCGCGACGCCTCCTTTAGCGTCCGCGACACCTCCGGAAGTGAACTATTTCTTCCTCTATTTATTTAATTCCCGAAGTTGCAAATGTCTATAAAGTTTTTTGAAGTAAGCAAAGATCAAGTTGATGCAATAGTGGAAGAAAGAAAAGAATCTTTTTTACGAGAGTCTCCGTTGACACCATGACACCCAAAGACCGCAGAAAGGTTTTATTCTTGAATTGTAATCCATCGCTTTGAAGGGTGGAAAACATCGTACAGACTGAAAGCAAATCTTGGTAAAAGGTCATGAAAAGTCAGGGAGAAAGAAAATTCAATAGGTCAGGGAAAACCTTGAAAGTCAGGGAGAATGAAAAGAAAAATTTGCTAGACACCCTGCATACCATTTGCATTGAAATGAAATGTTTCACAGCTTTATCATTATCATAAAAAAATGAGGGCGAATTCAGTCAAGAAGAAGCACGACAGAGATTTTAGGTCATTAGACCACGAGGAGCCAAGTTGCACAATCTGAAAAGCATGTTCTTTAACCGAAGATGTCCTCAATTTTTCGTCCGGAAAATGCCGATTTGTTGATATGATTCTGCGTGGTTACCTTGGTTACCATGATTTACCTTTTTCTGAAAAACGGCAGAGACGAAAAGAGACCCTCCATTACTTTTTGGCGGCACGTGGAGACCTTTACTTCCGTGAATTCAGCACTTTTTTATGGGCAATTATAAAGCAGCAACGGTCATCACTCTTTTTTCGGCTCTTTGACCTACCTACTACCTTCGGGTGTCGTTATGAGCCAAACAAGTCTACCAAACAAAACACTCAACAGGTTGTCGTAAACCCACCTCGTGGATAGGTCAACGGTTGAATGTCGGAGTCCCGAAAGTTAACTCCAACACTGCCAAAATACCCATGGAGGGTCTTTCTTCATGTATGTCCGTACAGGACATGTTAGTTCTTGCAGTGACGTCATCGAACTACGCACCAATCTGTTTTTCAATCGAAACCGTCCACCTTTTCCCCGTAACCTCTCTCTTCTCTATGCTGCATCTCCAGCCACGTCCTTATTAACGACGACGGCGGGGATGGGGGGGGGGGGGCGCCGGTGGGTTCGCGAGCGGCACGGCCCGGAATCGCGATTCGCGATTGGCCGCAGCGCTTGACGCACTCGGCACGGCCGTCTCGCGTCATACGTCACAGCCACCCGCCGCCGCTTGATTATTTTGTCGGTCCGTCGCTCCGCCGCTCCTCGTTTGTTTATTTACGTTTTCAGGTCATTACCTTCGGTCATGTTCGGTTTATTCCACTCCTCCACCCCGCAATTTTTTCGGCACCCCCCGCCCTCCCGCCCCCCTCCTCACACCCCCGGATGCTAATTATCCTGCCCCCACCCACCTTCGCGTCTGGGCTCTGGGTTCGCCGCGTATTTGCGCTCCTGTCTCGTGCGATTGCGTTCGCCGGTGAGAGAGGAATTATGACGGAGTTACACGCTTTGACGCTCGGGATCGCCGGGAAAATAATTGCGCAAAATCCGGAAAATAGGAACCTTGATATTTATAGAAGAATGAAAACTTCTATATTCAATAAGAAACGGGGTCGGAGATTTTTTCAAAAATTGAGGGCACCCTTTTCAATTTTTTGAATATTTTTACGAATTCTTTAGCAGAAAATTCTCGTGGGCCTATTCACCGTTGAAAATACTCGGAGGAAAATCCGAGATTGTGTGAAAATAATATATTTATTTAACAGGGCGAAAACTTAATTTTTATTTCTTTCAAAAACTGGGGGTCTACTCTTTCTCCTCCAATAATTAAGGTCCCCTTAATGAGTTTTTCGACTTCCGATCGCTCTCTGGGGCCGACAATTTTCCAAAACTGCATCAATACTGGAAATAATGTCCTTGATTTCCGGAAATGTAAAGTATACAATAAGTAATGAATAAAATAGAGTGAAACAATTTTACGAATACCGGATCAAACTTTTTTCAAAAATCAGGGTACTCTCATGAGTTTTTTTCTAGCTATTTTCACGAGCTTTCGGGCAGATCATTGTCGTTAGTTCGATTACCTCAGAAAACTAGCTCTTAATGTTCTGAAAACGTGGAATGCAGCTTAATAAATAAAAATTTAAAAAAAAAATTGGAAAATTGTATGAAAACTGAGTCGCAAATATTTTCTAAGTTTAATGGCACTCCTGTGAGTTTTTGGATATTTTCGTGAGCTCAGCAGAAAATTATGGGAAGCTGGAATACCACAGAAAATGATCGTTCCAAACACCGCACTTGTGGTATATAAGTAAAGCAATAAATAAAATAGAATACACGAACATATTAATCCAACGGATCCGGATTTTTTTTTGATCAAAGCTTGGACCTGCTATGTATTTCTGAATGTTTTTACTGATTTAGACGTTAAATTCTCATAAGTTGTCAGTTATGTGAAGGAAACATTGTTTACATTGTTTGTCTATTAGTGAAGCCACTGTGGTAACTGTAGCTGCTACTTCAACCCTCAATATCTCCCATCTTAACTAAGCATCTCTGAATACGCTCATAACTCCAAGTACATTTGCCTAGCGTTGCTCTTTTCATAAATTTTCCATTTTACCGTAGAAGCGGAACAAGTGAGATATGGCGGTCTTAATTTACTCTAATTAATTTATATTTTTCTTATCTAGCGCTAGTCCTCGTTATTTCTTCGTCTGACCTTCCACCTTGGATTTATTTTAATGCATAGTATCAATACAAGCGGCGTTGTCGGTTTACCTGGCGGTGTTTCCTGGTTTCCGCGCTCAGCAATAGAAGCCACGCATATTTCACTCATGAATCGACAACCTCAAGTACGAGTGAACTCCTTCTCGTCGAATTAACGTGAAATCTAGGCCTGTATCATAGCCACCTCGGCGGATGTATTTTTTTGTCCCGCTTGCGTCAATTCTCTTACGCGAGCAAGTTATTTTTCTTAGTTCGACGGGAGCCGGTTCGCAACTTAATCGGTGAACAACTTAATCGAAAGGCCGAGGGAAATTTTAGAATATTGTGAAGGGCTACACATACGGAAAACTGGTCTTATTCATCAAAAAAAGCTGCGACTCAGAGAAAAATGGACGTATTTCTATGTTGTTGCATATTGCAGATTTTTTGGACCTTTCCACACTAATGCAGTCACCTGAAGATGGGCGGCCTGCCCGCTCGAAATGGCCATAGTGCATAGAGAATAAGAAAGTAAGTGATATTATTAATCGGTTTTTCCAAAAAATTTTAAGTTTATGTAATAATTTGGACGTATTTCTACCAAATGGAACTATGTGTTTTGAGCACGAGCCCTAAGGCACATAAGAATCTATGCATGACAGGGCTCACGTCATAATGCACATAATTCCGTTTGATAGAAGTACGTCAAAATAAGGCGCCTGAATTTTTATTGATTTTCACGAAGAGGGTCATGTGTTGTAAACGAACTTACGAGCACGAAAAGAAAAGTGTCAGGGGAGATCCCCTAAAATTGTGGTGCTATCCCAATTTTTTGTAGTAATACCGCAATATTTTTGTTTCAGTAACATAATTTATTGCGGTGCTTCCACAACTGACTGGGGTATTGCGACAATTAATTGGAAATTTCCATATTATTCAAAGCACAGGGACCAGCAGCGTTTTCAAACAAATTTCTTTTCTTTACTTAAATCTGATGAAGTGACTTGATGATAGCCAATAGAACGTTATCTTATCCGATTGAGCTTGAAGTATAACACATTTAAGGAGACTCACCATATTCTCCCTGTTAGCAGGGCCGGATTAAGGGGGTGGCCACATGGGCCGCGGCCCATGGCGGCAAATTTTGCAATTTTTTTTTAATGTAGGTATAAAAAAATATCGGATTTAGAGAAAAAAATTTACAAACGAGAAAAGGCGACAAAATCTCTCATTTCCTGAGAGTATAGTAATTTTCAATTTTGTCGTATTTCAGTGATACAAGAGACGGCACCTTTAAGTAGTCGAGTTAAGAGAGAAACCAAACACGCAATTTGGCCTGGAACGGCGCGGCGCAGAGAGCAATGATGACCAGGACTTGAGATGAAAAGGAGAAGCCCTCGGCACGGCGATCGGCATGTAACACATATTAGCGCCTACAAGACTGCACGAATGCTTCACGCATTGCATCAAACACAGTGCGGTCTTTGCGGTTAGCGTGAAACGGATAGCGCCTACAAGAATGCATGAATTCTTCACGCATTGCGCCAAACACAGTGCGGTCAGCGTGAAACGCATGGCGCCTACAAGACTGCGTGAATACTTCACGCATTGCACCAAACACGGTGCGCTCTGCGCGGTGCGGCGGCGGAAGTTAAAATCATTAAACCACACTCATGTTTGTTCTTTCATAATTTTTTTGTTCATTTCTTATGAATGTAAGGCCTTGTCCACACAGAGATATTTTTACAAAACTTAACTTTTGCTAGTAGTGTTGACAGGGCATTCCCAAAACATGTGTTCAACACGAGTAAAGGCGTCTTATGCACCCCTCCCCCGCTAGGTAAATCCGGCCCTGCCTGTTAGTAGCACTAAAATTTTCAAAAACAAGGTTTCACATTTGAATTCTATGCGTAAATATGACTTAAATCGATACATTTTCACATGGGCTTCTATTCTCCATTTTGTTGAATATTTTTCCAGAAACCTGGAATCTGATCATTTTTATCTGAAGAAATTTGAAGGAAAGCTTATGTCTTACCATCAGCATATGTTTTTACCTTTGTTATTTCCTTTTGCAACCTCGTGAATTAGAATATTTATTAAATCCCTCCTAAATTCCTCAAAGCATTTAAAGTTTAATTATGAACTGCAGTGCTGCACGCCAGCGCGCTCAATAAATCGGCCTATCACTCCAGCTTGTTATTTCTTTTGTTTTCGCTCCGGGTAGAAAGCCTGGAAATACGTCCAACAATCACTTGCAATTAATCCCAAGTACACAGCAGCTTATCCGGGCGAAGATAACAGTTTTATAAGAATCATACCGATTCTTACTTTTGAGTATTTGCAATTAAATAAGAGGCAGTTGTGTTCAAACTCTCGAATTTAGTTCACAATCTCATAATAAGAAAATTCAGCGGTCGTGAAATGAGTCCAGTCATGAGGGCCGGTGCCGGTGATATAATATAAGATCAAGATGAAAAGGAAGGAATGGGAAAACAAATTAAGAAAAACTATGAAAAGTAGATCAAGAGGCTGCTGAATCTACGATCAAGTGGTTAAAATGTAAACAACGATTCTCACAACTTCAGTAGTTCAGTCGCGTTTTGTGTTGTTAGATCATCACTTGGGTGATTTTTGCACTCTCCACGAATTCTGTCATTTGTTACAATACTCGACAGGGGACGTTTATCTTTGAGGAGATTGTTTGTTTTGTGCCGTTATCAGTGCACTGAAATAATATCAAAGATCCGAGCAAAATATATTTTCTATCAACTTACACACCTATAGCCGCTCTGAAGAGAATTTCGCTCTCTTAGGCTTGCCCTTTAAAATCATCCGCGTTTTATCGAAGCACTTTAATAGACGGTGGTCTAAAGTAAATAATGATGTAAGTGAAATTATCTTTTCAGCCCCTTACTTTTCTGTCGGGACAGGGGTCATAGAGTGTTTTTTCGGGGTTTTGACGCCTACCGTAGTTGTGTTCCCTGCAATCTTGCATACACGCTGGGGAATCACTGTTTCCCGAAAAAATGTGGGGATGAACTATAATTCCACCCATTTCTTTTCATTTTTAGCTCATTGTTGACTGTCTTTATTAACTTTTGAACATTTTGCCATAAAATCAAGCAATTTTCCGGTAGGCACACCGGAAAATTAGTGACACATTTGAACCAGTGATATTCTTGAATTTGTCACTACGAAAATGATGATTTTGAATCAATCAGAAGTCTGCTGCTTGACTCGAGCAATTTTGTTCTTGATCGAAAAGGAAATATTCTCGGCAGCTTTAAGTCATATATTTTTATGGCTAATCGGGATCTAAGCTCCAAAGCAAAAAAGTTGTATCGATAGAAATTGTATGACTTTTGGAATTTCTTGCATTTATGCACCAGTCGCTTACACCTTGAGAGATTGCAAACCTATTCGAACCACATTTTGCAGTGGGAACTAAAATTTTTGGCTCATTTTAGAAACAGTTTATGTGCCAATAGTGTCTGCATGCATACATGTATTTTTATGTATGAGCCTGAAATTGTAATCCCCTTTTGCAAAATGCAGTCCAATTTAGCTGTTGCCAGTCGATTCCGGATACGTTTTCCATATCAGTCAGTAATTTTTGTACCTGCTCTCAGGAGCAAGAATTTTGTCGATACCTCGGACCGTCCGACTTTACAGTCAAGTTGCAATTCGCACCGCCCTGGTCAGTCTGCAATATCGCCGCGCCGGGCGCCGCAGGGATTTCTACGCGCCTATGGCAACCACGGTCCACCCTCCTGCGCTGGAGCGGCCGGCTGCGGAGTTGTCAAGAAAGTTCAAGGAGCCTCGCGAGATGAAATATTTATTTTTCACTTTTAGATAATTAATTAGCATAAATTGTGAAGACCACGATTGCACTAGCGACACGTGTAACGGTTCTGTGTTATGCAACTTGGAAAGGGGGAAACATGCGCCTTGCCCAGAGGACTTTTGGCTAGCCTCCGTGAAAGGATGATGGGCGGCAGGGCGGTCTGTTTACCGCGCGGATAGGTCCGAGGAGTAAGCTTTTGATTGGTGGGTTGCGTCGGCTTCTGTGACGTCGGCTAAAACTGAAATCGGTGAAGAATTATTGGCAGCACCGCAGCGGTACGATACGATACAGGTCGACCTTCCTCTGTCATGATTTTTCTTCGGCAGACCATCGCCCATTATCAAGACTCCATTCAGTAAAGATGAACCACGCGGATACAAGATGAACAATTGGACGTCTTTCTGCCAAATGGAACTATGTGCATAAACATGAGCCTTGAGATCCATAAGAATATATGCATAACAGGACTCACGTCATAGTGCACCTAGTTCCGTTCGGCAGAAATACGTCCCCAAATGGGTTTAACAAGGTTAAGAAATTGAAAATGAACAAGGACCAGGCGGCTAATTATTGAAATTGATAGACAAAGCGATAGACAAAGAAGACAACCTCAAAATGAAGCGATTCTATTGGTGGAAGCGGGTGGTTGCAATAGACAAATGGGGTAAGTAATAAGCTAACTAGCAATAAGCGGTAACCCACGAGAGACCTTGTATTCAGTCCATCATTTCCCCCCATAGTTTTTAATAACCACCACCCGCTTCAACCAATAGAATTGCTGCATGTTCTCTTTATCCATTGCCTCGTCTATAAATTTCATTAATCACCGCAGGACGTTTGGGGTCCATTTGTTGTTTCCTAGACAAAAAGAACTTAACTAACTGCTTTTCAATATTACAAAATCTCAAGGCAGGTACGTAACGGATTCTAGTTTTATTCGACAAGCGTCGGGCATAGCGTTGCCTATTGCTGCTTAATTCTTGCACCTAACCTTAACAGAAACCCTGATACTTCCGTGTGTATTTTTTTAAATACAGTTCAATGGCCCGTCTAACTTCTTAACAAATAAACAATAAGAGAAAGTATTGCAAAATCTAAAGCGTGATACACAACGTAATAGTCACAGTTTTCCTGTTCGATTCTGCACTTCGGTTTACAATGTTATAGGGTTCAAAGAACCGTGTGCAGTCGTTATCGGGTACTGACAGCCGCATGATGCTCCTTCATGGAGACCCAAGAAATAGCGCATATACACACATCGTCAAGTTTCTCTTTTATTAATCGTCATGTTTCTTTTTTCTAAACTTTTTCCCGTATTTTACGAACCTTTCGTTCCACTACCGCATCTCAGCCATTGGCAAAAATTAATCACAGCAAAATACGTAAAGGGAGGTAGGGGAAGAAGAATTAGGTGTAACCTGACTACATATTTTTCTTTTTTAAGAACCAATCGGTTTGGAAAAAAATAGTTTTATTTAATTCACTTTTCTCGTGCTTCTGTTTTAAGAATAAAGTGTTGTGGAGGAATTGTTCTTACACATCTTGTTTCGTTTATTTTTGTTCGTTTCTTTGTTTTTTTTTTAGGATTTGTATTTTTTTTATGAAATATTGACATGCAATGAAGGAGTCATTTTGTGGACTATTTCATTCTTATTTTATTTATATTATTATTTTTTTGATGACATAAAAAAACCTAATTTATTGTTTGTTATTGTTGCAGGTCAGTACTAAAGCGATCGATTTCTTTTTCCGTTGTTTCGAATCTTAAATTGTAAGTAAATCTTATCACTATTCTTCTTTCAACCATTTTAATCGCAGCCTTTAGTGAAGGAGGAAGTATGTATATAAGTATGGAAGCCTACAGATGTATGCCTTACGCATGTTGCATAATTCAGTATTTAGTGTTATAGTATATTATGGTTTATCGCCTGGCTGTTGTTTTTTCGCCATCGGCTATAAAAGGCTATAAGAAATTGTGTGGAAATTCGTGTGCTTTGTAAATCCTTAAGTTTGTACGGAATCACCATAATATTTACAAAACGCACATTATATTTTCCTTTACTACTTATTTGTTTTCATCAATTAAAATAAGAATAATCCATACAGAGTGTGCAAACATTTCAAAGTCATGAGTTGAACAACGCTGACTCCACGAGATTAAATATTAGAGCCTAACACAAAGCGGAGCGGCGGCACACTGGCGCCTACAAACCTAACAGGGATACTTCACGCATTGCGCAACGCGTGAAGTATCCCTGTTAGGTTTGTAGGCGCCAATGCACGTTTCGCGCTGGCTGCCCGCCCGCCGCGCGCCGCGCCGCAGCGTACCACGGTGCTGGAAGCAACTATTTCACACCATAGGTAATGCACAGTATCATCCGAAATTGAAAGCGCTCCAACATATTAGCAATGGCAGGCATCCTTCTAAAGTACGGAGCTTTCTTCGCAAAATAAATCAAGATACTACGGCCCAAAAAGAGAGTGGTAGTCCAAAAACTCACTAATTCCTAGCATCCGTAATTAGTAACATTTAGCATCTACTTTATCGTCGGGCTGTTGCTTAATCGCCATCGGCTATAAAAGGCTATAAGAAATTGTGTTGCCGGCTATAAAAGCTATTGGAAATCTTATAGTCGGCTGTAGGTCTATGGTATTTTGAAACACAGATTCCACTGCCAATTTTTAAAAGGGTGCAGAAAAAGATTCGTAAGAGCTAGTTATCAGGGTGAGAAAAACTCCCTCCCCAGCAGCGCAAAGAACGCCCTCGCTCCAACTGGAAGCGTCTCCACACGGCGTTATTGTTTCCAGACTGTCAGGATCGTCGAGATTTCAATAACGCTAAGTAGCTACCTGTTGCTGGAATAAATTTCAAGTGTCATTATTATTTTATTGCACGCGTCCGGTGGCGGTGGCGGTGCCGGTCTTGGCGCGTTTTAAATAGCTGAAACTGCGATCTGTTGCACAAGTTCTCGCACGATTACTCAAACGCGTCTCTTGGAGAAGCGTCGTCAATGCGGTTGCCGTTCTTCGCCCTGACATTCGCCCACGCCGTTTCCCCTCGTGTGGGAAATCCCGGATTTTCCTGCGAGACGGCAACGGTGGACTCGCCAATGAAGATTCTATTAGATTTGGACCTCGTCCAACTGAAATTCCTCTATGACGTTTTGCACATCTTCGCCGGGCAAAAAGTGTTAACCACTTTAGAATTCATAGCGTTTAAAGTTATTACGTGATTTATATTTATCGTTGTGAAGTTTTCCGTATCTGCCCCGTCATTAGGGTTTCTTTCTCGTCTATGTTGGGCTGACCATCGCCAACTTTTGAGGTTGTGCAGGGTGTCTACAAGCCCGGAATTTCCGAAATGTATGGAAATAGTACTGATTTTTCAAGGGCAGTCCGGAAGTATTGAAAAAGTGCGGAGATTTTGCAAGAAAATCCGGATTTTTTCTCTTTTTTGTCGCAGTTTGAGCGGGAAATTCAAATTTTTCGAATTTCTTCAGTTGAAGATATTGAAAAAGTACTGGATTTTTCTGTTGAGGAGGTACTGAATTTCTTGGGAATGTACTGAAAAAGTACTGTATAAGTACTGATTTTTAGCCAGCCTGTTTTAGTAGACACCCTGTTGTGGCCGGAGGCTCACGGTTTTCACAGTTCCGGAAAAAGTATGAGCGGTTTTAATCACCGTATAAGTTAGGAGAGTTTGGAAATTTGGCTCTACGTTTGGAAAAACTAAAAAATCCCGTATTTTTGCACCGTTTCTCATACCACTTGCACATAAAATCGGAAAGTTGATTCCCACTGATAGTAAGTAGCAGGGAGCACAATGTACCCGGTATACATGGTTTTAATACATAAACAAAAACATAACCTCGTTGTCGCGTTTACGGGCGCTCGAGGGGTTTTCGCAATGGGCCTGTTGCATGCAAGAGATACAGCCGCGCGAATAGACTTTTTAGAGGTTAAATGACACGAAAATTACGATGATCACATTAAAAAAGTCTGAAATACACTCCTTACTGCGCAATTTGCGTTGTTAGGAACGCGCTTTTTCAAATTTCCCGCGTCTGGGGGCAGTTTTCTAATCACCGGAAACGAGCAAACGGCGGGCTCGGTGATTTCCGGAAGATGTCGAGTCGTTGTTGTTGTTGTTATTTTTTCCTTCAGTTTTTTTACAAACCCAACGTGATCTCTTGTAGTGGTCCATATACGCTTTATGCAGTAACCAAATCGATCAACTGTTAAATATCCAACGCAATCCTTCTACATTTCATTTCACGATATCACGAGCTCCGATTTTTAGGTTATGTTGCCAGTTTTAGTTGACCGGAAATAGCCGCGAGTTGCCGTTAATGTTTCCGTTAGAAAACTGCCCCCAGACGCGGGAAATTTGAAAAAGCGCGTTCCTGACAACGCAAATTGCGCAGTAAAGAGTGTATTTCAGACTTTTTTAATGTGAGCATTGTAATTTTCGTGTCATTTAACCACTAAAAAGTCTATTCGCACGGCTGTATCTCTTGCATGCAACAGGCCCATTGAATTTTTCGCGTTGTTGATGATTCATATAATGGATAATGATTTATTAAGGAAAAAAACCATGATTTTTCCTGTTTTTTTGGTGCGTAAAAAATGAAATCTAGCATTTTCCTGACAGAGAGAAAGAAAGAAAGAAAAAATCGTGTCATGCGCAATGTCTACGAATCGACTTTTTTACCTCTTGCATCGACTTGATCGAAACACGCTGATGAAAATGGTTCTTTATGAACATTTTATTTCAGGAATTGCGAATTTTTTTTTCTTCTTTTTCTTTTTGGTTATCAATTAGCAATGCATCAAGAGGAGTTGAAAGATGCGCCATAATTGAGTTTTTATTCTATTATTTGAATATTTGAGGAACTCGAGTCTTTTAGTTGACTAGTGGATTCCTCCACGAGTAGATGAGAAAATAGGATTCTCAAGTTTTAACTCGGGGAATGACGTCACGATCCTTACCATGATGGTTTCTTCCACCGCTGTCTCAAGGCGTTGCAATTTTTTCATACCTATAACTGACTAACGAGACCAAATATGGCATGCATTTATGAGCCTACGCGGTGATTGACAGCAACCACGTATTTTTCAAAGTGCTTTATTTTATTTAATATTGGGCGTCAGACCTTTGCAATTTGGCAGGTGTAATCATTTCCTGCTACTTCAATACGGTAAGCAGAACAAGATGGCTTGGCACGTGTAGTTTTCATCGAAAAACTTCCTCATGCACGATTGAATTTTCCCGCGCCATGCGCGAATCCTATAGGATTTTTCGATATTCGTCACCTCTGCTGAAGACAGTGCTTCAAAAACGATGCTACGGCACATGTAAACATTTCGTATGAGGAGTCTCTCCACCCTATCATTTCGCACTAGGATGCTACCCAATGTTCAACAAGTCTGAAGCTTCCGTGCGCAAATCGTGAGAAAGCACCATGGTCTTTATCAACGGAAAGAAAATATAAATATGAACACGCTGGTTGACAGAATCCCGTCTCATCACAAGTGATTTGACGAGCCAGGTTGAACATTGTGTAGCATCCTCTGTGCAAAGGTCGGATGGAACGACCCCTCTTACAAAATGTTCACTTGTGCCGTAGTTTCGTTTTTGTAGGAAGCTGAAAAATCGCGCATTTTATTACTTAGATTGTGAAGTCAGGAGTGTGTTGCAGACTTTCCCAATGTGCTCATCCGTGATTTTTGAGCCATTTTCTGTTAGAAATAACTCTTCTTATTGCTCTACTTGGAGAAAAAAACTTCGTGTACGGGCCCCGAAGAAAAAAACTTTGTGTACGGAACCCGAAGAAAAACACTTCGTGTACGGGACCCGAAGTTGAGGTCATATGGATCTCTGAAGTTTTCGGATCTCGCATCCGGAAACTTGAAGTCTAGTTACCGAAGTTCGTGTCGTAAACATCTGAAGTACTTCGTTGTATACCGAAGGGTTCGGGTCACACATTTAAAGTGCTCCGGTGCAAACCGAAGTACTTCAGACGTTTGACCCGAACTTCGGCTGCTGGACCTCAAGTTTTCGGAAGCGCCATCCAAAAACTTCAGAGATCCATATGACCTCAACTTCGGGTCCCATGCACGAAGTTTTTTTCTCCGTTAGCTGCGAAGTTTTCAACAGAGTCATTTACCGTTCCTGCCCATTTTCAAATAACCCGCCCAATTCTACTTCCCTCAAACTTTTCGGCGAAAAATCGCGACTGATCTGACGTGGCGCGGTGCGACGGACGCGAGCGAGTACTATACAGGGTGATTACGAGGACTCGGAGCGGGCGCAGTATCAATGGCGGTCGGGTCCTTTCTTCGCGCTGGTCCGCGGCGGGCGTCCGGCGTCCGCGTCTGCGGTTTCCAGGGTTTTCACGGCTAATCGAGGTTGACCGTGACCTCGTCGCGCTTGGGTTTCGCGCTGCGGTTCGCCCGGTGGCGGCGCGGCGGACGCACGTGGACGTGTGGACGCTGTCGGATGTCACCTCGCGGCGCGCGACCCGGCTGGCTCGTCGAGGCGTATTGTCTTTCAACCTGCCGACACGACACCCGTCACCCGTCGTTGACCGCCTGCCCTCCATTCGGCTTCGGCTTTTCGCGCCCCACTTTTCCCCTTTGTACCCTCGCCACCCTCCGCCCCCTCGGGCGGTTCCTGGGAATCGCCGGGATTTATCTTCGTCGTGCCAGCGAGCTAGAATGTCTCAGGCAGAGACAACTAGCAAGGTGTCAACAAGTCCGGAATTTCCAGAAAGTCCGGAAATAGTATTGATTTTTTAAGAGCAGTCCGGAAGTACTGAAAAAGTGCGGAAATTCCGCAAGAAAATCTGGAATTTCTTACATTTTTTGTCATTTTTGTCGTAAGTTGAGCGAAAAATTCAAATTTTTGAATTTCGTCAATTTGAGGTACTGGGGGTACCGAATTTCTCTGGAATATACTGAGAAAGTACTGTAAAAGTACTGATTTTTGGTCCACCTGGTTCAGTAGACACCCTGAAGAGCATGCACTGATGTCGTTCGATCAGTGTGAAAGTCAATTCTCTTAAGACCAAGTTTCCTCTTAAATTCAGTTCAGTCTCAAATTCAAAGCCTCTTCTAGACACAAGCATCATGCAGAGAAAGGAGAACTTGTCGAATTATAGATGCTTGCTCGATAGTACGATAGTAACCAAATGCTGGAATTCCTTGTCTATTTCGATGCGTGGTGACTAAATATTAACTCGCCCGAAAAAAATTTAGTAATTGACGTAGGAAGCGATGCCTGAGGACTCTTCCCGAAGTGATGTTCTTCAATCGTCGAGTGCGTGAGAGCGTTCCACGAGGCAACGCTGGCGGAAATCCAATTTTAATTGCGGCGGCGGAGCGAGTGGCGGCAGCTAGTTAAGCGCTAAATTTAGGCCGTTTTCACGCACAGAGAATTTACATAATAATCAGGTGCGTGATGAAGATTTTTAACCTTGAACATGTGTAACAGTGTGCCCGGGCACGGATCGACGCGGCAAGATGGGGCCGCGCACAATCGGTTCAGAGCAGCTCAAGATTTGTCAACTCGATCACTGCACCAAACCAGGAATAGTAAGAGACTGTATTTCAGATTGAATCGACTGCGGAGCTCATGTCCGGCTTTGAATTTTCGCCTATTTTTGATCTATTAGGCTGGTCCATACCGGTCGGTTTACTAAAAAATTGGTAAGTAATACGAGGTATACATTTATTCCGGAAATGACTTCCGGTTTTCCGGATAGGTTCGGTTTCTCCGGAAAAACTGCAGATTTCCAGGCTATCTCTGCGGAGCTCACGGGAGGCTCTGAATTTTGTCCTATTTTTGATCTATTTAGCTGATCCATACCGGTCGGTTTACCAGAAAATTGATAAGTAATACGAGGTCTAGAATTATTCCGGAAATGACTTCCGGTTTTCCGGATAGGTTCGGTTTCTCCGGAAAAACCGCAGTTTTCCAGGCTATCTCTGCGGAGTTCCCGGGAGGTTCCGAATTATTGCCTATTTTTGATCTATTTCATCGGTTAATACGGGTCGATTTGCCAAAAATCTGGTAACTGATACCAGCTAGATTTTTAGGGCAAATTCCGGTAATAATCCCCGCCGGTTTTCTGGATCAGTTCGGTCTCTTAGGAAAAATTTTTAGTTTTTCCTAAAATTCGAGCTGTTTCAGAAATAAAAATTATCGGTCGAAAATCTATCATGACTCGTTAAAGAGAAGAATTAAGGTTTTTTTCGGCTCATGATGCCTGTTTTTGCAGGATTCATAGGTGTCTCGTAAGTCTCATAATAGAAGAGAATAATTTTCTCTAGTCATTCTACAGAGCACTCTTATTTTAACCCACCACGCATCGTCTGAGAATTGCACATCCTTCAAGGCCGGAGGCAAGTGTGAAATTAATTTTCCATTGTCGTCATAGATGGGCCACGTTAAACTCTTGTCGTCAATTTTAATGGATTTTTTTTCATAGGTATTTTTTTCTTCGGCTGCGGAAAACGGAAAAAACCGCCTTGTCTGCCGTGCAAGGAGCAGACGCTCAACTCCCGGGATTTAATTCTTTTCTGTTTCATCGCGGTTTAAGAGCAATCGGCGCTTTGCAGATTTTTGCAGTACGTGTCAAAGAACGAAGTGTGAAATTGAATATTTCCCTCGAGGCATAAGTTCGACACGCCGCGTTCGTTGGACCTGTGATTTGCACCTGCTCAAAAATGAAATGATTCTTCCAAGCGAGATTTTTCCTCCGCCAGTGCCGGAAAATTGCTGTGGAATCTTCAAACCTTTCCCTTTAATCGTCACCGCAACAACTCTAAATATTCCCTGCGGTGCAAGCAACATTTCCCAAGGGTTGAATGGTTTAGGTAAAAATCCCTGTGGGCTCAGGGCCCTAAGAGCGAGAGGGGCTTAAAAGGGTGTCTGACGTGTACCTACCAGGTGGTGAAAGGGAGTTAGGCCAAATCTGACGTCAGGTTTCCACTTAAAAGAGCGGCCCAAACCCTGAAAAATTTGAGCTTTTAAAAAGTTAAGGAGGTAGGAAAAAAGAAGCAACAAAATATCTCCACGTTGTGCATCGAATCAATTGTCAACGCTGCAAGGGTGTTCACTGTTCCTCTGCTTTTTCTCGGTAATCTTCATTTTTTTTCCAGAATTGGGCTTACGATGTCATTAATGGATAGATTTTTTTCACAAAAATATTATCTCTCTTCTCTTGCCAAAGTCAAAGGATCGCATGCTTTTAGTAAATTTCGTTCAATTCAAAAAACGACCTTTTTGCGAAATTACGCTCTGAAGTAGGTTAGACAAGTTGTCCCAGGTTAACTAGAGAGAGTCCTTTCTCCTCAGTTCCCTGTTGATATCCATGCATATATCTCAAGCCCTCGTGCTGAAAAATTCATCCTTTCATTTTGAGTTTGGGATCGGTGTCGCTTTTTCTTCCTTCAGAACGAGGCTGAAGAAGTAGGGAAGCTAGAAAAAAAGATTTTTTTTTCGGAACATCTGAATTATCAAGTTTGTCGTCGCGGAGATTATGGGAACAACTGGTGAAAACTAGTTTTCATCGCCGCAGAATGGTAAACGTTTTACCTGTCACTTTTTCAGTCACCCGCTTCTCTTCCATCGAGTCGTAAGTAAGTGGGATTTTTCAGCCTCTTACCATCATGGGCTTATCGTTTTTGCGTTAATGTATTCCCTTTTATGTATGGGTCCTCGTCGCTTAGCCGTCGTTTGGTCGTTTTGAATTTTTTATTCGGACTCGGCTCTTTCTTCTCCCGAGCCGGTCTCACAATTAGCATCTTATATGGTTCTTAAATTCATCTCTAGACCCCTTTCCTTTTTAGAAATATTTGACGACATCTTTTCAATTCGTAGAAACTCGATAATTTTCTCTTCACTCAAGTAAAAGTGGAAGAGAGAAGAGGGGGGATTTCTCAAATCTATCATTGACCTTCCGTGCAATATCATTATTTACTGGATCCCATGTATTAGCATGCGGGTTCGTATTAATTTTCTCTTCCTTAAAATTGCATTTCAAAAAAGTATTTTAAATGTTATTTTGCGATTG
This sequence comes from Bemisia tabaci, assembly GCF_918797505.1. NCBI lineage: Eukaryota > Metazoa > Arthropoda > Insecta > Hemiptera > Aleyrodidae > Bemisia > Bemisia tabaci. Next base: position 27,720,224 of record NC_092797.1, read on the forward strand.
CAGTGATCGCCTTTCATAAATTTGATTCCTGCAGGAAATATTTCTAAAGAGAAAATAAGTCAGGGAAGAGAAAATGAGGCGTAATGAGAAAAAAGCTTTGATACAAAATACTGACGATGGACAGAAGAACAGGGAAAAGAATGCTGAAACTCGTATTATGTCAGTTGCCGCCGTGTGAATGTTAAATTTTTTTGACTGTTACATCTGGTACGTTGGAAGCTGTTGAGTTTCTTATCTCAGTAAACAATACGTATTGTTGCTTCTCATCATATCATTTTCGGCTGTATCAGTCACGGTGAACTTACTCGATTATAACCAATACTATTAAAATTACTCTTTCCTCTTGATGTCAGAGAGCAGCGGTGAGAAATTATTCTCTTGCAAGTTTTTCAGGGTAGAGTTTCCCTATCTAGATGCACGGATGGAATTTGTGTATTCTGAAGTTGCTGAACTGAGGCGCTACACAATAAATTACCTCTCATTTTCTGTAAAATCATTGACATGTCCTCAATTCCAGGTTTTTCAGACAGTTGAAAACCCTGGAGTGTCATTAAAAATGAGAAAGACGAGTTTTACTCTGTTCCTTTGCTATACATTTTCAGCGATTAAGGACAAATTTTCTAATTGGAAACACCTATTCTCTATGCAAAATATTTTGCAACGCCTGAAAGTTCTAGCGACGTGTTCCCTTAGCGCGGAGGTCCAGTCTTTTTGGCCCCTCCTCATCCCTCCCGTTTTATTTGAATTCGAAGCGAGAGAGAAGACTTACGATCAGTCGATCTCATTTGGATCGGGTCGCTGAATCGATCAACTCCTGAACCGGTCTCGGTTTTTTTGCAACGCATGGTCGCATGTCCATATAATTAAAAGGAGAAGGCGTGTGCTGCCTGCTAACTGGGATCGAACCGAAACGAGCCAGTCGCCTGGGCTTCATTAAATTCAACCCGTTACCAGCGTCGATACCAATGATCGATAGATATCAAGGGGCTCTTTTTCTCGGCGAGTCATATGGACATGCGCGACGACTTTCGTGACAGCAAAAGCTTGCACCTAAATGGTACAAAATGTCTCCACTCAACTAGGATTTTCCAACCCTTTTCAATTATTGTCATACACAATAGAGGATTTCTAGGTGTCTGAAATTTGATGAATTTCGTGTTTAAGTGGAAACTACTGAGTGAACTGAACACAAGGATACCCTTGGTTCATGAATTGAAGTACATGAATTTGAATGAAAGTGCCTGATTCCATTAAATTTTCCCCGAGAAATGGAAATATCGTCCAGAGTTTAGGAAATGTCACCGTAAATCTAAGCAGGAAAAATTCAAACTAGAATTTTCGTTCGAAGGTCAAAGGGAGTCCGGGAAAAGTCAGGGAATTCTGAAATTTTGGAGTCACGGAAAAGCAGAATAAGGCAGGGAATAACTGGAAAATGGAGAAATCCTAGAAACTTTGCATTATGATCCTCAAGATGTTGCCAAAAAAGCAATTGACGTCTGCTTTCACCTATCACAGCGCTCTTGGGCACTCAGCGACGCCCAGCCGCCGAAGTCCCCTATCCTCCCATAACGCTTAAGAGCTAATCCCTGAGAATTGGAAAAGCCTGGAGCATGGAGATCTCACGATGCCTACGGACACTAAACATTGTCTAAAGTTGGCTGAAGGTATGCTAGACACAAAGCCATTAAACCAGCAGGAGGGAAAAAAACCGCTTCAGAGGGGCCTGTGAGTCTCCTGCATTTAGAGTGTATAAAAGTCTTTTCCCGATGCTATATTACGATGAAAACAGTTTTACAAAACTCGTGTTTCGCTTTTCTTGGGATAACCTATCTCCGCACCCTTTAATGATTAATTGAACAAACCTTGCAGCAAAAATCCAAATCCAAATACTTTTTATTTCTTCCGAGGCAGAGTTTTCGCGTAGGATTATCCTCAATTCCTAAATCGAGACTCTTGGGCTACCGTAGCAATCTCAATCCTCCATACATTTTCACCAATACGTGAAACCGCTCACGTGTCAAAATTTACGAGGACGATTTAAATAAGCCAGTTCGCTCGATGAATACGACGTTCGACATTGCCACTTCACTTACGAAGTGACCCGGGCTACAAAGTTATTCAAGTACTCCTCGCACTCGCCGGAGTCGCTTAATCTTATCGAAATTTAGATTCTCTGATCGGAGATTTGAGTGCGAGACGAAATTCGTTGCTGCGCAGAAACTTCGTAATAATTAATATTTAACAACTCGGCGCTCCATTGTATGTCTCGTCTCGTTGGGCTCGGGCGTGTTCGATTGTAAAGCTCTCGATACAACTGGCAATACTGTTCACACAAAAACGAAGATCTGAGGATTTCCTTGCTTGAAAACTTACAACTTAAAAGTTCTTGAAAGCAACCTTAAATCAATTTATCCAATAATGATTGTTTTGAATTAGATACATTTTAGAATGCATTCCTTTTCCATTGAATACAATCATATTATTCAGTTTAGAGAAAGGAATCCCATTTAAGCATGAACTAGATGTCGCAATCTCTTAAAATTACGAGTAGGCAACTATTCGCGCTCGACTGTAAGTTTCTTGCCTACGCTATCAATTGAGGGCGAACCGGTGAGGATACGCGATTTGCCTTAAAGAAAACTCTCGTTTTAGTTGCGATCCTATACAAATTCAGTCGGTTCGAGCAAGCAACTATTCGCGCTTGACTGTAAGTTTCTTGCCTACACTGCTATTTGAAGGCGAACCGGTGAGGATACGCGATTTGCCTTTAAAACACTCTCTTTTAAATAGCGATCTTCTGAAAATGTAATTAATTTTTGATTGTTGATTTCGGAGTTATTGTTAGTTGACATCAAATTTCTGTCATAGAAATCCATATCTCCACAAAGCGTGAGAATTATGATATGAACTTCAGCTTTTTCGACAATTTTTTTTAAATTTTTTTTTGTTTTGTTTCATTTCCATGTGGTTTTTTTTACAAAGCAAAAGAAAATGGACAGTTTTCAGGCATCGTAATGTATTTCATTTCTTTTTGCTGAGCACGGTCAATCTGCACCTGCCCCCCCCCCCCCCATTCAAATAACCCCCTCATTAGTTTCCTTAAGATGGTTCTTCTGTTCCTGAGTTCACGCGTAGTTTTTTTCTCAATGCCCCCGTGAAACCCATGCAAATCGGAAGCCAAGTCGGAGCACCAATACAATGATTTATGTCTCTCAATGCCTTACACCGCACTCGCCGAACATGTCGACGCATATTTTAAGTATATTCGCATTTTCAAGTCATTCCAAGCCAGTCGTCACATAGTTATGCTCCTGCTAAATTTGAAAATCTTGCCTCCGTCCATTGCGTGTATTCGCCTTGCGTTCCATAAGAATACGCACAACGTGTTTTTGAACAAAGTTTTTGTTTTTACCCTCTTACACCCTCTTCTAAAGGAGTGAAATGACTACAAAAACGGGGGAAAATCGATTGAAAAGGAGGAATAAGGTCACGGAGCTTCTATCACCTTTGGCACAAAAGCTTCATACCGTAGGTACTTGCCATTGGAGTGAATTCTGCGAAGCGAACCTCATGTCGGTCGTCGAAACGTCGCCGCGTCGCGTCGCGTGTCAGCTGCTGTGACGTTCGCTTCACACTTGTTGCGTTCCTCATTTTATTCATTTTGTCAAACCGCTCCACCTCTTCAGCACCCCACTTGCCCCCCCCCCCCCCCTCTCCTCTTCCGTTCCCCGTTCACCCTCCCAAAACAGGCTTAAGTCCCCCAGCGCGGCGTTTCCAACCCTGGTCTTTTTCGACAATGGAGAATTTGCATGTGAATTTTTTATTCCTTCATCTGAAAGTGCTTAAAGAGCTCATTTAACAGTATATTTTATAATTTTTTTCTGATATGGGAAATAGTATAAAAATTGATTTAAAACCGAGAAAATGCACCGTCTAGTGACGTCATCTGGCGGCATTTCTCATTTAAACACACGTATTTTAGCAGATTAGATCATTTTGTCATATCTTCTCCAATAATCGTTCTATTCATGAACTAAGGGTATCCTCGACGTGTTTAGTTCACTCAGTAGTTTCCACTTAAACACGAAATTCATCAAATTTCAGACACCTGAAAATTCTCTATTGATTCCACTCAATCATTATTGACTTGATATTGTCAGTTTGACCAAGGATTCACCGTTTTCCAACAGTAGTAAGGGATCTGAAAAATTCATCGGAGCAATGTCGAACCGACGGATTGGGCCGGGGTGGCTACCGCCACTTAGAATGTTGTATGTGAAATCGTCACCGAAGAACAGAATCGTGAACCGAAGAACAGGTGACAAATAACTGTTTTAAGTAGGATTTGTTATTTACTTCGCTTCTTTACCTCATTTGACTTTTTCCATCGATGGTATTCTGATCGACGATAATAAATCCAAATTACCTACTCTCAACAGGACCGCAAGTAGTCAATCCAACTATTGAAAAAGTTTTTACGCAGCCATGAAAGATTATTATCCGTCTCAATGGTTCTCAATACAACTCTAAGTTATCCTGAGAGATATCAATTATTTAATCTCAAAATCATTCAAACGTACGTACATTCTTTCGATTTTGATAATTGTCAATTAAAATTGAACACGAGTTCAGGGCCGCTTAAAATTATATTTATCCTTGCGTCCCACGAATGGATTCCATTTTGCAATAAGGAAGCACTATTTCTGGCCCATTTTAGAAACAACATACATGCCATTGGTTTCCCCTTACAGGTATGTGGTTTTATAGGAGAGCCAGAGCTAGTGGTTCCCTACAGCAAAATGTAATAATCCAAATAAATTCTGCCCTATTGAATCGCACCGCTTCACCGCCCGGCATTTAGATTCGTTTTCCTCCTACAGAAATCGTGTCAAGTTTTTGCGAAGCCGAATGATAAGCAAATATCTCACATGTCACTACTATCGCCATTTCATTCGAAGTGTCCCTGCGGTCAAATTAATTAGGTCTTATCCGACGGCAAACACACTACATGTAGTACTTAGTAATTTACGTGAAAGTCAATCGTGTTACATGTCTGCAAATTACTTTATCAGACGGATTGATTCGAGCAGCCCGAATATTCCAGGAAGTTGCAACAATTAATGGAATTAATTGTTATGGCTTCCTAATTCCACCTACACACACGAACGGACGAACGAAGTGACCGGGGTTCTTTCGGTTTGAAATGTGGATTATTCATTTGAAATAAACTGTGTCTTTCAATTGAACATTAGGCTAATTATTTGGCCGGTAAAAGCAGCACAGACACCGTCACTCCTAGTCCTAGATCCTTCAGTCGCATCCTTCGCGCCAATTCAGTCGGCGCATCCTACCTTTGTCGGGGCACAGCATTAACTAGGTTAGCTAGGTCAAAATTAGCCATAAGTATAATTTATGCAAAACATCGCAATATTTTTACATAATACATTTTTGAGAGTTAAATTGAGTATACAAACATTTAGAGCATGACTGTAGGTACATTACCATATATTTATCTATTTTAATATTTAATTTTAATCACGGATCATGTTTTTATATGACGTAGAGAAGATTGTAGAAAAGAACGTTTAAAAAACAAAAAATCAAACAAGACAGTGAAGTTTTTAACGGAGGATGATTTTTTTTGTCTCTACAAAAAATGCCGCATAAATTTACTCTTATTTTATCGTTGTATTCAGTTTTTCTTTTCTTGATTTTTTTTCGCGCCTCACGCGTATCAATGCGTCGAATGAAAGAAGCGGATGAGTCATATTTTTGTGATTTCGCTCAAAAAAAGAAAAGAAAAAAAACTATTCGACGGTGTAAAAACCACTTGGCTCTAGAAAGACACTAAAAAGTTGAGAACGTGCCTTTTTGAGAGTGGAACAGTTAACTTCTAATTTTTTTTTTTTTTTTTTTTTGTATTTTTTAGTTTTTAAGAGTAGTCTTCAAATATGTAACATCTCATTATTTTACTTTTTATTTTCATAACATATTTTTTAAATTTTGTGTGAGAAAAGTGTTCTTTGGCTCCCGTTCCAACCCCTACACTTCATGGTGAGATCGAATAGTTCGTATGGAGTCGTGACATTTTTGTAGGGAATTTACTTTCTGATAGTAAGAGAGATCCTCAACGTTAAAAAAAAGAGAAAAAAACGAAGCTAGCACTGACTTTTTCTTTTGGTATTTTATTTTATTTTTTCAGACCAGTCCTCTTCAAAAAACTAATCTCATTTTTTTTTAATCGTAACATATTTTTTAAATTTTGTGGGAGGAAAGTGTTCGTTGGCTCCCGTTTCAACCCTTATATTTTATCGTGAGATTGAACAGTCCATACATGCAGGATCGCAGGAGTCATGAGATTTTTGCAGGGGATATACTTCCCGATAGTAAGAGAGATCCTCAATGTTAAAGAAAAAAAAGAAAGAAACAAAAAACCAGGAGTTGCGAACGGTGGGTTTGACAAGTTACCGGGACGAGACTGCGCTCGGCGGGGGCGGGCGGGACAGGAGCGAGGGACAGGGACAGGGGCACACGCACGGGGCGGCGCGCGCGAGAGGGATCGGAGCCGGCGTCGCGGCGCGGCTCGGCGGCGGCGGCGCCGCCAAGACTTGGAAAGACTCAGATTAATGGAACATTTTTCATCCGCCGTTCATCTGCGTCTCGCGAGCGTATCCCTTCCGAGCCACCCCCTCTCTTTTTTTCGCTTTTCACTCACTCACTATATCTTCCGATAGAGGAGACAGAATCCCTTCCGCGTCTCATCCCCGACTGTATTATTCTGATTTTCTTTTTTCTCTCTCGCCGTCCGCGTCCGCGTCGTCGCCCCGGCCCGAGGGCGCGGGCTTTTCCGCGGCCTCCTCGCTCGCGTCCTCGCCACGCGCTCGGCCCTTAATCCATCAATGGCGGCCACCGCCGAGCGCCCGGATGGATAGATAACTTCTTCACATGTCCCATCCGTCGCCGCCCCGCGGCCTCCGGCTCTTCTCAGTTCTCTGTCGGTGACGTCATCGTGGGGATTCTCCATTATCGAATTGGATCCTAACATTAGCGAGGACATAACCTCTTTCAATGTTAACTTTGAGAATGAATCGATATGTATCGATTTTCTTTGACGTGGCACTAATAGCTTCTAAAGCGGCGACCTTTATGCTCGAAGTCTTTTTGAAAGAATTTTTCTCTGTAAAATTTCACGAGACGCAAGTTTACCCATTAGCGGATCCAGCAATTTGGAAACACCGAATTTCCTCCATTTAAACCTATGGGAATATATCGATTCTTGGAGGGGCCACGTGCTCTGACAAGATTCGATTATTTAGCAAAGGATTAAATGGAGGAAATCCGATGTTGCCAAATTCCTGGATCTGCCTCTGCGTTTACCGGAAACTCAAAGGATGGTCCCCTTTCGAGAAATCTCTTCTCAGGAATTCTTTCACCTAGTAATTCAAAGAAGCATTACGGTTACATGAATAAGGACCTCGGTTATTCTAAATTTTTACTTTTAATATTTTCTTCATTTTTTATAATAATTTAATTTTTTTAGTATTGTCTTTTGTTTGGGGGTCACTGCGAAAGGAGAAATGTGCGAATTTTTTTTCTTTCTTTTTTGGTGCAAAAAAAACATGTATTTCGGTTTTCCACAATATTCATCTCACCCCTTCTTAACACGAGTTGAGAATGTGGCAATCAACGATCCAAATTGCACCTCTGGCCAGTGAGTAGGGTGCGGGGATCGTCTAGCACCGTGTCTCAAGGATAATTAATTTGGTCGACTCTCCCTCCGGTTTGGCGAGATGAGTCTTTGCGCAGATCGTGGCTGAAACCGGCCACAGCCGACCTGAATTCCTCAACAAAAGTCTCTGTGGGTCCAACCTGGAGGAGTAGTATTTCATGTTCCATGTAACAATAAACAAACGCGCGGGGTGCGGAAAAAAGACGACGAACTTACGACTCGCGGATAACTTTTATTTTAAACGCACTTTGGCCATAGTTTCCGCTTCCCAAGTTCCATTGTCAGGGTGGTCGGAGACGAGTCACCAAGCAGTGGTTCCGAGACTAACATTTTCCGGCTAAAATCCGACATCAGCAAAGTTGCAGCGCTTGTCCCAAATAAATATTTCTCAGCGCCTTCAAAAGCAGCCGGCAAAGCAACGCGCAACGCTTAATTACGTCAAATGTATATTAGCGGTTTCAATGAAAGTTCTCAACTATTTTTTATTATTGTACCTAAAATTGGGGAAGCTCAGAGTTCAGGGTCAGTGAGTACGTTTTTCCTTTCTATGATCTTTAAGTTACCCGCGCAACTATATCTAAGTTTGTATAATTTGCCCTCGAGATCAAAATTTGAAAGAGAGGTTTTCGAATTGAGCAAGCAAATCGAAGCATTAACGCCGAAGTATGTCTTTTTTAGGTGTAATTATTTTTTATCATTCTGCCTAGTTCATTTCGTGATCTTTACACCGCTCGTGGCTTTATTTTAGGAGGAGGATTGTTGAGTTACTTGACACAAAAATTGGCATGTTATTGTTTATAAATATTGTGGCGTCAAATTTCCCTTTAAAATTTCTTGAAAACCGCCGATTATTTTTTTATTTTTTGTTCGGGTACCTAGTTGTGAAGAATTGGGTGAGCGTATCTAAAAAAAAATTGGATTAGTTGTAATGATAACGTCAGACGTGCAAAAACGCCAGATCATGGGAACAATTTCAATGATTCGGTGAATGGGATAAGCCCCCGTTAGAATAGAAGGATTTGGTCTTTTTTTCTTCTTCTTCTCCGAAAAGTTTGTGATTATCGCGTTTGAACTATGGTAATGTCTCATTTTTCGGGGAGATCCTCCCACCCTTTAAGTATTTACGGGAACTGATTATACAATTTGGCCAACAATTTGGTAGAATCAATTAAATTTGGGAAAAAACTTGGAACTTTTTGCACTCCTGGGTCACACATTTGCACAATTCTGCCGTGCTAAGGAAGAACGCCGTATGAGCCCTCAGAATTTGCCAAATTTCCGTTGGTAACACACTTAAAATATAGATTTTCAGAGCAATTTGTGAATATTTCAGGTCGATTTTCGGGGGAAACTTTACCCACGCGATTAGATCTAAATTATGTGAAATTCACAAGAGAAAATATTCATAACTCTCCTTAAGAATAAACATTTCATCGGAGGAAATTCGGCAACTTTCGAAAGTTCATACGGCGTTTTTCCTCAGCACGTTATAGAGTAGCTCCTGGTGGAAGAAAAGTGGAATGTGGACGCTGGTGCGGCGCCGCGGGGAAATCGGCACTGACTCGAAAGATTTAAGTAGCTCCCCGTCTCAAGTTTAGCCGAAGGAAGTGCGGGTGGTTTAAGTGCATCATATATTCATTCGAGTTTATATTTAAATATATGTATCTTTGGGAAAGGATGTGCATTTATTCCCCCGGTCCCGGCTCCCGGCCTCCCCGCCCTGAACCCCGAACTAGAGCGAGTGATAAAAATGTAAGCGTGTAGGTACAAATTACATTAATGCCGCGGGCTTTGCCTATTTCGACTTTTTATTGCGCCCCCATTCATCTTCCACCCTCCACCTCGCGAGTCGCCACCCCTTCCACGCAGCCCCTCCCCGCCGCCACCCCCGGGGGTCGAGCCCTACTTTCGGTCCTCCCCGAAAATTTTCACTGCGTTATTGTCCAGAAATTATAGACCTCCAACTCACCCCTCCGCCACATCCGCCTTATTTTAATTTCAAAACTTGTATCCAATTTTTTTTTTTTTGGGGGGGGGGGGAGGTCTATTTTGTCCTTCCCCTCGATAATATCTGTGCTCGCTCATCCCCTACTCTCATTTTCTATTTGCCACTCACAATTGATCAGATGTAATTACTCTCATTTTCTTTTTGCCACTCACAATTGATCAGATGTAGTTCCAATTATAACTAGAAATGATGAAATTTCAACTTTTTTTTTTTTTTTTTTTTTTTCTTGGAGGATGACAATACTTTCTCTCTACACAATGGGAGCGAGAAAGTAAAAAGTTACCAGAAATTACGGAGTATAGGCGCCGGGTAATAATTCTAAGTTCCTACTTCTTAGAAGAGAGTATATGCAGAGTGTCATCGCGCCGAATTAGAGGGGGTCAAAAATGCCAAAAAAGAGCGGTGCGTAATTTAGGGACGGCCCCATGTCGAAATATATAGCTCTGAAGGTCTAAAAAGACAGCTAACATACTAACACAAAAAATGTCACTGCCACTCTTCAGATTTCAATATCAAACCAATATGGTCGATCATAAATGAGAGTTCTTTATGCAAGACAATGCCAAATATGTGCTTTATAAACGACAGGTTGTAACAGTTGTAGTAATAGGTCGTAACAGTTGTAGTAAGAAATCACTTTGGATAATTTGAATTAATAGGTTGGCTGCCCTTTTAGGCCCATGACCGAGTCCGAACTCTCCCTATGTAGGTATTCTGCCTCGGACGATTAAGAAGTTCCTGGACCCCTACTCGGACCATATTTTGTCCAAAGTTGTCTTCTTTGGACATTCCTTTTGCTGTTCAGTAGTGGTGGGGGCGCTCGCTCCCCGAATCCCTGGTGTTGCAGGTGGCATCACGATTGCTTTTCCAGCCCCCGGAGTTGCTTTAAAAAAGTGGGAAATATTGATCTCTCGCCCTTTCGAGAGGTCACCATCCCGAGTTCCAACGGCCGACCGTCTATCGCCCACTCGGGTGTCTCGCCTCCAAATCTATTCATCATCCCTCGCCAGCCACCGTTGGTTTCTTTCTTTTCCCCGTGAACTTTTTGGCTTTTGTGCGGTTCGTCTCAAATTTGATTGATTGAGCTTTCGTCCGGTCCCTTCTTTTTTTCCTCCGTTATCTCCTCTTCCCGCGCCCTGCGATTCTCTATCGGGTATGATTTGCATGTAGATTTATTCGTCTCTCCCGTCTCGACTCTTCTCCTGCGCTGCCAGATTTGGCGGGAAACCCAGCGTATTTCAGTGCGTTTCAATGAGGATGCGCGAGCATGTGACAAGGGTGCTGTGTCCCTGCCGTCTGTAAATCTCATTTGGCGGGCGGCGTGTTCCGCCTAAAACAGATTTGTGATGCCCTGTGCCGCCTCTATTACTTTTTGTCCTCATGTGGACCTATGCAAGGTTGTCAGCAAGCATGCGCTTTACTAATGTATGATTAGCGAAATACTGATATTTTTCACGGAATTTGGCACCGCCGCGTGCTCAGCTTCCGGTTCGGATGTGAAATTCGTAATTTTTATGCCGGTTTACAGTAGGGAATACGCGGTTTTTGGCCGACTGTTTGGAAACCATGGGTATCGATATGTATCTGACTTGCCCGCGGTGAAAGGTGGTCTATTGCTGTCTTTCGCAATATCTGCCGGTGGGGCAGTCATTTGTGTCAGACATTGGACTCCGACGTGAAAATGAAAAAGGGTTGGAATATCGTCCAGGTTGAAATGCTCATCTGAAACGATACGTAACGTTTTTGATTAAATATGCTTAGGTACATTAATTAATTCGTGTATTTACAATTGAATAAATAAGAGGGAATACAATGAAACAATTTTTATTTTTTTAAAAGTTATTTTCGGTAGGTATTGTTTACAGTTAACACACGAATGATGAATTTTTGAATCATCTAGCGCCAATCTTCCCTCGTTCATTAGAAGACTAGTACGAATACGCTTTACACTTCCGCAATTTTGATGGAAGAAAGAGTTATAAAAAATAACTAAATAAATAATAAAAAATAACTAAAATTTTACCGCGTTAAGCAGAAAGGAATCAAGCGAACCAATCAACAAATGCCAAATTTAATCGGCCAGTTCAAAGTCGTTCATGAAAACGGTTGTGCGGATTTTTTTTGTGCAAATTTCAGTAAATTTTCTGCTCAGTACGAGGCAAATTCCTTAAAATTTTCGAATGAATCCGCACAACCGTCCTCTTGTAAAGCATTAAATTGTCCAATTATATTTTTCAATAGCTGATGTGGTTTGGGTCCTTTCTGCTAAACGCGGTCTAACCAGTACTTCACGCTCAGCCTAAATATGGTGAAGAATTCGTCCCGAAAATTATTCTTTAATCTTTGAACAGTCCTTATTTGCAACATTGAAACGAAGTAATGATGACGATAAGCGATAACTGTAGTAGATCCGTTCTGAAAACTGGATTACATGCCATTAGGGGCAGTGGCGTAACGGGCGCCCCCGCAGACCCTGCTATGCAGGGGGGCCGAGGCGCCAAGGGGGCCCTCCGCCGCCGGAATTTTTTTTTTCTCTCTCTCTCTTTGATGCTTAACTTTGGTTTCAAACTTCGGGCCTTTTACTTACCGAGATGGGGCTTCTTCCTTTGATTTTTATTGTTAGCTCGGGGTTTTTCATACTTCTTTCGGACTGTTCCGAACTTCTTGTTTGCTGGAGGGCCCGGCCCTTGCCTTCCAATGTCCACTCAGTGATTACTAAATTTTTTTTCTTTTTTTGTCACTTTTCGTATTTCGGGCTTTGGGAGATCCAATAATCTAAAGGGCCCCCAAGGCTCTTGGGGGCCCTTTGATCCTTGGGCCTAGGCCCCTCTGTAGATCCTTGGGTCTGGGCTGGGCCCCCGCCACCTTTTAAATCCTTGATCCTTTAGGGGTCCCATATAATCGGGATCTGGGACGGTGAGGGGTGAGGCATTCCAAGTCCAAGTCCGTGATTTGAGATGCCTCGGGCCAAAAAATGGGAAGGGGTGGGAGGGGGGATAATTTTGGAATTTTATCGACATGGGGGGGGGGGGGCTAGAAAAAATTTTGCGGGGGGGCCCAGCGGAAGTCCGTTACGCCACTGATTAGGGGGGTGTTAATAGTCGAAATTGAGTGACGGATTCGCACATCGGCAATGCCGGGGCTATCATGACAGGAGCTCTGTCATTAAAGAGCCATCTGAATTATGTGATGTGCGCGCACTTGTGTTATCTCGCGAAGCGGCTGTAGTGTGAGTGTGTGGATTCGGCCTTGGCGTCATTCTTTACTTCTTTGTGTACTCACCCATTAAAATGCGATGATAACTTTCGCGGTGTTGCCGAATTGACCCTGATTACACTGGAAGCTTGAGCGATTTCTCATCCTAATATAGTTGTAGCAACAGATATTCTTCGCCGGTTTTCTGTTCAAGGGGTCCCTCATCGCGATGCATTTAACTGTTTCATCTCGAAAATCAGCCAGGGTGTTCAATCTTTCTGGTAAAAGTCGTTTAAAGTTTTACATAACCGATGAATTTTCAACCAAGAGGTGGCAATCTTTAAACGAGATTACCTTTATCACTTCGCCAGGGTTGTCACGTTATGCGATGATTTCCTCGCCCACTGTGTGAACATGTCGGTGGGAAATTCGGTAACAAACTGAAAGGAAACTGGCAACTAACCACTCGGTTCATAGATTAAATTCCAAATGCCGGCCAGTCAGATGGACCGAGAATCTCGACGATTTTGGCGGGAGAACGGCTATTCCTACAGAAATTTGTCGACGCCTCGCACTTGCGAATGTTAATAGATTACCTCCTCCGCTTATGTCTATGATAATATAGCTTGTTTTACAAAAACGTTTCGATGCATGTCCCTAAATCATTAATATTTTAGTAGCACTAAATCAGGTGTTCAATTGTTTTTGTCATTGAAATTCTTTTTCGAAAATGAAACCGCGCGCACTTAGAAAGGAGGAAAATCACCCACTGTGAAAATTTAGACTCAATGGCACACCAAGAGAAAACACATTACAAAGATTTGGTTAATATTGAAAGAGAAGAGGAACACGAAGAAAAATTGAAGCATCTGATTGATTTTAAGTTTTATTCGGTTTTTCATCATTCTTTGAGCCAAAATATTGTAGCCACCCCTATATTGGGATCAACGTAAATCATGAGTCGATCCGTGCGTCTTGTCCCTCACAGACCTAAATTATGACGCAACAACACTTTGTTCTGTACAAGTAAATTTTGCCTCACTAATTTAGGTGTGGTTTTTATGTTTTTTGTTATTTTATCTGGAAGCCTTTGACTCTCAATAAAATAATATATTCTATGCGAAACTTACTTCTCCGTAGAAAACTACGGTCTCATCCATCAAATGCAAATTATAGTCATGAAATTTTATCTTGCATAAGCAGGTCAAAAGGAGCTTTCGAAATCATGAGTGCCTTTTAGAAAGAAACTTTTCAAAACCATGTCACCTCTCTCCATTTCTTTGCCATATGTATGTGGAATTCGTACATTTTTTGCGCTATATAACGAGTTTTTTCTCTTTTTTCTGTTGCAGGTAAAGCTTACTTTCAATGCGTTCTTAGCTGATTTCCCATATTCCTGTCTTTTTCCAGGACTAGTAAGTACGACGAATGAATAATCATCCAGCAAAAAGGTAGCCACGGGTTTTACTACAAAATTTAAACCTCCAATCGAAAGCGCAAAAAAGGATCCGTTTCAATACTTGACACGCATCCATTTTTGTTCATGATGTGAATTTTTATGAAAAAGACTGAAAATTTGAAACATCTTCAAACTTTAAATCTCACCCAATCAAATCGAATCTCAGTCTAATTCGGAGTGTAATGCTTTGGATTACACTCTGAGTATAGTGAATATACAGGGTGTCCGGAAGTTAACGTACTTAACTTTCAGGATCGCTTTTTCGGCTCAAAATAAGACTTTTTTTTCCTATACACATATGCCCGAAAACGCTTCATACGTGAGCTATGCGCTTCCAAAGTTGCCATTTTTTTTCGTTCAAATTAATATAGCTCCTCGTCATTTTTTCATAGGTGGTTGAAACTTTGTTTAGGGGGGTATTTTTTAGCGCTCTATTCATTTTTTGTGTTTTCAAGGACGTACGTCTTCGAAAAATGACGTCACAAGCGTTCCCGAATTTGAAAATTGCGATAACTTTTTTGGTAGATGATATTTCGAAAAACGGATTACGGCACGTGAAAGAGCGTAAAAGCAGTAGCACCCGAGCATTCACAAGTAATTATTAAGGCATGACTTGTTAAACTTATGCTAAGAAACTACCACACTTTGAAACCATGCTTTCGATAAGGCTCGACGAAAAACTCGAGAAAAGCGACGACAACGTCTCTTTTGAAAAGATACAACGCATGCGTTGCAGTAAACGGCTCCCATTTTGAACAAAACCTGTGGGTGAACTGTTTCATTCAATTTTACTGTTGATATCGTCCATTTGTTATGCAAAAAACCCAAAAAAACCAAAAAAACCTTTTAAACCGCCCCGAGCATTCACAAGTAATTATTAAGCATGACTTGTTAAACTTATGCTACGAAACTACCACACTTTGAAACCATGTTTTCGATAAGCCTCCAAGTATGATTTTTCGGTGGATATTTCATACCAAAAATATCGCCGCCTAACCGCAATTTTCGTAGGATGATGCTCGGGCCAGTCCCAAGCCTGGAAAAAGTGTGAGGGAGCCGCCTCAATAGCTTCGAGGTTTTCGAAGCCCCTTGCTCTATAGGCAATTTTTCAATCCTTGTAGGAAAAATTGCCTACACAGCAAGGAGCTTCGAAAATCTTAAAATTTTTCAAAGTTCTTTTGCGTCGAAATAACGCGTTTCTGGAAAATTTTGTGCAGTACCCTGACCCCTCGATTTTTTACGCTCTTTCACGTGCCGTAATCCGTTTTTCGAAATATCATCTACCAAAAAAGTTATCGCAATTTTCAAATTCGGGAACGCTTGTGACGTCATTTTTCGAAGACGTACGTCCTTGAAAACACAAAAAATGAATAGAGCGCTAAAAAATACCCCCCTAAACAAAGTTTCAACCACCTATGAAAAAATGACGAGGAGCTATATTAATTTGAACGAAAAAAAATGGCAACTTTGGAAGCGCATAGCTCACGTATGAAGCGTTTTCGGGCATATGTGTATAGGAAAAAAAAGTCTTATTTTGAGCCGAAAAAGCGATCCTGAAAGTTAAGCACGTTAACTTCCGGACACCCTGTATAGAGGAATAAATTTCTAAAAGGAATTGCGATTTCAGTCGATTGAAGATTTATAGAGCCTAACGAAAAGAAGGTTCCCATATTTCTCCCATTTTCAGAATGCATTCAATGCCAAAAGGTTCTCATTTTAGTTTTACGCGTACACGTCGTCGATCCAAATTTTTTCGATCAAATGTCGATCATTGTGCAAAAGTCAGGGAAGTTAGATTATTTTGGCCTGGGAAGATCTAGATAATTCAGGAAATGTTTCTCTCCAATCTGTAGATGCCATGAAATCTACTCGTATAATGATTAGCCTAAAAATATCGATTAATGCATCCAAAGCAAGCTATCGAGCTTTTAGCAAAACTTACGTAACAGCTTTGGAGCAAGTTTCATAAACTTCATCTGTTATTCCTCCCCAAAATTACTCATTTACCGCAGATAACCCATTTATTTTAATTATTTGTCTAAAAAATTCTACCAACCAAAAGGAGCAACCCTCCTCGTTTCACAAAAATCTTGGTTCATTTGTGCAGGATGCAGTCAATTTTCAGCCCTTGAACAAAGACTATATGAAACTTTTTCGAGAAGTATTTCTCATAGTAGCACTGTCACTGTCCCTCCTCACTCATGAATAATTTATCGAACGACAGCGTCTCTAGATCTGAGAACTCCCTCTCGGTAGAGGTAACGCCTTCTGGGCTCCTTTGTTCCGCCAACTGCTGTGTTTCGCACTTGTCATTACGGCCATTGACACCTTTTCCTCTTACATCCTGACCAAAGCCAAATTCGTGCAAAAATCTGCGAACACTCGAATCATTATAATTTAAAAACCCTATTTTGACTCTGAAATCATAATGGAAGGCTCTTTAAAAAGCCTCTTTGAGATAGATTTTAATGAATTTTGCTCCAGTGCCGAGTGCAATCTGTTCGTCAGTTTTTCAATTGAGCCGCAGTAAACAGACCCACATTAATTCTCATTTTGGAGAGAAAAAATGAGTCGGGAGTATTAGTAGTTATGCAGCCTGTTGTTAATTGTCTCATGTCAAAAATTCGAAGTCGAAAAAAAAATTGAACCGAAAAAAGGTTTTATTGAAAAACTCGGTTCTTTTCGCCCAGTCCTACGGAAGAAAAATAAACTCAAACCTTTTTTTCTCGGTTCAAGCTTAATGTGACCTAATCGTTTTTTATATAAACTCTGTCCATGTCGCTCGTAAAGGAAGACCGGTAGATAACGAGAGAGCTATAGAATTCCTGACTATGAAATAAGAATATACATGGTATTCGCGTGCATGAATTCGCATACACTTAACGCAACCTGAGCTTCAACGAGCTGCAATAGGGTGGTAACTGAATTAAAATGATTTGTTGTCGTTATCGAGAACTCACCCGCAGCTCCGTAATCAATGATACCACTATTCGAACGCGCAGGACCCCGCTTTTGCCTACCTTGTTAAATGCATGCAGGCAAATCCGCTAGCTTATGAATTTATTCACGGCTTTCTGATCATCGATACCACTATTCTAACGCGTAAGACTCTGCTTTTGCCTACCCTGTTAAATGCAGGGAATAATATGACTTATCAAAAATGCACGTCATTATTTAAAATAATGTTTACAAGTTTTCAGCTGTATTTAAGTTGTCGTTTCGCGAACGAAGGAACGTACCTCTATTCCGAGGTTGTGAAATTGACCCAAGCAATTCAATTTTTTACAAGAATAAACCTGCGCAATTCTCACTGAAAATTTGTCTAATTTTTGTTAGAGATCAGAAGACAAATCAGTGTGATATTCAACTGGAAATTCCCAAGATTCTCCCGGTAAAAAAACAATTTGCGCGAGGCAATAGTTACGCTCTTTCACGAGGAAAACGACGATGATCACCATTGCGTGTGCTTCTCAAAAGTCCAGTCGCGAAGCCTCATGGATCCCAAGTCATGGATTGGGTCACTATTTGCTGGCGTCAAGTTGAAAATAGATACGATTACAATGTTTGGACAGTGTCCTTCCAACGACTTATTTGTTGTTTGAGGAACCCTGCTATTTTATAATAATCTATCGGTGCAATGCCGGATAACCTGGTTTGATAAAACAAGTCCATGCCGTTATTGGACGGGCGCCCTGCACCGCTCTCCTCGCCACCGCGTGCAGCTTTGACTTTCTCCCTCTTTGACGTAATTGACTTTGCAGTAGATAAGATTCTATTTTCAACTACGAGTTACGTGATTTTGTTCTTCAAGAGTTGCTAGCCATGCAACTGTCCGAACTGAGGATGTTGTAGATTCTGCCCCGCACGTAATTTCATTCCCTCGGAAAAAAT
Organism: Bemisia tabaci; assembly: GCF_918797505.1. Taxonomy (NCBI): domain Eukaryota; kingdom Metazoa; phylum Arthropoda; class Insecta; order Hemiptera; family Aleyrodidae; genus Bemisia; species Bemisia tabaci. The sequence continues at coordinate 27,738,506 of NC_092797.1, forward strand.
CCTCAAAACAAATTCTCTGTTTTGTGTCCGTGGAAAAATTTTCCCAGCTGATCGTTTGGATATCGTACGTGAATTTACTATGGAGTTTTACCTATCGTGGTAAATTGTGGACTTCGTGTGGCAGCAAATAAAGGGAAAGTGAGGTCGAAAAAAGATAACTTCAACTTCTCTACACTGTTTCCCATAGGATTTTCTCAGCTATCTCGTGTCCTAGAACGCGTATGTTCTGAAACATGGATTCTAAACATGGATTTTGAAAACATGGATTCTCAGGTCCACTATGATGCGCTTTTTTTTGGCACTCCAAGCGGATCATTTGCCTCTGGGCAAGATCAAAACGGATCATAATTTATTTTTATACTATGTTTTATTTATGCGTATACCTGTGTCTTTTTGTCTACCTTAGGCACTTAATAGGTGCAATCCAAGCCTCAAAGTTTTTTAGAGCTGAACCAACCAAAGGCAAATAATTATCTTTTATTGTCTCGCAACACTCAAACATGCCTGAAAATGCAAAAGGATATCTGAATTCACCACAAACATCCATCATAGTCCATGTTAAGTTAATTGACCTATACTTAGAGAGTGAGAGACAATTTTATATCGGAGCTAGTTCTACAAAACAAGATGACAGGTCTGTCGCTTATTGTTAGTTCTAGAAGGAGCCATTTTATTTTGAGTTAAATTTAAGAACCTAGTTTCACTTCTCTTTTACGTTACTTTTTTCCTTCCCAGTTTTTCTCATGTTTAGCGTCAGGGAAAAACTTGCACTTTTTCGGTTGCCATGGCTTATTTCCGGGCTTAATTTTGCCCTCTTAATTGTTTTTTTATTATTTCAAATGAAAAACAAAGATAAAAGAGAGGAAGAAAAATACTATCAGCTCAATTTCCCCAGAAAGTGAAGCAGTTCATTCCTCTTAATAGAAATCAGAAACGCTTTAATGGAACTCCTTAATATGCGTCTGACTTTTCAAGGTTTTCCCACCTTATCTACCTTTTTTGAATGGATGCTTATTAGGCATATATGTTGGCTATTTGACACTCGGAGTGATCCTACAGTTTGGATAGTACAATCATTCTCTTTTTCGCGTCGAATCGTATAAAAAATCAGCTGAATAATAATAAATGAAAATGACAGTCTCGTAGTATTACTACGAGGATAAGCTTCCTCCCTCTGATGGCCTGGGGCAAGGATCACCGCTTTTATCCTGTAGCACATTTTGCATTTACGCAGTTAGGATTTCGACGCATGTATGAAAAGTGTAAATCTTGATGAATTAAACATTTATGCTCAAAAATCCCCATTAAATAAATAACGCAACCTCTTTCCTGTCGAATAGCTAGGGCTATTTATTCTGAACGAAGCTTTTCTAGATTGCTTTAAGTTTTGAATTCCCAGTTTTCTTATATGATTTTCCCGGAACATAAACCAATACCTAAGCCGCTGTGATGAGTGTCCAACTCAAAGACTTTTTAACCGATCATGATGCAGATTATTTTATAAAGATTCTCATTATTTCGTGATTTTTCAACCGATATTTCAGAGCAGTTGCAATGGATAGATGAACGTAAATGTTCCGAAAAATAAACTTCTCCCTTATCTGAGTGCAATTTTTAATCATTTAAAGCGAAGGCACTGAAAGTGTGTTGCAGCGTTTGATTAATTTCTGGCGGTCAATTTCATTTTTCATTAAAAACTGATGCGCACCGTCTGAATGAAATCGAATTCTTTGGAAATTGTTTTTGAACGTCTTAAAAAGAGTCGATGAAGTGCTCCGAGTAAAATGCACAGTTTTTCTGGCGCGTAACATTCTCCCTTTTCCCCTCTTTTTCACTCTTTTTCCTCATATCTTTTTTTACTTGTCTTTCCCGGTATGATATTCATTTGTTGGGATATTTCCTCTAAATTTTCAATATACAATTAATCTAATATTGTAACTGCTGTGCAGCCTGCACATCAAGAACAACATGACAGAAGCGGATCCAGAAATTTGGCAACACCGGATTCCCTCCGTTTAAACCTACGTAAATAATCGATTCTTGTCGGAGCACCTGGCCCCTCCATGAATCGATACATTTCCATATGTTTAAATGGAGAAAAGCAATGTTGCCAATTTGCTGGATCCGCCAATGATGACAACAACCCACCCTTTCCCATAAACACACCTGAACTTCAGTGGAATTTTGAAAATTTGAAATTTTCCAAAAGATTATGAAATCGCATAGTCCGTTCCAAGTGTCAGGAACGTCAAAGACCGAACGCAGCGGTAGAGCTCCCAGCGAATTTGCTCTATCTCAATCCGGTCACGCGCGCGATTCGGAGTTATGCGCGAATCCCCTCAGATTTTCGTGAAAGCACGCGGTAAGTCGAGCGTCACTACTGCGCGGTATTTTAAGTCGCTCTAATGCGTTTATAGTGGTACTTTAATAATGATGCGCAGCAGTGGCCGTAACGCTGATGTCAACCGTCATTGACTCTGACGTACTATCGAGAAAGAAGTGATGGGATGTCATATGTTGACTCGATGAGAGAGTTACTCAGTTTGATCCATCCCGGAAAAATATCCGGTGTTCGGTCAGCTATAGCATTCACCACTGGAACATATTTGGAACGCTGACCTTGGTGCCTGATGAGAGCACTGAGGTCAGTGTCATAGATCTACTACAAGTGCAAATGCTACTGACCTAACACTACCTATTTTTACCGGTGATTCGAACTGTACCTCAGGTCTCGTCTGGAGACCTTGTTCCAACCTTTCTCCGCCTTGTTATATTCAAGCGTTATTCAGGTCGAAAGATATAAATTTTTCTGGGAAGACAATGAAAAATTAGTATCTGAAAGTATGTGAGAACGAAAACACACCAACTCAGAAATTTTTAAACGCTTAATTCTCTGTCATCAAACATGATGTATCGATTTCAACCTGGTGCTTTACAAAGTCTCTAGGCACTTGTCCACCAAAAAGATTTTTCTTAAACTAACTTCTTCGCCCGCTGCGCAGTTTTAGGTGTTACCTGAACAATTTCTTTTCCAAGTTGGTGTGTTTTCGAACTCACTGATTCAGCTGACAACACTATTTTTCCTCCATTGAAAGGCGTTAAAAATATCGACTTAATAGGTGAGACAAGCTGCACCAAAAATCGATTGTTTTACATACATTTTAAACGAGGAAAAACAATGTCGCCAAGTTTTAAGAATCACCACTGTCCTGAGGACGGAAGCTCTAGTAGTTGAAGCGAGCGGGCGGTAGCTGGCTCAGCCTCAGCGTCCGTCGGGAAAGAGGAGTGCAAATTGAAGAGGTGGCGTCGACATTGAGCCGCGTACCTGTGTCGAAACCCGACGCGTCGCATCGCCTCCACCGCAACGCAACCGCGCAGCGTCGCGTCGCGACGCCCGCCGACGCCGAGTTGAAGAGCAAGGGCACGAACACGGTGACGCGCACCGGCCGACCGTTGCCGATTCCCAATTCTGCATGTCAGCGCGAGACCCGGACGCTCGTCCGCTCTGCTCGTCATCGCAGTGCTGTTCGCCACCGCGAGCGCCGACCCGGAGACGTCGTCCAACAGACGCACGTTACACACCTAAGTAACCAAGTACAGTAAAAGCTCGACAAATCGAACGACGGGGAAGACGAAATGCCGATTAAGTCGAATTTTATTTCGGTCCTTAGACACGTCCATAAGTTAAGTGGAGAACCGGTTAAAAGGAATTGCCGCTCAAGTCGAATGTTTCGTCGGTCCCTGCACAATTCGACGCAGCGAGCTTTCACTGTACTTCAGATTTGTGATCTGAACTTCGAAAGCTGAGCCTCAAGTTTTCCGATGCACAGTGGCGATTTCGCAAGTTGGCAAAGCTGCTTTCCCTCCATTTTAATCCATTAAAAATATCGATTTTAGGTGAGACAGAATCGATTGTTTTACATTCATATAAAGGGAGAAAAAACAGCGTTGCCAACTTAAAAGAATCGCCGCTGCGAATGCATAATGCATAATCCGAAGACTTCAGAGATCCATTTGACGTAAACTTCAGGTCTCACACATATATTCTTTTCTCCGCCGGCAAGAGAAAACGCCGTATGAACATTTGGCTCTATCAAATTTTCTTTAATAAAACATGAATTTTTTGGAAAACTTGTAAGTGTGTTTCCTTGAGTTTTTCACAAAATTTTACCCGCAGTTTAACGCACCCAAACATCTGCAAATTAGACGGGGAAATGCTCATTTTTCCCTCAGGACGAAAATTTTATCGTAGGAAACTTGGTGACATTCCAATGCTCATACGATGTTTTTCCTCAAGACGACGAGGTAGGATGATTCATATACCTAATGGTTTCCTGATGATCTCGCGGCGGATCCGGCTATCGGCCGTTGCGGTGGACCGAGTGACCGTGAAAACGCTGAAAACGAACGTGATTTCGATATGCCGTGTCATTCATCGGGCCCCGCGTGGCGTCTTGGCCCCTCCCCCTCCAGCCCCCCCCCCCCCTCGCGACCCCCCGCGACGTCCACGGGTGTCCGGACCCACCTTGAACTTATCCTTTGTCTACCTCCTCTCGCAGCGGCACCAGCCACCAGCAACGCACCATGCCTGTCGGATCGAGAGGAAATTCCACTTTATGCTGCCGTGTTAAGGAAAAACGCCGTATGATCATCCGAGAGTTGCCAAATTTCCCTCGATAAAATGTTTATTTTCGAGAAAAGTTATGAATCTTTTTCCTTGAAATTTCCAGGACCTTATGGTGAAATTGCGAACACAATTATGTGAAAAATTGGAAGAAAAATCTTCATAAGTTTGTCGGGAGAGTCGTGTTTTATCATAGGAAATTTGACAACGCCTGAGGGTTCATATGGCGTTTTTCCTTAGGACGGCAGTGTGGCTCTGTTTCGTGCGGAAAGCCCGTTGGTGGTTCCGGAGGTTTGGCAACGCTGTGCTCCACCCGTGCAGAATCCTGATCGAGCGTCGCGCATCTTCACAATCATCAGTCTCTGTGATGAAAGGATTGTTCCGTTTTGGCATCTTCAGGCACAGCTGCACATCCTCGGCATCTTCGGCACAACTTGTGTCCTCTGCCCGTGAAATTTTAGGTGGTGTCGTATTGCAAAGTCAAATGACTCACGATGACGCGTTTTTTCACGTAGCGAATTGGATTAGTGAAAGGGGATACACTAACCGTTCGCAACTGGGAGAAGATGAGAGTTGGTGCTCGCAAAAATATATTGAGTACTTAAAACTATTGGACTTGAGGCTGTTAACGGGTGTATAGAATGAAGAGGAGAGGTTACTTGAACGTATTTATGCTAAAAGGAAGTATGCTCATTGGGTTTGCCTGCAACATAGTTCCTTTTAGCAGAAATACGTCTATTTTTGTCTCACCCTGTCAGATTCTGTGAGTAAAAAGAAGAGGGATCCCCATTATAGTTAGTCTCAAACTGTCATGTCTCTCGTGAATCCAAATTTCCCAGATAAGTCTAGTGGTGGGAAGGAAAATTTTCTCAAGAACACTACAGGTGCGTTCTCAAGAGCATCCCAGGGAACGTTCTCAAGAGCATTCCAGGGGACGTTCTCAAGAACATTCCAGGGAACGTTCTCAAGAACACTCCAGGGAACGTTCTCAAGAGCATTCCAAGGAACGTTCTCAAGAACATTCCGGAGTGGCTACTCAATGTGTGAGTGACTACCGTACACATGTCCATGTGTGTATGTTTTCGTGTTAAAGTTTCCCGGATAAGTAGATTTTAGTTGGAAGTTACCTGAACTTTGAACTTTCGCCGAGAACAGAAGAGTTCCCACTTGGACCCCTAGTCCCTTGTCTTAGATCGAACTAACAGTCAAGTTGCAAATGATGGTGGAGATCATAACTTCGCACAATAAATACTTGCCATCGTGCGGTTTGCGCTGGCCGTTCGGAACCCCTTTTTTGAACGATCGAATCCCGTTTTATGGAGGAGGAAGATGAGTTTTAGGAGGGTGGGCACGAAACGGAGGCTGATTCCCGAGTGGAGAGTAAGGTCTGCCATGGCGATGAGGCTGAGCTCGGGCGCGGGGCAGCGACTCGGTGTTTTAATTAAGCTAATGGAATGAAAGAGATTTGTATGGCAGAGCCGAGCGGGAGATACGGAAGATGGGCCGCCTCTTTGACCCACTGGCCTTGTCGTTTGATCCCTGTTAAAGTGCCCGAGCATCTCAACAGCTGTTTCGGTCTCTTGCGCGTCTTCGTCTCGGGTCTTGCGTCGCGGTGGCCCCGCTATGCTTCCAGTCGGACGCTCCCGCGCTTCTAGTGCTTCAGCTCAGCCAGTGGCGTTTTTTCCAAGTTGGTAACGCTGTTTTTTCGCCTTTTCAATGGGATCAGGACGTTGCATCCACCTGCGATGCATCCACTCAGCTGTTAGGTTAGGTTAGGTTATGTTAGGGAAGTTACATAAGGCAGGGTGTCTACAAGTCCGGAAAGTCCGGGAATAGGGCTGATTTTTTAAGGGCGGTCCGGAAGTACTGAAAAAGTGCGGAAATTCCGCAAGAAGGTCCGGAAATTTACTCACTTTTGTGTCATTTTTGTTGCAATTTGAGCGAGAAATTCAAATTTTTGAAATCTTCCGAATCTCGTCAAATGGAGGTGCTGAAAAAGTACTGAACTTCTCTGTTGAGATGGTACTGAATTTCTCGGGAATGTACTGAAAAAGTGCTGTAAAAGAACTGATTGTGTCTGTAGATTGTTGTTATTTCACCCAATAAAAAAAAAAAAAAAAAAAAAAAAAAAAACTGATTTTTGGCCAGCCTGTTTTAGTGGACACCCTGATAAGGGTGGATACATCGCAGGTGGATGTAAAGTCACGCACTCCATTTAAATGTATTTCAAACGATCGGTTCTTGGTGAGGAGAGAGCTCAGCTGGATGAATAGCTATCGTTTTACTTTCATTTTCACATTGTCTGAAAAAAAATACGAAGTGTATTTCATTCCGGACTCTTTTTTGCAATTTTGTCTCCAAAAAGTTTGAGTGATTAGAATGAGGAGTGCATATCGCACCTCGTAAGAGGTGCTCGTAAGAGGTTAACTCCGCAAAAACACTTGATACCGCGAGCTTACCCCTAAACAAAGATAAGATCCTGCCTCGCACTCATTCCCATCACTCGAGTTTTTGGTGACAATATGGGTTCCAGAGTGATATCCATTCCAAATTTCGCTCCGATATCATTAACAATGCACTCACTGCAAGCGGGTGGAACCTTCCATTGCTTGCAAGTCTTGCCGCAGAGTTAAGATTTTGGAAAAAATGCGATGGGTTTAGCTGTAATTTTATGGAAATAAGGCCATAGCTGCAGACAGGAATTGTTTATAAATATTTGGAAGAGAAAGAGAAACATCGATTATGGCAGCATTCATCACCCACAAAGTGGGAGCTGGCTCTCCGAAGCAAATTCGGCTCAAGAGAATTCTTCGAGTCAGGTGTCTGCGACGTCGCGCAAATTGCAGCAGCGGTTTCTGCAGGCGCGGGCTGTGCATGCCTCCGCCAATGTGGTTGGCGGTCCGGTGTCCGTTGCGCTGGCGAAGCACCGCACCGGTTGCACGGCTTGGGGGGGGGGGGGGGGGGGCTGGGATTTAATACGGAAGTACAGCCAGGTCACCAGGCAAGGTAAACCAGTTGTTAGAATTCATAGATGTGTAATTCAAACTGGGACTGGTCAGGTCCACTCCCGACCGCGCGGCGCACACTGGATCGAGTCATTAGGAGTGGTCGGACACAATTTGGAAACTTTAAACGCTTGTAAATCCGTTTATACAAAATGTGGATGTTCTAAAAGTGGTTTAATTGGTCTTCTCGTGAAATTTTATTCCCACTGCACCCTTTGAAATTTAAAATGTGACGAAATGAACATCAAAATTTGCAGTTTTAGTCAAAAATTTCATGTCCGATGTCTCTAACTGACTCGATCCACTGTGCGGCGAGCTTGCCGGGACTGGGGCGACCATCTCGCCTTCGAGCTCGGTCACTTTAGTCCCTAATCCTCTTCTTCTTGTTAGAAATTTTCGCTGAAGGCTCCGGTTCCGGAGGCCCTGGGGCCGAATTTCGTTAGGAAATGAGCGTACTTCAATATCCTCAGGTGGAGCCTCAGCTCACTGAATTATGTTGCATTTCAGTGCGGAAATATCGTCAAAGTCAGGCTCTTTTTGCTTTTTGCTGAACCCGAAACTATAGTACCTATATAGGGAGAAAACGGACGTGTTTGTCAATTTAAGGTTAGGTCATGGAGCTTTTGGGGCTCAAAAGGGCAGCCAGCCTATGCCTTCATGTTATCTACAGTGATTTATTATGACAATTTCTACGACCCATTGTTCGTTACGGAGCGCACTTTTTCGGCAATCTTAATGACACCCCTCCTCCACCCCCCCCCCTTAATGAATGACAAATAACGTTGAAAAAATGAGGATGATAATTTGCATTATTTTAATTGATTGGAGATCGCCTGACGACCAGCGAAAGATCGCGCGAACTTTCTTGAGAGTTTTTGTGTTTTCCGCCAATAAAGAGGGTTGTGTAACGCTGACGACGTAATTTATGAGCGCTCCCTTATACAATACTCATGAATACGTATATTCGCATAATCCTCACTTGCTCATATTGGGTTGTATTCATAATCGTCTCTCCAAAATTATGAAAGTTGATTCTAACTTTCGATTTTGTGCAGGCGTTGAGATTTTAACTTATCTCTCAAATATCTGCCAGAAATGTTGCCTCCTTTAAAGCGACAAAGTGCAAACATTTTTGGATAGATCTTTTTAACAGTAAGCTATATACAATAGAAGGATTTGCATAAGTAATCAACCCTGATCACCCTGGAACCCTCATATACACAAGAACTTTACGATAAATTTCCACCGGAAAATTTAAAAAATGCCATTTTTTATGGCCTTTTTCTCCACTTTTTCTCTGAGATAAGCTTGCAACATGCAGCCTCACCTTTTCGTTACTCAAGTTTTACCTTTGTTAACAATGGTCATTTCTATCGGAATTTTGTTCAAGTTTTCATTCAATATCCTTTTTCATAAGAATCCGTCACATCTCCGTCTTTTTAAGATTGAAGTTTCCCAATAAATACATTAGTAATTACCACGTGGGTGTGCTTTAGCAGGGAGTTCTTAAAGATTAACCACGGACAGAAGTCCATTTTCTCCCTTGACGTCACGATATTACTCGCTTATGGAGCGCAGAGATCACACCTGTCTTTCTAACCGCGCAGATCCGGGACCCCCGAAGAAGCCGAACTTGACGAAAATTGCGGTCTCATCACCACAAAAACACAGTTGACAAATCATGCGTATTATAAATCCGGTCTCGTATTATATTTTTCATTTACGAAGATTAATAATGGATTATCATCGCTATTTGACAGCCGTGCTATGAGGCCCGCGGCCTACACGCATCGCACGCACATCGCCACGCGGATTTCACACCGACCTTGAACATACTTAATCTTTTCCCCGTCTATTTTGGTCATCTTTAATTGGCTCCCGCTCACTTTTTTCCATCTCGTTTTCGCTAGTATTTTTGGGAACGCCCCCCCCTCTCCCCCATCAAAGGTAAATCGAAATGGTGACGAGGGGGTGGAGCATGTTTTTTCTTCTGCGTGTAAAAATTTTAAAACGTCCTTGAGCCTCTTGGTGGTAAGGTCAGAATTAGTTTTCGGAGCTGAAGGGGGGGGGGGGGGCGGTTTCGCTGGACCATTTGTCTTTTTTTGGAAATGAGTAATTCTGGATGTCGGCGTGGCCTCATCAGGTTTTTCTTCGCACGTGTGTTTTTCGCGTCTGTTTTTCCCACCGCGTATCGACTTTTTCGGGAGCATCCGAAGAAGAAGAAGAAGCATGTTTGTATCTCGAATCTTGAAGCATTTATTTTTATATTCGCTAGTATATAATATTAAACATTTCATAAGAAGTCAATAACATGAATTCAACGGTTACCGTTGGTGGTAATAGTCGGTCAAAACACCAAGCATGATATCCTAGAGGAAGATAATTTTCATGGCAACAAAGGAATTAGCATTGAAATTACGATTCATTTTTCTCATAATGAGCGGATTAGAGGAGTAAAGGATTTTCAAGCTAGGGAAAATGTTCAACAAGTAATTGGTAAAACATGTATACAATATATTTTCACTCCATGCTCGTTTTATCAGTTATGTCACTAATTTCATTTCGTCTGAAAAAAGCTGATGAAATTCTATTACAACGTTAATAAAAAAAATTTCGCCCAGATTTCGGGTTGGAACACCAAAAATATTATTGGATTTTATATAACACGCCCTCGCATCAACATTCTAGATCATGTGTGAAATGTTTAACTTGGAAGTTATTTGATGTCACTAGATAACATTTTCACCTTACCAAGTAGTAAAGCAGCTAGGCTCATAAGCTCCACTGATAAGAAATAAAAAAAAGACGCAGAATCTATTATCTCTGTGATCATTGAGTTAAAGGGCGTGTACGTATAATTGTTCATTGTTAGCGATTAATTTACATCGTCTTTAAGTCGTAACAATTTTAAGCTCACTGACAGAATGCAGAAATAACTCGTAGAGCCTAAAGAATAAGCAGCAAGGTAGGGAAGAATTTTTAAGTAGTTTCAAAATGAACTTGAAGGGTTTGAGAAATACTGCCCTGTTAATTCCTGCTTTAAGCACTATCCTTATTTGTAAGTGGTGAAAAATCACAATTTTTCTCGTCAAAATATATGGATTCTAGTTATCAACGCTCACTTACTTTAACGGGCGTCATGACTGATAGTGTTCGCGACAATTAGGGACTAATAAGTTAAAAAAAAAAAAAAAAAAAAAAAAAAAAAAAAAAAAAAAACCCACAAAAATATTTGAACATAAACGGTATTACTATTTGGAGTTAGCAATTATGTAACTGATAGATACCCACAGTAATTACGTAGTTTTTCAACTCTTTCCTCTGTATACTTATAATTTAAAAAATTAAACACTAAAAGTGGCCCGAAACTGTATGTAACAAGGTGGAGAAATGGTGCTGGGTCCACACCATTTCGCGGGGAAACAAAGCCAAGAAATACCAAAAATTAAAATTAGAGTCAAAAATAAATTTTTAGAACTCTAATGCGCACCAGTATGAAACTGAGGGGGGAGAGTGTTCAGCTCAGGCAGTTTGCAATGGAATATTAAGTTGGAGTCACGCCGAGAGATCTTTACCGGTTTGGGCCTTATTAGACCTCATCAGAAGATCACACTCAGCAGTGAACCCAACTTAACATGCCGCATGTTAATGCGGCACCATTTCTCCACCTTCTTATAAAACCATTATAAAACCACCTCTCCACCTTCTTATAATTTAATTATATCCTTGTTGATTTGGACGATTTTCAAATGTCGCTCGGTCTGGTTTTTGCCTAAATTGTTCGAAGATTTGCAAATTTTCAAAATGTCCAGTGAGTATATGTATTGTCGTTTTAAATGCTTGTAGTAAAATAATTGATTTCCATCGAGGCAAGCTACTTGATCTCTATCGAAGGGTCCATCATGTTTTCAAATGGAAGGAAATCAGTGTTGCTATATGTGGAAAATAGCTCAGAAACTTTGTAAGCGAGGCGCTCATCATATCGTAACAGAGTGATCTGCACCTATTACCTTACCTACTTATATACGCGATAGTTGATCCGACTAAACTTAGTTCGCAACACATGGGGGGCTCGCTTCGTACATGCCTCAACTGGGGGTCCCTGACACCCCAGGATCCCAGGCCAATGCAGCCCTGGCCAAAACTTGCCTAGTCATCGGGCAATAATAGGTCGGCTGTTTGATTAGTTCGCGAGCTTTTTTGTTTGCAAGGCTATAAATATAAAAAAATCAAGGTCATTCGCACGACTTTTTCAACTAGCTCTGTAGCGCGAAAAATTAATGTCAAAGCGACTGGAAAGCGACGGAGGATACGCCGTGGAGTCGGGGGGCTGAAATAATCCCGTGATTTCAGCGCCGCCTAGTTGGCCCGAATTCCGAGCGGAAATCGAAGCCAGGACCCGAACTTATCGGGGGAGCTAATTTTTCTAAAAGCTCGAAGCTTTTCGCAAACAATTAAAACAGCGATTAACTCCGCGACGGTGTCAAAGTTACCCGGGCATTAGATTAAAAGTTGCGGACGGCTTCGACGGGAGCGGGAAAAGTAACGCAAAGTTAGCGTCATTCATATGGGAGCTGACAGGTGAAGCACACGCCGGGGGCGTTAATCATACGCCTGGCGCCACCTCGCGGTCCGCCCGACTACTAATTTTCATTTTCGGCGGCTGTCGAGTCGAGTGCCGATCGGCGATTTCGCATTGCGCGTCGCCCGATCGGGCGCCTTCATCTCGTCGAACGGCAACCCGCCAGACATTCGTTTCAATCACTCAAAAATTATGTTGAACACTCATTACCGTAGTATTCGCGTGATCAACTTCGACGCATCAACATGTTTTATCCTATAAGTTCTTCAATGTGGGTCCATTTGTGTGAGAGTTAAGAGGAAATACAACGAATTTTTCAAATCTTCAGTGTTTCCAACTCATGAAAAAACTCGTTTGATAAAATAGTAGCGTGTGAAGTATTAAAGTCAGCTCAATGTATTTCATACATAGGCAAATTGCAATTTCACACTAAAAATTATCTTTGGATTTGTCTTTCTTTCTCGAGACTTGCAGCTGTGCCCATTGCGTGAATACATTTTTTAATTCCAGGGCTCAGAAATTTTGAATTCATGTTCAGAATTGTTTTTCATATTTTTTAGCTCCGGGTGATAATTACGACCTAGAATTTATAAATTTTTTAGTAATAGAAAAAGGTTGGTTTGGTCAACTAACATACTATAGCACCCGACGTTTTCAAATCCACGATTCAAGATTTTTGCAGTTCCGTCAAAGGTCGGACTTTTTTCGAAGAGGTGTACCGTTTCGCAATTTGTTTACCCTCAAATTCATTTCAGTTCGTCGCCAATCAAAGAATTTTTGTGTCGTTGTAATAACTGCAGTTGACAGTTGATAACGAAATGCTCTTCATATCCGTCCCCGCCCGGAGAAACCCAACTACTTTTCGCTGCAGCACATCACTCGTTCGAAGTTCGACACTACCAAGCAATCTTGCCAGTTCACAGGAAGAACCTCGACGAAATCCATCGTTAAGTGTACGAAATTTCCAATTTTCGAAAGGAAGCGGCGACACCGCTAATGGGGGCGGGGGTTAACGGAGGAATATCCGAACGGAAAGACAAACTGAAAATTATCACGAGAAGCGGAAAATCTGTTCGGGGCGAATTTAAATCGGAGCGCATCGAAGGTGCTTTAATTAAAAGATACGGGATTAGTTCGAGGGAGGATGGGTGTCCGGCGGGTTGCGTCGCCGCGGGTTTGCAGGGGCGAAGGAGCGCCGAAGGAGGCGCCTACATAATTTAGACGCTCCTCCGTCGACGGTTGCAAGTCGGAAAGTTGGTCGATGTGTGTCTCGCCTGAACTCTGAAGCACGGTTATGAGTTACAATTAAATTGAATCCGGGGGCCCGAGGGTGGGGTCGAGAGTTGGGGGGGGGGGGGGGGGGGGCACACACTCCAACTTCGCCGGCAACGTCTTTCTGTTTCTTTTTGATAAATTTTATCTCCGGGATCGGGGCACCGTTAACGGTGAATCAAAATCGAGCCGCGAGACTCAGCAACCACCGGAGCGGCGGCCAAACCGCAGCCCAAGTTCACAGTTTTATCAACCATTACATAAATGTACTCACCCGCTATTGGCAATAAATGTCACATTGCCACTGATGTACTCACATTTTCCTGTCCCCGCCCCGCCCCGCTCGGGCAGAGACGGAGGGATTTACCTAATACACCCATCGGAAACCGCTCGCCGTACTTATTCTCCTGCGGGAGAACTTAGTTTTCACTTGTTTTATAGGTGCTCTTAAAAGCGGTCGCGAGACACTTCGCCGTGTATTTATATCCTCGGACACTAATATCCAAACTAACTGTTATACCTACTTTTCCCCGAGTGCAGTCTTCTTTTTCAGCGTTCCGAGGATAAATTCCGCTCGGCGCTAATTCTTCCCCGAAGAGAAAAAAATCAGAAACTCCTCCACGTAGGTACTTATGCTTTTCTGAATTGCCCACAAGTAGATAGACATTATTTTTTCCGCCCCATCCCAAACCGTGCAGAGACAGGATTAAAAATATATGTGTTGTATCTTCAAATGAACTACACTTTGCAATTATTAGGAACCACAATTTCTGATTCATCCGTAACCTCTGTGATAGGGGAAACTAATGGTACGTATGTTCTTCATGAAATGAGCCAGAATTTTTAGTTCCTGATTGCAAAATTTAGTCAAAATATCTCTCTTCTCTGAAGCGCCTAACTCAGGAAAAGGATGAATCATGAGCATTTCAATCGCTCAAAATTTGTAAAGGATGCCTTTCCACCGCTGCACAATGAAACGGGCTTCGGCGAAAGATCGGACATGAACCGGACTGAAATTGCAAATATTGATAGCTATTTTGTCACACTGTACATTTTAGGGCGGGGGGGGGGGTCTTAAAGGAAATTTTACGAGGAAACCAATAAAACCACTTTCAAACTTCACCGTTTCGTATTAACGAAAGATGTAAACTTCTGGACTTCCGGCGACCAATTATTACGACTGTCGTGTGGGGTTGCATATACGTTACTTAAAGGCGATTCTTAAGCTCCCTTCTAAAATACTCTACAGAGTTATGTCATCTCTCTTGAGTTTTGGCAAAGTGCAAGCAGATCACAATAAAAAGTCACCTCGTAGAAAGACGGAAGGCTACGCCCACGTCCCTCGACCCCTACGCGGTCCACCCTCAAACACGGCAGGAGTTCGCTTTTGGTGGACGAATTTTCACGTTCTAAATTAGAGCTAGTCGGAGAGTCAGCGACCAATTCTCGACTCGATCTCTAACTGGACCTTGCTTTTCGCTTAGCAAGCAATTTAACGCTGTTCGATTGACGCTGTTGCTGAGTTCTCTGTTCGAGAAACCTTTTTATCGGGGAGGGAGGCGGGGCGACTTCTCTGCTCGAGTGGGGAGCAACTCTCCCCCATAAATTTTTTAAACCCAATCAGAAAAAGATTCATCGCGGCGTGACGGCACGGTCATAACGGTTATAAATGCTCGTGAACGGAGATTTCGAATTCCACCCATTTGTCATGAAATTCAAACGAATTTAAAAAAAGGGAAAAAAGGAGCAGGAATAAAAGCTGTAAATGCGCGGTGACTAAATGATGAGTATGGCTCGGATCTAAAGCGGTGTTGCTTGATTTCTTACACTCCGCAGTAATTCGTTTTATGTCTGTTTCACAGTTCAATAAAAAAACTACCAAAAACCCGTAAAAACATTTTTCGAGTAAAATATTTGGTCGGGAAAATTGGCGCGTTGTTACTTAACCGGAAACATCCCCTTTCACCACTGCAAGAAGATTGACAAAACTAAGAGCAAGAGTAGAGGCAAAAACCTCCCTCGAATCTCAGGGTGCACCAAGACTTTTGTACCGAAAGCGTCCAAAAACTTACTCTTAACTTTACAAGAATAGTTTGAAAACATGACGAGTTTAAAAATCAACGACGAAACGAACATTTATGAACTGCACACTGGACAAAAATGCTTCAAGCGTGATGATTCTTACATATCCCGCCAAGAGTCTCACTATTATGATTTAGATCGTATTCGATAGTGGGTTCGATGCATCATTTTGTTCCAAACGATAGAACTTAATCTCCAATATAATTTTTAGGATTTGAAAATCTGAAAATGAGAAAATTCCCAACATTTTCACTTTTCAATACCATTTTATACTCCTAAGCATCAAAAATCTATCACAAGAAACCCGTTACCTCAGATTACTCAATTGACTTTTGAGGCTATGTTTACATGTTGAACCAATCGATATCGATAAAATCTTACCTGTTTGATGTATCGAATAGGATCCATCATTCTTGAGTCAAGACAAAATATTTTTGGCGGCAAATTTAAGGTCTTTATTTTCAGCGTACCGAATGTTGATAGGAGACGTCTGTTCCTAGTCATTACGTGTCGGTCATTTTTGGTCTAATACCACATATCCTCTCTTGCAAAATTGGGGATTCTACAGAAATCCGAATGTTCAATTTCCTGTAACGCAATGCATTTGAGGTTTCTCCTATGTGTCGTCCATTAAAAAATTAGTAGCAATCGTGGCAACCTCGGAAGGGACGCCGCGCCGCGCAGTGGACAAAGTGAGGTTTTAGCTAATTGCTCATCAGTTTCCAATCGGATCTCGGCCATTATTTATGTATCGCCTGTCGTCCAGTTTTACCCGGGTCATAATTCCGACCGTGAATTTGACGCTAGCATTTTTACCCCTTGTCAATCTCATTTGTTTCGACTCCTCTTCAACCACTTACGACCGTGAACATCCATGATCGGAAGCGCTCTTTCCCGACGGATTGCTCATACGCGACCTTGCTCACCTTTTTTAATTTAGACACTTCTTCATGTGAAATTCAGTTATATTTTTTTGATTATCTTAAAAGCAGCTTAATATTAATTTATTTTTGGTAAGCTTTGTTAGTGGTTGATGTTTGGAGTGCTATTTCTATGTTACATGACTGAATTCCGTTTAAAGCTATTTTTTAAATACTCTTCGGATTATTGGATTCAGTCGCCGCGTTTCATCACCGTACGTACAGCTGCCGTTTATTTCACCGTCGATTTTTTGAAAAAAAAAAAGAAAAAGAAAAAAAAAAGAAAAAAAAAACAATAATATACCGATATATTTTGTACAACCTAAAATGAAGTTAAAAATACTCGTAGCGCGAAAATCAACCGTTGGATCATATTGATCGAATGAAATTTTGTTCGTTCGGATTCTTTCAGCTTTATTTTAGAGTTTTCAAAATGAATTTTTAGAGGAGATCCCGCTAAAACGTGCCTCTACGTGTAATGGATTGATTTTTTCTTCTTTCCCCTTTTTTCTAAGTGAAACTAAGTAAAACTGGTATTTTAGCAATTGTTCTTCGATATCTCGATTTTTTTTTTTTTTTTTTTTTTTTTTTTTTTTTTTTTACTTTGGTGCAGCTTCTCCCAGTATTTTAGCAAATTTTCTTCGATATCCCGATGTTTTTTAAGCGTGCCTATAGGGCTCGCTTTTTGAAATCACTCGGATGTACTGTAGTACAGCACACCGATCGACCAATGCTTTTCAAGGGGCGGTCCGAATTTTTTTTCCGTCGGATCCGTTCTTCCGTTTTTGAACCGTTATAGTGTCAAGCCCTGAAGGTCATTCATCGAGAAACCGAATTATCCTGTTACTGGAAACCCTTGAGAACATTTTTCCGTGGAAACCGTATTATTTTCTTTCATAGGTACGTCAAATAAGCTTTTCTACGCTCGGAGGATTCAAATTAGAAGTTTAAATGCCGCCATAACTATTTAGCGAATCAGCGTCTTTTCAAAAGCGGTTAAACCCAAGTTGGCTGCATCTCCATAGTTACAACTGCAGCGAAGTGAGCAATCTCCAATTCGACCAATTGGAAGGCAGAGTTTTGGAGGTTAGGTTCCCTTGTTGATTCTCTGAGTGTAAGGTGCATTTTTTTTTTTTTTTTTTTTTTTGTGTCACGTTTTTTTTTATTTCCAGAAAAGATACCTTAAAGTCTCATTTTAATACAAATCAATCGAAGAAAAGAGAAAAGACAAAGTTTGACTCATTAAACAGAGTAAACTCCATACTCTGCTGCTGCAAACTGAGCAATCTCCAACATGACGCAACAAACTGAACAATTTCCAAACTTTAATTTGAAATTCTGAATGAACCAATTCAGTTAAATGATTTATGATGTTATTTTCTTTGTTCATCCAATATAATTATGTTACTTTCTTTATTCAATAAAATGTATTTTCAATAAAATGTATTTACATTCAACGGTATCAAATCAATAATTCCTCCCCAATTTGCAGAGAGTACTAATTTATACACATCTCGTTGAAATGGAAATAGTGCACACACTAGATTTCAGTTCTTCGGCACGCTTTTCCAACATATTCATGTTGGATGTTTCTTCTTGTTTTTTTTTTTACTTCGGTGCAGATTCTCCCTAAAATTCTTCCATATCGACGGTGAAACTACCAAACCACGTATCTCGGTTTGCGGCGTTGCAGACTTCCTGACATACATAATTTTTTAACTGAAAAACTACTTAACATCAATTCTTGAAAACTTCCATAATTTTTCTTCACTTTGCGAAGAAAACTCTGCGGAAACTTCAAGGAATGAAATCGATTTGTTCCCTTTTAAAAAAATGAAGTGGGCGCAGAGATTTTCAAAAACAGCAAACGAGACACGTGGTCTGGTAGTTTCACCGTCGATATTTTATATTAAGGGTTTTAGATTTGTAATTTGACTGCATTTTCGTTTCCTACTCGAAGAGGGGGTTGAAACCACCCCAAAGCGTGCCTGTTTTCTCTGCAGCTTTGGTTTCCCATGTTACCCCCCGTGTTTTGTTTTCGCTAAATGATTTGATCAATTTTTGTGTATTTTTCTCACTCTCCCTAGATTTAGAGCCCTGTTGTATCCATGGTATGCGATATTAATGAAATGGTTTTGGTTTGTTTCAGAATTCGATCCGGCACAACCTGTCGCTGCACGACCGGTTCATGCGGGTGCAGAACGAGGGGACGGGGAAGTCCTCGTGGTGGATGATCAACCCGGGGGCGAAGCCGGGGAAGTCGGCGCGGAGGCGGGCCACCTCCATGGAGACGTCCAAGTTCGAGAAGCGCCGCGGGCGGGTCAAGAAGAAGGTCGAGGCCCTCCGCAACGGCATCGGCCCTGGCATCGAGCCCACCCCCAGCCCCAGCTCCTCCGTCTCCGAAAGCCTTGACTTCTTCTCCTCCTCCTCGCCCCTCCAAGCTTTCCAGTTGAGGTAACTATCATTCAATAGAGAATTCGCAGATGTCTGAAATTTGATGAATTTCGTGTTTAAGTGGAGACCACTGAGTGAACTGAACACGAGGATACCCTTGGTTTATGAATTGAACAATTATTGAAGAAGATATGACAAAATGATCTAATCTGCTAAAATACATGTGTTTAAATGGGAAATGCCGCTAGATGACGTTACTAGGTGGTGCATTTTCTAACTTTTAAATCTATTTTTATACTCTTTCTTGTATCAGAAAAAATTATAAAAAATACTGCGAAATCAGCTCTTTAAGCACTTTCAAATGAAGGATAAGAAAATTGCATGCAAATTCTCCATTTCGAGCATCGAACATACTTCGCTAGCTGGAGCTTT